>NW_028277058.1:10824285-11142142 GCF_059951505.1 Python bivittatus | reverse complement strand
TTCAAGCCACAAACCATTTAGCAAAAAAACACAATTTTTTCCCTACAAGTTAACTTAAATGGTGTGCTAAGAACCAATATGTTTACAATAAAAATGACAGTAAGAGCTCTTGAGTTATTGGATGTGTCTTTATTTCAATTATGGAACTAAATGGATCAGCATAAAGTCAAATACAATAAAGAAGCAACCTTTATGGCCCATTTGGTTTACAAAGTAGCAAAATATATTAATTGTCCTTACAGGTTTCACTTCCATAGATGGGTATAAAAGTCAGCTCCTCCAATTATGTTAGGTTAGAGCCATCCCCAGGACCCTAGCATTCATCAAAGTGATGAAAGCAGTGTTACATCCTCATGACCCAAGCGCCATCACATACATGCTTGTGTATGATGTCACAAAAGGACTGGAGCTTGTATCATGACTGTGCAAAGCTATTTAATGCAGGAAAATGTAGGAATATCTTTGTTACAGTAATATTGCAACATGTGATTTTAATTTCTTAGGGCAAATCCCCTCGAGTGTAATAATTGCTACTGTTCCACGGCTTAAATGAAAGCAGGCCAACACTTTTATCAATGCAGGATTTTTATCATTCGCATAGGAAGAAAAGTTGATTAAAATCCTTTAGCTTCTAGCTTGTAGAACAACACTGAGAATCGTGACCTTCAGTATGATCCTACAAATACTGGTAAAAATGCTGGGTTACTGGTAAATACTGGTAAAAATGGTGGTGGGCAAATTGATGGAGAATAATAGCTATAATCCACAAACCAGGTAAGTCTAATTCACTTAGGCAAAAACTGCAAGAGAAGCTTCTTGAAGCCATTGCCAGGACAAATGTCTCCATTGGGTTGCCAACCTCCTTGTTTGAGTCAAGCTCCTACACCCTAGCATGCTCCATGAAAGACTATTATGCATGATGACAAAGGTAGGGGGTGAAGGACACACACAGCCAAGGCAAGGAACTCTCCTGGGATGACTGCTCAAGAAGGATGGGCATTTGGTTTTCTTCTTTTCAGGATCGATGCTATTTCTGTCCACTATGTAGTATAAAACTTTCCTTCATGTGTTTTTATCATGAGGAATTATTCTTCTCTATCACCTTAGCATGATTTAGCTTTGAGATGGGATCCTATTATGAAGCTTGACAGTGATCAGGACCAGTATCACTGCTTGCTTCAGCTCTGGAAAGAAATAGGAGGTGAGACTTTCAGAGTGTCCACACCTGTCGTAGTGTATGAGGTATTTGGGGATAGAAGTGTCCTGTTCCTTCTTAGTAGCTCAGCTGTGCCAGAAGGTGAAGAGCCCTCCTTCCCTTAACTGTGAGGAGATAGATCCTGGATTCAAATCTGGGACCTCCTGCAAGCAAGGCATAAGTTATTTTACCAGGTTAGATGCCTGCTCTCCATAGATGAAGGGAACTGCCAACTAGAAGCCCCATATGTCTCTACTTCCAGTTGTTGCTGTAGTTAAGTGCCACTTCCTCTTTTTTATGTTTGCCATTAATATAAATGTAGAAAATGGAAGAGGTCTTTTACCTCATTCCCATCTTTTTTTTTTTTTTTTCCTGGTAGAAGTTGAATTCTTCCTTCCCAGTTCTTTGCTCTGTTCAGTGAACTATTACGAGCTGTTTGACTATGGCTGGCTCCCTTTATTGCAGAAGGTCTTCAGCTGTGGCCCTCCACCCATGGCTGACAAAACCTCCCACTGCCTCATGCAAATGGACCAAAATGAGGGTTCCTCAGGTTCATCAACATCTGCAACATCACAGATTGCCCATCTGGATATTACTTTGCATCCTGCTCCCTTCCTTTGTCCTTTTTGGCAAATGAGTGCTTCCTTAGTCAGCAGATTTCAAGCCTTTATCCAAAAAGGACTTGTGCATCCTCTCTGCAGTCTTTTTGCCAAGTGAGTTATTGGAGAGGGAGGGTTGTTTTGTTTGTACTTCTGTCTCTTTGCACTCCAAAAGAGTGCTTGTGAGCAATGTGTGGTGGTAGAAGAGCTCTTGAACCTCATACCATAAGGATGCATAGAGATGCACTGCAAGAGGGTTCCACCTTGGCCTGAAGAAGTCACAAAATTGAGGTAGAAGCACTATGGAGCTATAGGGGTCGTATGTGCGTGCACGTGTGTTTAAGTTTGGGATCACGTCCGCATGAGCATGAGTTGATTGCCTCTATATGCAAACCATGTGTGGACACTCTCCCCACAGATCAGACCCTTATTGGTGGCACCAAGCATGCTACCTCCTGCTGCCCAGTTCTGCTTTGTTTTGTTTTTTGTGTAGGCTGGCAATGTTTGTATAGGATTTTCTATTTCTTATGCTGGCCAGCAACAAAACCTCCCTCTGCCCACCACCGCTCCTGCCATGTAATGTATAGGACAGCTCAGCCCTTCAAATTTTATCTCCAGTTTGTAAGATTAAATAGAAATAAGTTACATCTGCAAACATGAGAAAGCACTCAATCACAAAGAATGAATCACATAGTTCCTTTATTTGTTTGTTTTTAATGTAGACTATTTCTTAGTGGAACTGGCATGCTTGGAATGGCCAAGCAAAGCCAACAAAATTCAATGGAATTGTAATATATTAAGAATGTGTCTGACATTCGATGTCGAATGGGGATTTACGTTTATAAACAGACACAGATCTGTATTGATTCCTATATTCAGAAATCTGTCTACAAGCATTTACCCTAAACAAGGATGCCCATGGCATGGAAATGTTATTTTGTTGATAGAAACCTGATTCGTAAGAGTTCATTATCTAAAGTGGGAAAGATTGTGGGGCAGGGGGAAGAGTGCTGCTACTTGGCTTAATCCATACAACATTTGGCCCCATCACTGAGAGCACCACCAGCCGGCATCTGCTAAATTCCAAACAAGTGATTCACAGATAATACAGGCCGATGCTGCTGAAAGTTTGCATAATTTGTAACATCGGCAGATGGCATGAAGAAAAAAATAATCTTTGGGAGCCTCATTGAACCAAACAAGCCAATCTAGACAATTTTCATTGAAAGTATTTGGGGCGTCCACTTGAATGATAGTTTTTCTGCCTCTTGATCAAAGAATGGCTGGTAGCTGGTGCCCCAAAGTATAGAATCTCTGAATTGTTTTGAAAGAAATACATTTGGATTCTGTTATATTTTCTTAACTGATTTGCTTGCCCCAACAACACCAACAAACATCGTGCTTTTTGGAGGATGGGGGCGGGGGGTGGACTGTACATTTGCATCCTTGGAAAATCCCTTTAATTTTACTACCCCATAAAAATTAAAATAGACAGGATGCCATATTGAGCTACACACATTAATTACAGAGAGATTTGCATCTACCCATTCAATTTTTCTCATTAGCTGAAAAACACAGAGGAGTTACTGTTTTTTAGACAGTTTATTCTTAGCTGCTGCTGAATTCCTTTAGCAACTTTCTCATTAAGTAATCAGGCTGTCATCCCTGGATGTACTTGGAAGACCTCTTAGTTCTGTCATTCACATTTGCTTCTTGGCCTCAGTTGGTCAGTGCCCTTGAAATGATTTCAGCAGGCCTACCATTCCTGTCTTCTATTTCTCAGCCTAAGCTGCTTGAGAAGCCTTGCAAATATGGCATTACATTTGCCTTGTAGAATGCAAGGTGTTAAATAGGTTCTCCTAATTATTCATTTTCAAACGTGGATTTGGGGGCAGTCACTTGAAAGAAATAGAGCCCCATTTGTGGAGAGGCTATGTAGGATTCCTGTAGCAATGATATAAGCTATTTATCAAAGATCTGCTAAGCACCATTGCCTCCCTGGCACCATCCAGTTGTGTTGAATGCCAACTCCCAAAATTCCCAGCCTGCATGCTTTGGCTTTTTCTGGCTGGGAATTCTGGGTGTTGTCACCCATCATATCTGTGGGTCACCAGACTGGGGAAAGCTGAGATAAAGCCAGTATAAAGAACATATGATTATTACAAGAACAATCTCTACAGACCCAGTAGAAATAGATGGTTTGCGACCTTGTCTAGTTCAGGCTGCCAATGGAATACTGTAGACTCTGGTCTACATCTTTGCATCACTTACATTTGGTTTTTTTGATGCCAACACAAGTCAGTTGTTCCCTTCCACAAGCCAAAAAGGTCACAAGACAGACAGTTCCTTTCTGATTACTCTAAATAAATTTTTTAAAGTCCGATTCAAAAGAGGGGAAATAGTTATTTGCCAGCTGTCAAGCTCAAAGAGAAAGAGTAACTCTGTTTTTCCTTTTCCAGCTGCAGATGGGTGGATCACCTTGATAATGACTGAGAGCAGCAACACTTAAAAATGAGCTTGATAACAAAGCTTTTCTTTGCACTGCTTAAAAAAGACAATGTAACGGGTACCATTCTGATTACAGGTGTTCATACAGAGAGCCAATCCAAGTTGTGAAGAATTAAATCTGAATAACAATTCTATCCAGTCCTGCAATAAATTACATACATTTGTAGTAAGTGTACTTGTAATGATTGGAATGGGTGCTGGAATTTTTAACTTTAGAGGTTAATTTTAGAGGTAAGGACTACAGAAATGAAATATGGGACATCTGGCAGCCTACTCAGTATGTTGAGTAGCATCATTGAGAAATAGAAGCTGAGCAATCAGAATGGTGGGTTTTGTTTTTTTTTTCAATTGAGTAGCTGGTTTGGAAGGACTTGGGGAGCTGTAGGGTCAGGTCCATACATTTACTTCTAGGGATTCAGAAGAGGGACCTAGGGACTTTCATTCTGTTGGAAAGGTGCCCAGGGGGACCACAGTGGGTGTGATTGCATCACATGTGTTGGCACCTCCAGGAATTTCTGCTTCTTTCTGTATGTGTGTGTGGGGGGGGGGGGGGGAGGTTCTATCATCATTTTTTCTAGTTGTGCTAAAGGATTTGAGAACCACCTTTCCAGATTTCCACTCAAAATGACCAAAAACCAGGCTGCTGACTTTCAGCCATCATGCCATCAGGGCTATTATGGCCTTTTAAGGCTAACAAATATCTTATGACATAACGTTTTGTGGACCTGGTGGAGTGTCACGACATAGTTCTCAGATCCATAAGACTGTTCAATATATATTGGTACCTTCTAGTCAGCATTGACTCCTGGGGACTCCCTGGACAAGTCCCTGCAGTTTTCTTGGCAAGATTTCAGAAGTGGATTGCCATTGCCTCCTTCCTAGAGCTGAGAGAGAGTGACTGGCCCAAGGTCACACAACTGGCTTTGTGCCTGAAGTAGCACTAGATCTCCCAGTTTCTAGCCTGATGCCTTAACCACTACACACACACACACACACACACACACACACACATCCATTCTTTTTTTCTTTTCTTTTTTTTTTTGTGACTGGTGGCTGTACCAGAAAAACAATATTTATTTTAAGAGAGACCAATAAACTTAAAATAAATCCCTTACTGTTTTATGTGATTCTTTATATATACTTTAATGATGTACAAAAAATCAAGTATTGCCTGGCTTACAGACATGTAAAATCAACAGCATGGTAGCATTAATAAAATGGCAAGGATGAAAGATTAAGTGATTAAATGAGCAAGTTAGCTGGAACATAGAAAAATGGAAAACACTGGGAATAGGCATGACATTTGGTTTCTACAGTACAGACATAGATTAGCAGTAGGTTCTTCTCTGTCCCATTTGGTCCCACTTATGTGGGCACTGCACTTCCCTAGTTGACCCAGTGAAGCCATCAGCACAGGATGCGATGAGGGGTTTGCTGTTCAGTCTGATGCTGTTTAGAGCCGAGAGAGAATGACTGGCCCCAGGCCAACCAGCTGGCTTCAGTACTTAAGGAGGAACTAGAATCTGGGTTTCACTGCTTCCAGGCCAGCACCCTAACTGCCAAATCACACTGGGTGGCTCTCTCTCACTCACTCTCTCTCACTGTCAGACACACACGCACACACATCTGGCTGTTATTAAATATAACCTGGAATATCTGGGAACGGGTTTCCCTCACTCACTATTGGCATTTAAGAATATATATTTTGGGAAACTAAAAGTCATCTGCATGTACACACTTCTTAAATTAAAAAGTACAGACTTCTCCCTTTGCTAGATTGTTTGTTCCCATTGCAGTAAGTTCAAAACATCAGGTGATGAAAAAATAAGATTATGAACATGCCTGTTTCCAACCGCAGAGCTACTGAACTTGTGTAGGCTCTCCAAATGTTAGTAAATTGTAACTCCCAGCATCCCTGAGAAGCACTGCCAATGCTGAGGGGTGCTGCAACTTGTAGTTCAACAATGTATGGAATGCCACAGTTTGCCTACTCTTGTGGTAGGTACTCAGATCTGTTGATACAAGACATTCTCAAACTTGAACAGCTTCAGTGCTATCTGGTACATTAATCAGTCACAGTCCATTCTGTGTATGACACAATCTTCAGCTATGGTGTTTCAGAATGCTGTCATGAACAGAGTTCATTTTGAACATCTCTTACTACACCATGGATAGTTTTCCTGAATTCAATAAATTAGCACTTGAGAAGAGAAGAGAGGCATATGACAAGGATCCATTATCCACTCTTTGACTACTGTACATCAATGAGATTTTTAACATGAAGATGCATTCAAAATATCATATTCTTCCTCCTGTCTGTAATATGAAATTATACTTTAGAATTTGGGCATTAATGAATCTGTCTCATAACTCTGTGGCCTCCCCAACCTGGTGCTTTCCAGATATGTTAGGCTAGCTGTGGATGATAGGAGTTACATTTTACAATGGAATTATGTTCTATGTGCAGGTAATACTTTGTAGAGGGAGAAGTAAAATTATTGTTTATTTCAGTGGTTCCCAATTGTTGGAGGTTCTGTGGGGAAAAAGAGACATAATTTAATACAAAATCCACTTTATTATTTACAATGTAATTTGCTTCACAAACAATCTTGTGCAATTATAATTCTGAATTTAAATAGTGGTACATTTGTATGACATCAGCATGAAAGCTCTTTGCATATTTAGTTGTGAGAACATCAGCCATAGACTATGTTAAACTGTTTTAAATGTCTGGCTTTCATAACAGTCCACAGAAGCTCTCAGTAATGATGTAGTGGCCCACATAAAGATTGGGAACTGCTGATCTAGTCATTCAGTTTATTGTGTTTCATCTAATTTTCTCCACTGTATGCTTCTACTTATCTCTCTTGTTTCGCTTTCTAGATCTGATGTACAAAAAAATATAAATTGAATTCAACATCCAGCCTGTGATCTGGCCTGCTGAAGTTTCAACTGAGGTGGGGAGTGAGAAAATGAGCTCAAAGTGCCAGTTACCCAATCTTAATTCTAGCAATCTCCTATCCATTTATTTCATTCTGATTCATGGTGACAGAAGCAAATGGGAAGGTTTCCTGGAGTATTTTAGGCTCTATTTTCAAAAATGCCTAAGGAGAAGCTTAGCTTCACTCAGTGCCACACCTATATGTTCTGCAGTCTTTGCCACTGGCTGGGCCCTGCTTATTTATTTAATTATACATATCTCCAAATTCCAATATAAAAAAATATACAGTATGTAGCTCAGGATTGAACTGTGGAGTCCTTGGTGCTCTCTAAGCTTGGTTGTTTGCTTGCAGATGTTTCATTACCCAACTAGGTGTACCACATCCCCACCAACACTGGCAAGGCAAATTACTGTATATAAACAGGGAGCAAACCCCACACTCACTAGCACTGATGATGTTACCTAGATGGGTAATGAAATGTCTACAAGCAAACAACCAAGCTCAGAGAACACCAAGGACTCCATATCTGCAAATCTTCAATTATACCAAGGAGTTGATGGTCCTATACATAGGCTCATCTCTCCTCATTTCATCTACACTTATTTTATTATGATTATTAAAAACAATCCTTCTTACCTACCAATATGCATGTTCATTTACTTTAAAAATTGATTGATTATGTGTCATTAAATTGTTTTTGGCTTCTAGCAACCACATAGATATTGTCCACTTTAGAAATATTAACCTATAAATCGTTGGTCGAGATCTCTTGCCTGGGACAGTTCATTTTTTACCTTCTTTATTATATATTTTTTTATTGCTATCACTATCTCCAGCTTCTCCCTCATCATATCCCATTTTTATTGACTTGCATTTAACACATACATGAAAAAAGACTCCAAATTCTCTTACTAAGCAACTAATTTTTCTAGCATAATACTTGTGGAAAAAAGGAAAGTGTTTGTGTTGATTCTTGTTCAACTTGGCTGCAAAACTAGTGGCAGGTGAGGTGGTTCTGCATTTTGGAAGGTACATTTGTTGGCAAGGCAATGATGAGGTCTCCTGGGAATGGAGACATAACATAAAGCTA
Source organism: Python bivittatus (assembly GCF_059951505.1). Taxonomy (NCBI): domain Eukaryota; kingdom Metazoa; phylum Chordata; class Lepidosauria; order Squamata; family Pythonidae; genus Python; species Python bivittatus. The sequence continues at coordinate 11,133,808 of NW_028277058.1, read as the reverse complement.
CTCCATTTCGTCTCTGGCCACCAGCATTTCTAACAATGAACCAGGGATGGACATAACCCAGCAGTATGACTGCCTCTTAAACACTTTTCTGCTTGTTCTAAATATGTAGTGGATTTCATCTCACAGCTTTGTGAAAGCAGTAGTGTCTTCTTCACCAGCCTAAAGCTGCTGCAGACTAAGACACATTTTCTGATGGAAATATAGATCTGATTAAGTCTCAGAATGCCATTTAGTTTTACTGGATTACTCAGGTTAATTCATATGAATATAGATTATTTATTTATTTGATTGATTTCTATAGCCACCCATTTCAACAAGTGACTCTGGGTGGCATAATCAATAATGCTGCTTCCTTTCATACATATTAGTTAAAAAGGGGAAATGTTCTGTTGCTGCATTTAAAGTAGATAAGCACCGTACAAATTAATGGCACTATATCACAGGACTCAAGCTGAAATCAATTGCAAAGAAATGAAAGATATCACTCGAAGCAACATGTGAAGATGATGAATGTGTCATTTTAATTTAGAATGGGAATTTCAAATGCTTTTCACTTCTGTTTTAAATAGGCTTTACATAATATACCATAAACCTTTAGGATCAAATTCGTTTTATATTGATGCCAGTGGATATTAGGTAGCTCTTTTCTCCCCCCACTTTTTTTTTTTTTTTTTTGGCTGTTTATTAGCCTTTGTCAGGTTTTTTAGTCTTTTTGCAGGCTTATTTTAATCACTATAATATATCTAGAGGTTGTTTTTTTTTTCTTCACTCTATAACCACTATCTTGATTTTTTTTCCCTCTTAATGTTGTAGTTTTCCATTTCACTATTTTTTAAAATTGCATAAACCTGCTTGCCCTAACCTTTATAACCTTCAAACGGATGGACTTCAATTTCTTAAATTCTCAGCAAACTGCCTGAAGAATTCTGACAATGACTACAGATCTGGAGGGTATTAAAATTCAAGAAAGCTGTCAGCAGCATTTTGCAAATTTCTGTGATCGTTTGTTGTCAGCCAGATCTGTCAAATGCTATGAGATAGAAAAGATGATACCATACCATCTACCACATTTTATCTAGTATTAAATATTATTCTCAGCCATCCATTAAGTCCATGCCAACTATGAACCATCAAATGGAATTATGATTTTGAAACCACGTTTGGCTGAACATCTGGGTTCTTTGAAACTTATTAGGGAACTCTTAATTACAATACTATTAGAACAGATGGAAGACAGCATAGTCAAACTACTCATTGTTGACACTCATCAGTCGTACTTTATTTGCCTACATAATTGATGCCACTTTTAAGGTGCTGGACTTAAATACAGGTGTTCTTGCATATGGCACTTCCACAGAATGAATTTCCACTTTTGTGGAAGAACAGGATTATGTCTATCTTTCAGCTGCACAGTCAGAGAAGTAAATGACTATTGGTAGTGTAATACTTCAAATCTAATAACTCTGATTTCCAAACATTCCACATTTTTAGGGATGTAAAGGTCAGGTAATGATTTTTGTCCTCCTTTGGAACCTAAAATGCCAATAAGAGCTGAGCAGATCCAGGACTCTGATAACATCATCAACCACCTTCCTGATAAAGCAGCCTAGTTTGGGTCCATGGAAAAATTATGTGGGGAGAAGAAAGGCACTTCAGGGAACAACTGAAAACAACTTTAAGCTGCCTTAGCTGAGGACAAGAGACAGATAAAGCAAACATCACGATGACATGTCACATAAAAATGGTTACCAGGGCATGTTAATGCCACAGTTGGGGGATGTGAAAATGGTTCCTAAATCCATTTCTTTTATCTCCCTATCATACAAAAGTCATTGTAATAGTTGCCCCTGTGTATTACCAATCCAACTGGCTGCTGCTGCTAACTCTCAGAATAAGAGTTTTTTTGATAACTGTTTAAATTGCTTTTCCCACTAACCTCTTAAGGATTTGAGTTGAAAATAGTATGCAGAGCTTTATAACCTTGTCCCCTTAGGGTACCAGAGGGATAGCCTGAGCAGGGTGAACCAATGCTGAACATCACACGGTGTTTGTCTATGCTTCTGTGAATCCAAGCAAAGTCTTTCAACTTTCCATTCTACAGCCGTAGCTGTACTTTCCTGAACCCCAGCCAGGAAAAAATGTGTATATTTGGCAGTGGAACTGTGGGAAGCCTGGTTTTTAAGACCAGCCCAACTACTGCAGCAGAGGATTTTTTTATGGAGGGCAGAAGATCCAAGCACCTTCCTTTGTTTCACTCTAAAAGGAGCATAAATGGAGCTCAGAGATACTAATCAGCCTCCATTGTATAAGCTCTAGGCTTTCCATGAGTGTACTGCATTTCTTGGCATGTTGACTTTTATTATTTTTTCAGATGGAAAATCAATTAAAATGAATTCCATTTTATCAGGGTGTTAATACTTCAGTGCTCAAGCATTCTGCTGGCCTTTTGCCACATGAGGTTGTTGGGACTTTTGTTTTCGTTCCCTTCGGCAAGGCCTGACAAATTAAGATAAAGTCGCTTTTTAAATGTTCTCTTGTTCAGTGAAAACAAAACTGTTTCCTTGTTGCATTAATCAGATGAAGTCAATTTCCATCTTTGTTTGTTTGCTTGCTTTTAAGTTTAGTACTCCCTGCCTGCTGCTCCTATCACATCCTAGGTGACCGATTCTTAGGAGAGATGGAAGAGAGAAGAGAAGAAGATATGGAGACTTCATTTTGGAAACCTCTTATGCCAGAGTCATTGCCAAGTCCATGTTGTTCCCCACTCCCAGAATTCCTCTAAAAATCTGGAATTTAGAGGAGGAAGACATAGCATTGTGGAAGAATCTGAGAATCAGGACAACCACTTGATTTACCTTAAAGGAACATCCAAAGCATTCCAGGCGTTACCCATGTATGAGTCAGCACTGTGGAAAGGGTGGGTTGACCCACACAGTAAGAACAGAAAGTGCAAAATGTTGCCATTCTTTCCAATCTCAAGCAGCTGGTGAATATATTAGTGCCTGTTCTGCTCACTGCTCTTCAAGAGGTCTTACAGCTCCCACTAAAGAAAGGAACCAGAGGTTTGGTGGGCACAGGCAGAATATGCAGGTGTGACAAGGTGGAGAGGAGGTTACAAAAGACCCTGACATAGCTTCCTCCCCTATTCTCTTTGGCAGCCTTCCCTCAGCCAAGCCTGACAAATTAAGATAAAATCACTATGTAAATGTTCCCTTGCTAAGTGAAAACAAAACTTGTGTCTCTGTCACATTCACTGGATAAAACAATCTACATGTTTGTTTGCTTTTAATTTTAGCACTCCCTGCTTGCTGCTCCGATCACATCTAAGGATGGTAATTCTTCCAAAGGGGTACAAAGGGGAGAAACATATCTGGAGATCCTGTCTTAAAAACATCTTAGCACCAAACAGTCATTGCCAAGTCTGTAGTGTTCCCCTCTATGGAACTCCACCCCTAGGAACTCCCTCTAAAAATCAGGAATGTTGAGTAGGAGAACAAAGTGTTGTGGAAGAATGTCAGAATCAGGGCAACCATTTGATTTAACCTGACGGAACACCCAAAGCATTCCAGGAACTACAACATGTATTAGTCAGTACTGTGGAAGAGATATGTTGACCTAGAGAACAACAGTGGAAAGTGCAAAGTGTTGCCATTTTTTCCACCTTCAAGTATGAGTACATCGGTGTTTGATTTGCTGATCTTCAATCAGCCTTTCATGTATTTTGAGTCTTATACCCCACCCTAACATACCTCTGTATATCATTTAATAAACAATCTCTGTCATGAAAAACCAGTGTTACTTCTAGTTAATTGTAGAGGAAAGCAAAGATAAAGTTAATGAAAGAATGCAAGAACCACTAGCCAGAACTTCTAAGAGATAATAAAAGGGAATGTAAATGTCAATTTAGGCCTGGTAAAGAAAAAGGGGTGAGAAAGAAGCTCAAGATAACTCCACCCTAATTCTCTTTAGTATAACAGGAGGCAGAGGGAAACTCCGGCACACTTCCAAGTATCTGTTACCATACCCTACAAGAATAGAGTACCAGTACTTCTTGCAGTATCTGTTTCCTGACCAGGCCTACCTCAAAGGCCTGATATTAACAGAGTTTGGGGCCCTTTCCATGTGAATGTCTCTCAGTATTACCTAGTCTTCACTATTGAAGATTAGAAGGCAAATATTTTGTGGATTATCTGTCTCAGCTGTCTTAATTATCCTGATCTGTGTCTTCTTAGTTTTATCCAGGTCACTCGGTACATGCCAGGAAATATTAGTTCTCGATTGGTCCAAAATCATGTTTCTGTGTCTCTCTGGCTAAGAAGGTCTTTGACATTTATTTATTTGCTGCTTGCCTGCAGTACAGTCATAGACTAAAAGTAAAAGCCTTTGGTACTACACCATTACCTTGCCTTTTTTAAAAACAAACCTTTTCAATATTTTTTCCTGGAAAAAATATGTTCTCTTCTCTATTGCTCCCATCTGCATACTTTCATGAGGATGTTCTGCTCCTTAGTTTACATTCCAAAGTTCAGATATGCAATGCTCCCATACATTTCAGTGGATGTGCTATTTTCTGTCCCAACAAGGCTGATGACAACCATTCTCTTGCAGAAAAACACTGGAGCTGAATTCCCATGATCACTTATATTTCAAAGGAGCTTATTCCCAAAATAGGGAAAATCAGTTTCAGGCGTGCATCAAGACATATATCCTAATTTCTTGACATACTGTCAGCCTTGCAAGATAATCCAGACAAGAAACACACCCAGATGAATTAATTCTACTTTATTGTAAGTTTATATTAACAGAATCTTGCAAGTCTGAAAGCACATTTCTCCCCCATCACCTTTACAGCCCAAGAAACTAGGGAGGGTCTCTTCTGAGACATTTCCCATGCCCACTTTCCTTCTGCAGGCTCAGCTGCCTTTTATTTGACAGTTGCCCTGGCTGCAGCAATTCCCCCTGTCTCCCAAAGTCATTCCCACCGACCATTACACATACTGAGTGCATCTTTAAGGGCTCTGTAATGACACAGTTCATCCCTCTCCATCTGGGGGGGGAGGCACCCCAGCCTCCCTCCCACCCTCTCCACTGGAGTTCTGAGGTCTGGCTATTTTCTCAGGTGAAAGAATTTTACCTGGTCAGGCAGTTATTCTGCCAACATTTATTCCTGAATGGGGAGATCCCCACGTGCCTAAAATCTTAATCTAAATACTTCAAGCAAAAGAGGCACATAAAACATGGTACCCAACTTGAAAATGTTCTTCTGGGAGCACATGGGAATGTTTCTATATTACTCAACATGGAAGCTAATGTTCCAATGCATGCAGTTTTGAAACTGTTTTCTTCTTTTCTCAAGCTAATCTATTTCCTTTTAATAATTTCTATATCCATCTTTCCCTACAAAGGGATCAAAGTAGCCATTCAGGAGGTGCAGAGATTTAAGGAATGACATTATAACAAATTAGGCTTCTGGCAGTAGTATAGCCCTCCTTGAGATACAGAATACTGTTGATGATGATGTAGCTGAATTAAGTTAAAAATCTAGTCTGACGTTTTTCATTGTTCTGTTAGTTTAATTGCTCTATTGTATTTATTTATATTGCTTGTATATTTCTTGCCAGTTTTGGAAGCCCCTTGGGATGAGATACATGATTCAAATTATAGAAAACAAATAAAATGAATACGAGCTGTCTTATCTTTGAACCTGAGGAGGTGAGGCACAAGAATTGCCTTTTCAAAGTGCATTAGGAGGGAAAAAAAACACCAATGCCAGGTAATAATGTCATACAGAAGAGAAGCCAAGTCCCAAGGAACAGCAGCCAACTCATTTGCAGATTATTTCAGAAGTAGCAATGATGGGTTCTGTAGCATTTTTACACTAGTCCACAGCAAGTCAGAATGATGCAAAAATACTGTATGGGGATATTGGCATCCAAATTCCATCCTTACTTCCACTGCAATGTTTGATGCAAATATGCAAGTCACAATATTTTCATAATGAAGTCATGACACACCTTTCATTACTTCCTCCCCATCCCTCTGAGGATGTCCATGTTTGCAGATAATCCAAATTTTGTTCTGAAAGGTTGTAGGCTTCCTTACCAGCCTCAAGCCATTTTTGTTCACTGCATTTCCTTGAAACCAATGGAATTAAAGAACACCCCCATGATTAACTTGGAGGGTGGAATATAATAATTGATTTTTAGTTTCCATATGTGAACTTTTAATGGTACAGAATGTTGTATTAATTCCCTAGTACAACAGCTCAGAGGAAATCATCGCAACCCTACAGGTGTAATCCTCAACATAGCTCTCATATTCATTGTCAGATCAGTTCAATGACTGATCATTTCTGAACCTCTGCCAAAGTCCAGAAGGTTAACATGTTTTTTCCATGAGAAAAATTCTCAACCCACTTTGGAATACAATACGTGATATCCAGTGCAGATAAATAGCTCCCCACGACTATGAACTTGAACAATGAACTACAGAAATAAAGGTTACAGTTGCATTTTAAAATGCTGAATCATTTCTATATATTTTCTGCTCCTTTGTTTCTCTAAGCATATTTTGTCTGCACTCAGGGAAATGATTGTCCTAGTATCAAAATATTCTATCCATCAACACTATCTGACTTATGTGAGTTGCATCAGGGAAATGTGATTGTGGCACCAGGTTTTTCTGTTCTTTTTTTTTAAAGATTTTTTTTTATCCCACCTTTATTATTTTTATAAATTACTCAAAGCAGAGAACATACCTAATACTCCTTCTTCCTCAGCAACAACCTGTGAGGTGAGTTGGGCTGACAGAGAGAGACTGGCCCAAAGTCACCCAGCCGGCTTTCATGCCTAAGGCAGGACTAGAACTCAAGTCTCCTTTAGTTTATCATCACTGGTTTTATATTGTTTTATTGGTTGTAAGCCACCCAGAGTTGGTTTTAAGATGGGCAGCTATAGAAATGCTTTAAATTAAATTAAATTAAATTAAATTAAATTAAATTAAATTAAATTAAATTAAATTAAATTAAATAAATAAATAAATAAATAAATAAATTTTAAATCCCTAAATATGAATATACCAAAATTCAATACGTAGTATGCCTGGAAAATACTATAGAGCAGTGTTTCTCAACCTTAGCAACTTTAAGAGGTGTGGACTTCAACTTCCAGAATTCCCCAGCTAGCCATGCTGGCTGGGGAATTCTGGGAATTGAAGTCCACACGTCTGAAAGTTGCCAAGGTTGAGAAACACTGTTATAAACCAACAGACATTAGAATATCCTGAATTCCTGGAGACACAGATGAGTACCTATGAATTTTGCGGTTGCCAAGGATATTGAAAAGGTTCTTGATCCCTTGGAGGGGTCAAATTCAAAGTTTGTGACAGATCAAGGCCTTTTGGGATGTGAGTATATATTTTTCCACTTGTATTTGGAACCTTTTTTTCCCCACCAGATTACATTAGACTATATTTTTCACAGTGAAGAATCCATTTAATCCCATTTTTACAATGGCACAATTGGTGACAACCTGACTGGGTCTTTATTATGCCACCAAGAATCAGTAGAAAGCTGGCCTGAGTACTATTAAATCATTTCACACTGGTTGGCTGGACCCATGACTTTAGAGGTCGAACGGTTTCTTTGATTGGACAAAGCAACCCCAAAGGTTGGCTCCCAGTTTTCCCCTACATGCTATAAAATGGAGGATAGCTCTCAAGAACAGAAAAGAAGAGCGGAGTGTGAGCAGTAACAGAAAGAAAAAAAAAGGTCCTGCCTATTAACATCCATGATGCTTATCCAGCTATCCTCTCTCCAACGAACTCTGAACATGTGCTGAAACCCAACAGCTTATTCAAGAAGATAAGGAACTTAGCTGAGCTAGGCTGACTATACTGGTTTTAATTACAAATTCTCTGTGTGTGATTGTTACCTTCCCTTATTTTTCTTATATTTCCCTTTATCTACAAATTCCTTTGTATTTCTAAAGAGTTGGTTTAATTGGCATAACAAGTGAAATTCTCATTAAAATTTTTCCCATATGGAAGAATGAACAGTTGTATGATTACCTCTTAAGTTTCAGGGTTGTTGCAAGATGTTGTTAAATTTTGCATTTCTGATCTTCAGGGAGAAAGAGCCAAATATTTTCTTTTCTAATTTTCTTAGGGCTAGGCTAAAGAGAGAAGTCCTGGGGTTTGACTGAAGGCCTAAGAACTTCTCAGACTGATCAATTTGGATACATCAGGAGGTTCGGCCTCACTGGTGGCTGCTCATTGTAAGTATCTGAGTGGAGAACCCTTGGAAGAAGGTTCCTCCACTGAAAAATAATTTTTACTCTTCATTTGTAACAGTTTGATTCTTTTAATGCTTTTATGTCCTCACTTATGCTAACCAAATTTTAAGGTATGAAAAGACAGCAATAGTTAATACACAATTTAACTCACTGCATTTCAAGAAAAAAAAACAACCTTTTTAACAACATAGTGTAAGGATGCCTGCTAGTAGGAGCTCTGTTCAGATGTTAATATTTCCTTAATTTATGAGCTCCACCAAGTGGCTTCACCTGTGACATCACATACTGTACTTTCACATAAGTTCTTCATTTGGGAAGTTTATCCATATTAGATTATAGTATTTGTTCTGTTTTATCCACTGAGATTTAAGAAAGTATATAAAATAAATTGCCAGTGCAGAGACAGTTATACTGGACCAGATGTATATTCCACAGAATACAGAGTTAAGGAATGGGAACATCAGGTTTAAAAATTGAGGACAATCAGCCTTGGTTAAAATCCAGTCTCAAGGGCCAAATCACAAATGGGACCTAGAGAACATCAGCATCCTGGCATGACATAACAGATCTTTCCCCAGAATGGTTAGGCAATAGAAATATATAAATATTTAAATGAGGTGGAAGGTTATGAATGTCATCTACATGGTAATTAGTGATAGCTGTGAGCATTCTGCTCCATTAAACACAGGCTGTCTTCTGTTACTAAATTTGGTTTCAGATGTGCTCTGAAGAAGTACGGCTAGCAAAAAAGTTGCAGGGCATTAACCCAAAGTCATTTCAGCAATGAAAACCTGCACTCTGTGGCAAAATATAGTTTAATTAAATTGAATTTTGTGGCTTTGCCATACTGATCCATATACTAAGTACAAGGGTGGTACACAACACACAAGTTTACAATGAGATTGACTAATTTGTACCAATAGAAGAGAATATGTGTAGCTCAGGGTTGAACTGTGGAGTCCTTGGGGTTCTCTGAGCTTGGTTGTTTTCTTGCAAACTTTTCGTTACTCAGCTAGCTGACACTAAAGATGTTACCTAGCCAGGTAATGAAATGTTTGCAAGAAAACAACCAAGCTCAGAGAACTCAATGACTAATTTGTGGTTGATTGTATCAGGGGAACCCAGGTGGAGACCTGACAGATGAAGAAGTGCTAGGCTTCAACAAAGAACTTCTTTTGTTTACTCACGAATGAGTCCCTGCCTATCAGTAGCACTTCTGGTCAACTAACTATGAAAGCTTATTAGCAGATGAACTGGGTGCAACTCTTTAGGCTGCAACCTTGAGTTCACAGCCAAGCGATGCTTCTTAGATAGTGGAAGGCTTTTATAAAGAATGTTGTTTTTGCCACAGGAATCTTTGGAGCATATTCTTATGACTCTTGGGGACTTTTTGTCATTTGTGATTACAAATTATATGCTGGAATTAGTGATTTTTTATAGTAAAAGTATAATTTTTATTCCATTAGTTAATGACAGTAAAGCCTACACTGATTTTCTTCTCCAATAAAAGCAGGGAAGGAGAGAGTAAGAGCACACGGCAATCAGTGCTGAAATCATGTTGGTATAACTGTTTCTTTTTCATGCCCTCTGACTTGGAGGGCTCTAGCCTGATTCTGAACTCAAAACACTCAGTGCTTGGACCATCTCTGGATTTTGCCTGAGACTCTAACTTTGTTGGTTTGTTTTGCCTTCTTTCAACACATTTCCTGGACTCGTTATGGCCGACTGTAGGGTTTCAGTGTGCCACTTTCCCATTTTTGCAGCAAGACTTGAATAGGGTTTTAAATGGTATCATTATACAGGTAGTCCTCGCTTACCGATTGCTTGTTCAGCAACCATTCAAAGTTCTGACAGCGCTGAAAAAGGACATTTACGATCAGTCCTCAAAGTTGCAGCCATCACAGCATCCCTACAAGTCATGTGATCATGATTTGGATGCTTGGCAACCAGCACACATTTATAATGGTCACAGCATCCCACAGTCATGTGATCGCCATTTGTGACCTTCAAAGCTGGCTTCTGACAAGCAAAGTCAATGAGGAAGCCAGCAGGAAGTTGCAAGTTGCAGTCACACTTAACGACTGTAGGAACTGCCATCATAAGTCGGACATGATCATGTGATTTTTCACTTTACAACCGTGTCATTTAGCAATGGAGTTGCCAGTCCCAACTGTGGTTGGTAAGTGAGGACTACCTGTAGGCATAACAGAAGATGAGGTAGAAGAATGCGTAGCAACAGGGGAGTGGGATGCAAGAGTGTCAAGAATCAGAGAAAGTGACAAGATGACAGTGTCAGCTGAAGAGAAGAATTAGCAAAAAAATGTTTAAGTTGATTTTGATGAATTATTAATAAGTTTGGATGAAGTTTATATCCCCAAACTCAAAATGTTTATTCTCATCATCATGCAAGTTCACTGTTGCTAGGGTCCTAAAATTCTTTCTCTGAGTCACATTATGACTAATGAGACTATCCTAATATAAATAACTGGTCCAGGAATGCACCCAAAGATTGGCGGGAAGGGCTCTGTGCCTTCTCAGGCTGCTCTAAATGTTCTTTTTATTTCATATTTCAACTTTGGTACGTTTTCTTTCTCTCTGGACTGCTTCTCTCCAACCTTCCTTTTCTGAAATTTACTAAGGGGGTAGTTTCAGAAAAATGGAAAATCCCTGATGTCTCTTGGGAATTGAAGCAACAGCTATCAAGCTATTATTTTCTCAAAATAATCTAAAATAAGACTTGGCATAAATCTCTTCCCAGCTGTTGTAGATTTACCAATCGAACTTTATCTTTTTTTCCCCAGGTCAAATAAGGTTTTTTTTTAAAAAAAAAAAAGAAAGAAAAAAAGGACTACATTTGCCTTATATGGATTAAACTTTGCATTATATTTATTGCCACGTTTATTTATTTGTTCACTTACTTTTATTAGATCCAGATTTCAACACTGTCTTATACTCCCTTAATTAGTAAAAATGGTAAATGCTGGTAGCAAAGTAAATCACCCCTTTTCCTCTGAGAAATAAACAGGCAATTTACGGCCTATTTTATTTTAATGTGCTTGCAAGATTAGAATTACACTGGTCTCATTTACATATAATGCTAAGCCTGAAAGAAAGTTTCCTTTAGGTCAAGCTCAACTACTAAACAGGTCCATGTGAGTTTCTTGGCAACTATACAGAAATGGTTTCCCACTGTCTTCTTCCAGGATTTTTTTTTTTTTTTAGCTTCCTAGTCTAACTTATAGCCCTGGGAGTTCCTTTAAATATCACTTCCAAAATACTAACCAGTTATGACTTTGCATAACTTTTTGAGATCGTCAGCTATGTGTTACAACTTTATGGCTTGGCTAGAAGCTAAAACAATGGGACCAGTTGATTCCTTCCGCTTATGTGCTCTGCTAACAACTACCACTGGCTTAGTGGTTTGTTTAACCTGCTGTGCACATAGGTGAGTCTGACTTGTCCCCCTTAGAGCAAGCCAAAGAAAGAAAGCTAAAACATGGAGGAACAAACTGGATCCTTTGTTCCATATGAGGTACTGAACAGATTGTGGCTTATTGTGATATTTGAACATTACTTTCACAGCTAACTCTCAAACTGTCTGTAATTACTCACATGTAGATCAAATAAAATTTTTAATACTTCACTGTCTGCTTTATTCAATATGCTCAAAATATCGACTAATGCCTATGTTCAGTGCTGTCATTCATGCCACTGTTAAGTCTGATGGAAGCAGTACACTCAGATGCACCTCTAGTGGGGTGCATGGCAGATTTTTAATGCATCTTTAAGAATATATATTTCACATACACACACACAAAAATATATTTTCGAAATGATGCTACAGAAATATGAGAAGCATTCGAGAAAATATTTGAAAGGTTTATGAAACAAAGACTTATCTGAATGCACCTAGAAGGCAACTGAAGGTCCAGTTATTATAGCATCTGCAACATGTTGCCCATAGACAGAAGAAAATGTCCATTCCCCTTGCTGAGCCAGATACTGCCAATAATATTCTTCGGGAAATCAATGCCAAACACTTGATCAGATTCATTATGGTCTAACTTCCTCCTACAAATATCTGGGTTACTTTTTATCTGGCATGCATATATGCAAATCTTGTCCTTTTAAGTATATACAGCAGCTACCATAAAATACTGCACTTTTTAAAATAGTCCTTGGTGAAAAATCACTTTGCTCCTTAACAAATGTTGTCATCTGAGTGTACGTTCTGCTAATTAGTTCAGCTGAAGTTAAAGTCAGATATACATTCTTAAATTACCATTGGCAAATAGCAATGGTACCAACTGGCAAAGTACCAGACTGACATCACTGGAAAGGAAGTTCCTTTGACCATTGAAGAATAAGGAGGAGACATGTTCTCCTGCTTTATGCCATCATGAAGGAATTGCTGCACCCATTCAGTCCTCTGGTGATTTTAACAAGTGTGCCATTTCATCACGGTTGTCTTGGGCATACTAGCTGGACCGAAGAACTCTGATTTCACAGATTTTTCAGGCATGTTGAAATGTATGGTTGACTATTTCATAAACTGTACAACTCTGGAACAATGCTGTAATACTCCATTTATACAAAGGTTGTCACGTTGCTCAATTTCTGAAGACATGTAGCTGACCTTTGTGTCTCGCAGGAAAGAAAATCCAATAACTAAAAATGGCAGTTATGAAAACATTTCCCCAACTTGGCGTTCTTTGCACGGGTTGGATTTCAACTCCAATACATATGAGGAGCAACCCATAATGAAAGGCTGATGGACTATATGAAGTGAAAGACAAAATCTATATTTCTGTTCATGATTGACTTTTTGATTATCATGTGAAGGTTGATATAGAGGAGAAAGTAGTGAGAATTGTAATATTCAGGCTGAGTCACTATACAGTGTGTGGTCTTAATTCTCATCGTTATGCATTCATGTGGAGCAAACATCTAAATAGTTCCCTATGGTGTACGTGTGAGTATAATTAAAATAATACATGGGCACAACTGGTCATATAGGTGTTCCTCATTTTCAGGTTCAAAGCTCCATAAGAGTTAAGCATGACATCAAGTGACATGAGTCAATCATTCTCTCTTAACTTAACCTACTATAGGGGACTATTGCAAAAATAATGCTAAGAGGAAGAAAACCATGGATGCCATCTTGAGCTTCTTCAAGATTGAAGAGCATCAAAATGTTTTAAATAAAAGAATGGCTTTGATCATAACATCTGATTGCACTACCGTCTTAAATGGCTCTCTCTATTTTTTTTTCTTCCCTCTTTGACTGTTTCATTTGAATCCTCTTACTCATTATAAGAGGGTGGCAGCTTTCATCCCCATTGCCTTTACTTCTAGAGGAAACATTTCTCAGGTATCCAGGCCTTTGGAGAGCCTGGAAAAGGGTCTTCCATGTGTAAGGTATTAATGGAGAACTCTTTTGCAGGAAAAGCAACTCTGGCCCAACCAGAGACTCTCTGCAAATAGAGGAGTTTTCTATGTGTACATCAGCGTGTCTGGAAAACCTTCTTATATGTCCTCTAACCAAGCAAAGAGGCATTTCCACTCCAACGATCTATGATACTTGACCAGTTCTCATGCCCTTTCAGTATATGAAGTATTTGATGACCCATCCTCTTTTGACTGGGTCTGGTTAGAATGGGCAAAGGCAAGACAGGAAAAGACTCTGGAACGTTTAATAGTTGTATAAAAAGATTTTAGTATCACATGCATGAAAGTATCACTTTCACTTTTTCACTAGGCCAATCTAGATCAGTCCTTAGTCACCTGACATAAGTATTGGGAGGCTTTAATTGCCAAGCAGTTAAAGCAAGATATTGTGTGCAATGTAAGGTCGAGTTACTAGTTTATAAAATCTTCCAGCTGATTCCTGCATGAAACAAGACTGTAGCCCAGGATGATGAGAGTTGCTTTATAATTCCTGCTCTCCTTTCCCTTTAAACATATGTTCTGAATATATGCACACATTTTGTGAAAACAGAAAAGTAGATGTAAAGAAACAAAGTTGACTGAGTCCTAGGTAGGGAAGAAGAAATAGCCACTATCCTGCTCAGAGCTTATGCTACATGACCAGCCAGGAGGTACACAGAGGTTCATATGTGCAATCTTGGACAATATCTTGAAATATATTATTCCGTCATGTCTGCACAGTAATGCAGAAAACATTGTTCATGTTGTTAAATTCTGAATTATTTTTAGACCACACTTGAACTAAGTAACCCATTGGTCTTGGCTTCACATTCAAGTGTCAATGAATTCCACTCTGATTGTTTAGTAATATAAAATACTCCATTCCCTATTAGAAAAAAAAAAAGCATCTTTTCATTTGTTCTGCTACGCATTTCTCCAAATTATTTTTAGCTTTTGGATTTTTTTTTCCAGCCCATTGCTTGGTCTTATTTATTTTCAGTTTCCATTTTGTGAGAGTGTGGTACTGACCCTGCTTGGAAGAACATTTAGTTATTTAAACATTACTGTCATTGTGGGGCCAGTTTTAGCTTAAAAAAAAACCCCTCTAATTCATTTTGCTAAAAGCCAGAATAATTCTAAAGAAACATGTAATAAACATTTGGCTTTTTAAACAGAGACTTTAGGAGAGAAGGCCATGCCAAACAGAAACAACCTGGGCAAATTCACATTCCAAGTGGAGGGTGTATCTATGCACATATTCTTCAGATGTGTCAGTCATTTCCAGTGCTGCTGGAAATATGTCAGCTTGATTGGATTGCATTTATTCTTTCTCTTACTTATCAGATCCCCACCATGTAAGCAAATTGTTCTCTAAATAAATAATAAAGATTTTAAAGATATCCCCTTTACGACCTTGGAACACTGTACACCTATGGGTGTTATAATGCCTACAGCTGCCTCCAAAATGTGAATACCCAAAATTTAAGATGATCATAAAGTTCTTCTGATATTTCTGTTGTCTTCAATAAGAGTTTGAAAAATTTTGGAGGGATTATGTGATCGCTAAAACCACAAAAATTGTTGATGAGGACTAAAGCATTTTTTTCTTGTTGTTGTTTATTTCTGTGTGTGTGTGTCAACTCCCCAACACAACTTACTTTTGCCCTGCTGAATTCAACTGATGGAGGGTTTGGCACCATGGCATAATGTATCAACACACTTTGGCTATTGTTATCAGCCATGACCCTCTTTCCAGTTGTACCTGCTTCCCTTCAGATGGTGAAAATATGCAAAAAGGCTTCAAATAATAGTGTTGACAATATATGGTCATCTGCATGTACATCAGAATACGGTTTATATTTTTTTCACTGGAGTATGAGCAATTAAGTACTTCCAGTTGTTTTGAACTTCAATTCCCAAAATATCTGCAGGGCATTGGGTCGTAATGTACAACATGTGGCCCACGTCCGTAACAATATGGGTAATTCTTTAACTTGGTTTTCTGATCTCTTTTTTAATAAAATCTCTGCATATAAATGGGAATGCATCTCAAAATATCCAAAGCATTGGTGAGGCAACCTAAACTGAGAAATCTATTTCACAAGCAAATACATTTAACCCTGAGAAGCTTATTTGTAATTTGTTTACCTCTAAAGTGATTCCAAAGTGAGGGCGTGTGCATATGGGTTAGCCACAAAATGGGTCACAACTTCAGATATGGGAAAGTTCAACAACCATCACATATGAAGCACGTAAGACCAAGATAGATTTGACATTAATTATATGAATAAAATTAAGCTGTGTAAATCCTTTGTTACGTAAATAGAAACCTTGAGAGAAGGGGGAAATGCAACTCACTTTTTCTTTGCCACAGTCCCAACAATAATTGGAAATTCTGTCAGGCTGAATAGGAAGGTTCTCCCTCACTCTTAAAGACTGAAAAACTTAGGTACCTTGTATATAAACCCTGAAAAATGTGGGCTGAATGCTCAGCTCAGTGGTATTGTGGGGACTGATTTGGAACTCACACATACATTGTTATAGAAACGAGACACTCTGTCCTTCTTGCATCAGAAAACCCTTCGAAGAGGTCTCTAGAAACATTGCTCGCTTTGTTTTCTCCTGGGAGCATTTATTAATTTCTCCATGTGTGGTTTCCGTGGGTGTGAGCAATTGCAATAAGAGGCACATGGGGAAAGCTTTGAAAATCTCAGGTGAAATGGGAATATCTGGAAGGCATGTTGGGAGTGAAAAAAACCTGTGCAGTTGGAATATATGATGTGGGTGAATCCAGTGGTGTATTAAACACGGTCCCATGATATAACTTTTCTAATGCTGTGGGGAAACGTTGAGGGAGGCAGAAGATCTTCTAAAAGTATTACAGTACAGACTTCGGGAGAGATAAAACTCAGGGTGCCTGCCAATTTCTGTTCTGGCTGGCGTAGATCCTTTTAAACATTTTAAACATCCACCAACTAAGTTTAAGATTTGGAGAACATGCAGAGTTTGCTTTGATTTAGAGACCAAGGGCTTGTATAGTGTGCATTCCTAGGACTTTGTATCCAGCACTGCACATAAATCATTCTTGGCAGTATACAACCTCCAACCTAGTTTTTTCAAAAAATTAATTTAATAGAGATTTGAAAGCACCAACGTGAAACAATAATAATAAAAAAAAAGAACAGGAGAAGTAATAAAAAATCAGAAAGAAAGCAGGGAAAAGATTTACAAACTGCATAAAACGGAATAAGAATTTTTGAAATAACATTGGATTAATACTGCATATAAAAATGATCTTATACCAATTCGGCACTTAAAAAAAAAACATTATTAAAATCAAGTCAATATTGAGTAATTAACAAAGGCAACCAGCATAATAAGAATCATCAGTCATAAAGAACAATTAACGAGATCTTTATCTAATCCAAGAACATATGAAAAATCTAATATTTTAAAATTTTATATTAAGAGTAACCCAAACTTCCAATGTAATACAAGTCCATATGAATTATTTGAACTATAGTCCATAAATAGTTTCCCAGGCTAGTTGTTAAAATCACATCATCTACTTATTTTTAACTGAGAAAAAAATCTAAACAAAATGCATACGTACAAGGCAACAGACCATTCGTATCACACTGAGTTTATTTCTCAGTGTTCTTTTACAAGGTGAATAAAATATAAGTCTCCTTACCTGTTGTCTTACAATCAGTGAGTGATTCAAACTAACTAACATGATATTAATCAAGTAATATACTACGTTAACCTAAGTGAAAATAATTATGAAAAATAATGTTTTAGAATTCATTGGTAAGATCATGCTAAGCCATGATTGGGGGGGGGGGGTTAAATTAGTTGTTTAGTGTGTTGTATGAACCCAGCCAATTATATTTAATATCATCAATCTTGATTTAAAAAGAGCTATGACATAGTGCACTGTGGGAGCTAAACATCGAATTAGTTCCCATATTCCCCTGACCCAATCCCATGTCAGTCAGTAAAGCTTGTGAGTCATGACTAGGTTGTCCTATTGAATTCACTGGAATTAAACTGTGATTGCCAATCTGATCCAAACCTTGGTATTTGTGGAATATTAATAGCTGGATGTGGAATATGCCTGTTTAACATACACGCACTATGGACAGACATCTTGTCCAAGCGTATATCCCAAATGGCGATGTATAATCATATGCCTCAAACATACATGCAAAACAACAGAAGCATTGACTAGAATGCAATGACTAATATTACTCTGCTTTATAATACAGAAGTACCTAATTTTTCTGAGTTTTATATTTTAGTGATAAACCATGGACTAGCCTATTTGTGTGAACACATCATAAAGTAGCCAACCAAATCCCTGTGGGAAGCCTACAACCTGACCATGTATGTAATAATCTCCCCTATTGTTATTCCTTGCTTTCCACAATGTTGTACCTATTAAAATTCCACTTGCTACACTGGTTACTTCTCAGGGTTCTCATTGATCTTTTAACTATCCAAACTCGATATGTAACACATGGTTGCCTACAGACTAAGTGGCTTATGGTGGAATCTGATTAGCTGTTTGGTAATAATTAACATTGATGCAATACGTTTGAAGTGTTCCCAAGACATATATTAGCTAAAGTATCATTACAACAGACTTGTAAGACATGCCAGTATTTCTATTGCAGAGGACTATCAGATTGGAGCTCCCAAAATTTTGAAAACCACTAGATGGCAACAAAGAGAGCTTTCTGTATCTCTTTCTGACTTTTAGAGCAGGGTTCCTCAACCTTAGCAACTTTAAGATGGGTGGACTTCAACTCCCAGAATTCCCCAGCCAGCCATGGGTGGAGTTGAAGTCCACCCATCTTAAAGTTGCTGAGGTTGAGGAACCCTGTTCTAGAGGGTGTCTGGATTTTGGCAGGCTAGATCTAATAGCTCTATTGCAAATGGAAGGCTGAAACTTAGCGTATGTAAAGCATTGTTTATGTATTGTGAAAATGCCATCAACTGTGGTTTATTCAACTGGTTAGCAATTCTAGCTTGATATATGAGTCCTGCCACTGGTTTGCCTCAGACTTCCAAGTCAGTTTGCAACTGAAGTAAAACTGGATCCAGTGGCTAGTTTAATCACCATAAATAAAAATATATGATGGTTAACAACACTCTAGTGATGCAGTCCAATGTAGTGTTAGGTAGGGACAAGAAGGCAGAGAAGGGGGAAAGTAATATGGTTCCTGGCCCCACAGCTCTCCTGCTAGTTTTCTGATTTATTTTACTTTTGATTGTCCTCCACCGACGTGCCATCTTCATTTCCCAGAATTAAATCCCATGACAGTTTTTTTCAAGAAAACATGGCGGTTCACTGAAGGCCAGTGCTTTGCTCTGCAATATATATGGTTTATTTGAGTTTGCCTAAATCCAAGTAATTGGGGCTTACTTAATAAAACCACGTTTAAATAACCCATTGCTTAGTGCAATGTATGAACCCAGTTCTTTTTCTATAGGTTGGAGTGGAAAGTCTAAAAGAGGATAAGTGGATTTTATGCTCTAGGAATAGGATACCTATCAGCCAGCTGGTGGCTTAGTTCTTACCTGCAGGAGTGCTTTCAGATAAGTAACTCCTCATGTGACAACCAATACTAGACAATTCTGAAGCAAATGTAATGATTTAAAGGCTTCTGTTTCTTTAAGAACTAGGAATTTTGAGTTAGAGTGAGTTGCCAATGGGCTGTAATTAGGGCTATGTACAACATTTCAGATTTGGAACTTGAAATGGAGCTCAGAGTGCTCTGTTTCAAGTTCAAAACAGTTGCTTTGAGTCCGAAACAGGTTGTTCTGACCATTCTGGAAGGCTTTCAAGTGTGAAATAGCCCCAAATATTTGATATAGCATCAAAACACTCCCAGTACGGCTAGAACAACCTCTTTCAAAATACAAACTGTTTCACATTCAGAATGTTCTGCATCTCTCTCTAGCAAAAGATGAACTCCTATAAATGGTTAGGCTATTATTTATTAATGAATAATATTATCAACATTTAATTTATCACATTGATCTTCATCGAGAGGCATGGCTTTATATACAAGCAGATGCTGGACATCCTGAAGGAAGGTGCTACCATTTCAAACAGCGTGAAACTTGACTCTGAGTTTTCATTTAATTTGCATATATTCCCACATTGCTTAATACATAAAGGCAAGCATTAGTAGATTAAACATGTGTTCTGAAATGCTTGTCAAAATATAAATGCTTCTCAAAATATACAAATACAATACAAATACAAAATACTTTAATGACCAAGTATAAAATATATACAAGGAATTTGTCTTTGGTGACGAACAGCAAGATCAACAGTGCGTTTGGATAGCAACAGAAAAATAATAAACAGTAACAATAACACTACACAGTAAAATAACTTTTTCAAAGGGAGAAGCCACTGTTCAGCACATATTGAGTCATGTAGTGTTTAACAGAGCAATGGCACAAGGGAAAAAACTATTCCGATATCTAGATGTTTTAACATATGGTGCTCTGTAGCACCGTCCTGAAGGAAGAAGTTGGAACAGTTTATATCCAGGATGGGAAGAGTCTGCAGATATCCTCTCTCCCCTCCTTTTGACCCGCACAGTATACAGTTCTTCTATAGAAGGCAGGCTTCTATACCTTTTCATAAATAAATACTTACACAACATAAGCTTTGAAAAATATGCATTGACATGAATAACAAAAAATATGAGTTTGAATCAAAGTTTCTAAATTAAAGAGTAACATTTATGCTATGTAGTGTTAGCATATCTGTATGGCCAAAAACCCAGTTAACCCTAGACGACATCAAAGACATACAGAAAAACACTTATCCTTTGCACCATCCAGTGGTAGCCTGGATTTGTGCACCCTAGATTTGGTATCTGTAATTTGGTGACATATCCATGGGAACTACACTCTTTAAAGGATAACTACTTTTTCTCCCCACTGGGAAATGCCTGAACAGAAAAAATGAAGAGTGTTACGTATCTTCATTAAAACTGCATTCCAAAGTCGATACAAGAATGAGCTGAATGCAATTCATCAAAGAATCTGAATTAGCACCGAAGATGTTGTCCAAAAGATTAGGATACTTGCTTTTCATTTTCTGTTATATCCTACCTATTCACCATGCCAACCCTTAAATTCCTTAAAATCGTGTTGCATCTGCAGTAAAGCAAAGAAAAAATTCAACACAAAAAAGCCTTTCAGTTAATTATGCCTTAAGCTGGCAGGAAGATACACTGGAATCCCTGAGTCACCCAGCGTTAGTACAGTAAACTAAATCTTCCACTTGCATTCATTTTAGCTAGTTGGTTAATCACAAATTGCTTATGTGTGTAACCTTCTCCTCAGGACACACAGAGGGAAAATATATATGTTTGCCAAAATTTCCCAAATCAAATGCAGCTGCCCTCCATTCCTAGCCTCCACTGGCAGTATGTGATTCTTCAAAACAGATCTGCCAACTTGCATGAATATGTGATATTTTCCAGGCCTTGGGTAATTCCTGAACTCTTTTTTAAGACAGATGGTGAGAACTGCATAACATCTGTCCAATGTATGATCTAACAATGAGCAAAACGGAACAGCAAGTTTCTCAGGAAGCCAATAGATCACAGAACCGTTAGGAACATCACATGTGGCACATCCACAGAGAATGCAGGAATCTACCAGAACTGGATCCTGGAAAGAAAGCCACAGTGGCTTCCTTGGGTCAGAGAAAATAGGCAGCATCAAGGTACATAGAATTGATATATTAATCAAGGAAGGCTCTCAAGATGAACAGTTTCCTTCTTCTTAATAATGTATACAAACAAAATTAATGCAGATATCTATGATTGCTATCTCCAAATTACTTGTTATTTTTTTAAAAAATGCAGGAATGGAATGGGACACATTCTTTAGTCTGATTTTTAAAATATTTTTATTAAATAGAATTAATATATTTTCAGTTAATAGAAAAGATATTTTTAAAAAATCAGAATAAAGTTAAAGAGAAGTAGTGACAACAGAACGTGTGTTCCTTCAATTCCTTGCAATTTTAAAATTAAATTATTCTTGCTTTAACAATCCTTTTACTCTATCTATCTATCTATCTACCTATCTATTACATATTGTTAAATTAAGGATAATAATAGTTAAGGAGCTGGACTGAAAACCAGAAGACCATGAATTTTAGGCACAGAAACCAGCTGGGCATTGTGTATGCCACCTTGAGTTGTACAAGTAAATGTGGGATATAACTCTAATAAATAAATAATGGTAATTATACATATTAGATTTATGAAGCTGCCTAATCAAAATGATTCAAACTGGTGTACAATGATTAAAAGCACCATTAAAAATGTTTAAAATACAGAACCAATAGAGGATGGGGAACTAGCCAATAAACAGTTTTTTTGGATCCTGCAGATTCAGGATTACTAGAATTTTATTTTCAAGAATTCACAGAGTAAGACAATCTACAACATTTCTTTCTCTGTTATTCTCTCTGAGTTTTGTTTATAAAAGCCAGTAGCTAGTAATAATTCAGAAACATTACCAAAATCCAACCTTCTTTTGGCAGTAAGTCCTGAAGAACTCACTGGAACATACATTAGGAACCTATTTAGAATTATACTGCTAGAGGTTCAGTGTGATGTACTTTTCATTTCCCAAAGCAAACTTTCATTCATTCTTTAGAGGATCGCAACCTGGCACCCCCACTTCCATACCTGGCTGGCCTTATCTGAGTTTAGAAGTTCAACCGTGCTGGACCTAGTCTGTACTTGGATGGAGGACTGCCAGGGAATCCCAGGATAAATAATAATAATGACTGGGCTGGGAAGTCAAAAAACATTCCAGAAGAAGACAATGGCAAACTACCTCCATATTTTTGCCAAGAAAATTGCATAGAGGAGTCCATTAACTCAGCAGAATTGAGCTTGACTCAAAGGAGATTTTTTTATAGAGGTATCCCAGCCATGCTCATTTCTCTATTATCAAATGCCAGCCAAAAACAAAACACAGAGGAGAACAAAGAGAATCAGGGCAACAAAAAAGTATGCTCTTAACCCTGTCTGTTGCCACAGCAAGGACTGGGTTCCAGTAAGGAACATGTTCAAGGAAGGATTGCTAAGACCTTTATCTGAAGAACAGCCTGACCACTGAGATAAGAGGCTTTGGTACTTCCTTGTCAACCACAGGCTTTAAACATCCCCAGAAGAAGGAGAAGGGAGAGAAACCATGACATTTGAATCACACAAAAGGTGTAACTTATGCACTTGCATCAGACATCAGGCAACAAGTTTATGATGGTGCCATTTTCACGATTACACCCTGCATCCTCATTTTTCCATTATTATGGTTTGCTTTTGTCTTCCTCAACCTGGTACCATTGAGAGATGCTGTATTACAACATCCATAATTCTGTCAGGCTGGATGGGACTATGAAAGTTGAAGTTCAACACAGTTGGAGGGCACTAGTTTGCAGAAGTCAACACTACTTATATTCAAATACAAAAGTTTCAGTTGGAAGACTACTATCCCTTGGCTTCTTCAATGCTCCACATTTAAAACATTTCAGAATTATACAGTCACTGTGAGAGCATCTTTTCACATGCCTTGCATATTCAAACTTGCTTCTTGAAGAGAAGAAAGCACTCAGGGTTGATTCACTGGTTACCATTGTGTTATCGCAGTTGCTGCCTCGTGATCAAGTCACATGCTACTTGGGTAATGTCCAGAGCTAAAGAATTATGCAGTTCCTTATGTGTGCACACTACCAACTGGGAATAGACAATGTTATTTTCATTCAGTTTAATTTAATTATTAGAATCCTAATTCCCTGTTTTCTTAGACTAGAAAGAGAAAAGTACAAGATTAGCAAAACATCCTTTTAAAACGCTCATATTCACACATACGTAAATAGAAGAGCTTCATGTTGCTTGCCAGTAACGACAAGGCATGCAAAGCATGTCTTCTTAAGTTCTTTCCACCCCTTTACCAGTAGCAGCCATAGAGAGCATCTGTATTTTCTTCTATATAACGAAGTAACACATTGCATGATGCTTTTGCTTTCCCTTCACATTGCATCTGAGTGTCAGTTTCTGTTTCTGAGCACTGTGTATGCTGCGCTCTGGGTCACATGACCAGGAGGAAGAAGAAAGGGCACTTAGAATGGAGGAATCAGCAATATTCTTAGTCACTACCCAACTACCTCTCTCACTGGGATGCATTGGAGGAATTTCTTTTGGAATATTTTTCTTCACAACCCCAGGCCAAATCAAGCCCATTTTCAAACACAATCTTTCTTTTCCCATATTCAGTCACCATATCAAACTGAACCCTAGAAGGTTCAGTTTTCGGAGAATTATCCTGTTGATGGACAGAGTCCTAAGTCCCTTTACATAATTTCTGTTCAATATTTCACAGAGTTGGGAAGAATGAGAAGGTATTGTCAGGATCTACGCAAGCTAGAAATTTTAGTTTCATTTAATTTAG
Source organism: Python bivittatus (assembly GCF_059951505.1). Taxonomy (NCBI): domain Eukaryota; kingdom Metazoa; phylum Chordata; class Lepidosauria; order Squamata; family Pythonidae; genus Python; species Python bivittatus. The sequence continues at coordinate 11,109,590 of NW_028277058.1, read as the reverse complement.
ACCAGCAATGCATACTTGACAGTTAAATGGTTAAAGTGTTAATTGGAGGCCTGCTTGCTTGTTCCTGCCATAGAAGTTAGGAGAAGGGGGGAGGAAGATGCCAAGCCAGGTGCTGCTGTTATCTCTGCAGAGGCGCCAACAAGGTCAAGCAACTGTGAGACCAGGAGAAAGGTGCAAAGAATTTCAAGCGGGAAAAGAAAGTAGAAGTGGGGAGAAAGGGGCTTAAAAGAGGAGGTTTTGCTTAGCAATGCTTAGACTTAACAACCTATAGATGCTGTACATTTCTCTTAATAAAGAAATCTTTAATGGAACTTATTAGACTCCAAAAGATTTACTGAACTTTGGGAATGAGTGTGCAGACTCTGACAGGTATAGTGATTCCATATGCTATACAATATAGTGGTTCTGTATTGTGCCTCTCTGTGTGTTCTGTATGTGTAAGATAGATAGATGATTGATAGATAGATAGATAGATAGATAGATAGATAGATAGATAGATAGATAGATAGATAGATAGATATTCTTTTTTGGATGGTAACCTAACTGGCCACCATCCTGCTACTATTAACATCTTGTAGCTGTTTTCACCTTTAAAATAAGTTGCCTATGTTCTTGGTACTGCCTTCTTAAAATAGCCTAATAATACACAAGAAGAGACTAATGAAATAATATATCCAAAAATAATTTATATGAGACATATTTTTCCAACTGTATTAATTTTATCTTACTACATTCAGGGAAGAATATAATCAGGGTTACCATATTCCCTGATACTGATGAGAAATGCTGGCTAACACAAACATTATGTGAAGCTGTAAAAAAATTTCCTTGGTTCTGGCTTGAAATGAAGTGAGATCTCAGAAATTATAGTTTGGAGACTATAGTTTATGTCTTAGCATATTTTACAAACCTTGTCAATTGTGGTTTATTCAGTAAACTATTGGGACCGCAACTCGTAAGCCATTAAGATGCTTTATTTGGTTTTAATTTAGGGTGTTGTATGAGTCCAGCCATTGTGTTTAATGCATAGTGTGTTGTGAAAGCAGAAACAAACTTTGGTTTGTTTGGCTTTGGCTTAGCATGATGTATGAACCCAGACATAGCATCCATTTGACTGATGATCATTAAAACAAACTATGGTTTAGTGCAATGTGTGAATGAAGCAGTAAAGGAAAAGGATTCTTCCGTTCTTGTCAGAAGGTGAAAAGAGCTGGCTGCAGAAAAGGGTAATAAAAATAATGAGGAAATTGAAACAACTCCCCTATAAGGGAGGATATCAGTTTTTTCAGCTTTTTGGTTTTCAGCAAAGGTAGGAACTGGGTAAGAGGCAACACAATCTTGATAGATAAAATCAGGCCTGGGGTAAAAAACGTTTACAGAATAAACTTTTTCCCCCTAACACAGGTGATCCTTGTTTAACAACCACTCATTCAGTGACCATTCAAACTTACGACAGCACTGAACAAGTCGTATGACTGGTCCTTATACTTACAGCCATCATAGCACCCCATGGTCACAGGATTGTGATCTGCAACCTTCCCTGCCAGCTTCCAACAAGCAAAGTCAGTGGGGAAGCTGGAAGGAAGTTGCAAGTCACAATCACATGAGATCCTTGCTTAATGACCCACACAGTCCCGACTTAAGGATGGCAACCTGTCACTAAGTGGTGTGGTCACATGGTTTTTCAACCTACGACCGCATTGGTTAACAATGGAGTTTCCAGTCCCAGTTAGTGTTGTTAAGCAAGGATTACCTGTACACATTAGAACTTGAGAGTATCCATTAAAATGAAATGCAGGAGATTCAAGGTGATAAGAGGAAGGCCTTCTTCATGCATTTTTTACAGTGGTTAAGTGGGGAATTTATTGCCATAGGATATGGAAACAACCACCAAGTTAGGATGTTTCAAAGGGAGCAACAAATTAATGGAAGATACAACTACCCATGATTGCTATTTTGGTGGCAGTCAACAATCTGAAACACAACATATCTTAGATACCACCACTGGATGAGGACTTGTTCTCCATGTAAGTTTGCTACATTGCATCTATATTCCCACTAAACATTGCCAGACACTGACAGACTGCTGGACTCAACGGATTCTTGGCCTGATCCCAGGAGCTCTTCTTCCAGTCTTCTCCTCCTATCAACTCCTTAGAGTTCTAAGAGATTCAAGCCTCAGTTGAAAGCAGTGAATTTAATTTCTGCACAAGGGAACGCTGGAGCTGGCTAAGCAATCTGTTGTGTTCCAGTTTCAGGCTTAACAAGGAAATAATTTGCACCATTCTTGCCTTAAGCCCTTTTATGTGAAATGGTATGATCTGAGAGAATCTCTGTAAAATCCAAAGAACAACAAAAAAACTTGTTAATCCTGGATCTGCCTGGGAGGATGGAAATGTATATACTCCCTGGTGTTTCCAGGGGAGTCTTCCTGTGAGCATGGGGTGTTCTAAGCTTATCTTTTTAAAAACCCAAAGTCTGAACTCCAAAACATAAAGCAATTTAGAGACCCACCACATGAATGGGCATCTCGTATTTGGAATATAGGTAACAAAAGAGGTATTGTATGAGAAATTGGAAAGGATTTGGGAGATTTCTTTTTTCCTTTGGATACCTTAAGCATTGTTATTTTTAAAGCACAGGTAAAGACACTTTGACCAGACTTTGCAAGAAATATAAAGCCCAACCAAGCCTGCACTTATAGAAAGAAATCATTAAGAAAATCATTGGTAAGTATAAATCTGTTCGTTAATAGAATGAAAGTAGAACTTGGTGCAGCAACTTTGGGAGGTGTGCTCCATAAAATGAAAGTCCTGCATTGCAGAATTGTACCTTCTCTCCTAGTAAACTTTAACAGACTTATCTATGTTGCAATCTTTCAACATCCTCTGTTTTCTTACCTCCATGGTACATAACTGTCTGCTACCAGAGGGAAATGTGGAAAAATTGCATAAATGCAATAAATCTGCCTAAAAATTCTACAAATATGAGGAAATTTGACACTGGGTTGCCATTTTCAGTGGCAGTGAGTTCATGTCAAGTTCTTGCTGCTATTCTGATGTAAAGAGTGAAATTTTGCTGTGGATTCAAAGGGTTTTTTCTCATAACCATGTTAATGTCCTTTCTTCCTTTCCTTGAGCTGGGAGAAACATTATATTGACATAAATAGAAATCCATCTATTCTCGTCACTGTAATCAGCATTTCCTCCATGGTATGGTATAAGGGTGGAGTTAAACAGGTTTTGTTATTATAATGCTTGGGTCTCTGTTACACTGTAAGTTTCAGTTTAAGATGCCTTAAAGCAAAGGTGGTAACCCTTATGAGTTTCAGGGCCTCCCAGGGTGAGATCTTTCTTTGGTTTTAGTGTTTGGGATAGCCTTTGAAGAGGACAACAGTCCCTTAAAACTCATAGGCAAATATACTCCCATTACACCCTTTAAAAAAAAAAAAACCTCAAAAAGTTGAACCAATTTCTCCTGTTATGGTAGTTAAAGAACAAATGGGTCTGCCCAGTTTGGTGACAATATAACATCCTCAGCAATAATTCTTTATAGTTCCTAGGCAAAATAGAAGGAGGAAGTGTACCCCCAAGCTGAAAAAGGTTGCCCAACCTTATCATGTTTATTTCTTAAGTAGAATTTGGTAAGATGCATAGAAGACAAATCCTTGGGGATTACAATAAAAATTATCAACACCATCTCCAGTTTCAGAATTGTGTTTCATTATCATAAAGGAGCTCCCCAAAATTCCCTTTTACCTCCAGTTCTTATGGTCTTTTCTATGAAGACATTTATCCAGAAAACAGAGCAAATTCATAGCGAGAAGAGTGGCACAAGAAACAGATAACATGCCAGATGTGGGGACTCAGAGCTGGAAAAATATTCTTCATCTGCATTCTTGGTTTATTTACTCAAAGCCAAGAATCAAATATAGCGAACAGCAACATATTGCCCACAGCATCACCTTTGCATTCTCCAGAGCCTGCCTCCCCCACATGGGTGGGGCCACCTTTCTGTACAGCGTTAGGGAGGTTAAAGGACAAAAATAGTACAGTATTTTGCCCCCCTCACCACTCCATAGCAGGTTGAATAGTCCTACATACCCACTCCAGTGACATTATAACATCACTAACTATACCAGCTGTGGTCCTCAGAAGCCCCCCCCTTTTTTTAAATGCAATCCCCATGCAAGAATGAATGTCTCCCTCTTATTTAATCCATAAATTTTTCTTGTATACGTTAACAAATATGTGTCCTTAGATTTCATATATGCACTGGTTCACAGCACTATGACATGAGTTACCTCTATGCATGGCTATATGCTTGCATTCCCACAATACCTCTAATCCAGTCTTTATTTTAAAAAATTCCAGGCCAGCCAGATGAATTTTATATTCAATATTTATTAGCTGATAGAGACTGAAACCATGCACTTAGTTGCAAAACATCTGCTTCTTACTGTTTGTATATTTTATATTCTGCTCTGAGAGTAATAAAGATATTCATTCAAGTATTCGTTCATGCCTATAATTTACTCTTCCATCATCTATAGCTTATACATGACAAGGGGGTGAAAGAGTAGGTTAAAGAGATCCAAGTCACACATTTATTTTTCATCTTTGGACAGTATATGGTGTGACATGCATGTAATGTACCTAACAGGTGGATCTTGTGTTGTGACATCAGAATACATGTTTCACTAAAAGAACAAAAGCCAGCAAATTTGGTCACTTTCACAAGTCTAGTGTCAATAGCACTGGAGTGATGACTTCTCAAGTATGGTCTCCAGATTATATACCCGTTAAGAAATCTCAGGGCTCACTACATAGTTAAGAATATACTAACTACCTTAAAGTAAAAGTATCTGATTTTTGAAATGTGGGAAATACTATCACAAGGCATATTAAACAACAAAAACTAGCTGGTCCTAATGATTAAGTATGAGGGCATTGGTGTCAAGGAAGCAAGAATGCAGTATTGATTTATAATGTAAACTTGTTTCTTATCATGCTCATCAATAACATGCTGCACAGAAGAAGCTCCAATTTATTTCTTCTATGGATTTACAGAGTTGTAGTTTTTAGTTGTAGTTTTTGATAACGTCTTATGAACTATGCTTAGTGTCCTTTAAAAGAAGCTGTTTGAAACATTATGATTTCCCCAAAGCTCAGTATAGTCAGGTGCTAAGGCTCACTTCCCAACAGACTATTCTTTTTTTCCTCTTCATAAGTTTTATTGGAAACAGCATTCTTGGCTATAATTGCTCTGGAAAGATGGGTAAAAGCCAAACTGGATACCAACAGACAGATTTTGAAACTAGACTCCTCTTAAGACTCGGTGTGGAAATTTTGTTCAGGGTCTGAGCAATGCATAAGAGGAATTAGAACAAATGTGCTTCTGTTAAGCTTGCTTTAACTTTTGTTCCTGCAACTAAACATACTTTATCTGTAGAGATCCAGCTTGCTCAAGATGAAAGACCCCCCAGACAACAAATCTATGTTGACTCGAGTGAGTCATGTTTAGAGTTGATTTCAATTGGTCTGTCCTGAGTATGAGTAAGTTTGGCTTCAATCTAATGTTTTCAAAAGATTTTCGTAGGATTCTTCATTTATTGTGTTCCAATGGCTTCTTAAAGGATATACATATACATGTTTATTAAGAAGTCCTGTAGTCACATAAAACAGTTACAGGTAATTGAATCCAGAATTTCAGTTTAAGAGAAGCTTTCTGCTTTAGGCCTTTTATTGACATAAATGATCCTGAGGGTTGCTGTTATGATCAAAATTATAAAGGGAATGGATTTGTTTCTGTTGTGGGTGAACTCTGAGCTCCTCTGGATTTGGTCTAGTAAAATGTAAGATGGAAGCATGATAAAATCCTCCAGAAAATTGGGTTTGAAATTATCATTTTTAAAAGTTCCCCACTGAGCATGTTATTATTTGCCAAAATCAATCTAGAAATAATTACTTCCATTTACTATATCAACACATGTCCAACAGAGCAAATGTTTTAGGTTTCATAAGCTGGTCTACATTTCAGATCTAATCTTTAAAACATACCTTCAGGCAATCCAAAAATATGTTTAAGAATGTAGGTGGTGTTGTTGTGGTTAGATTTGTTATAGCTGCCCCATTCCAAAAGTATGCTGACAAACTAGATAAAAGGCACATTGAGTCAAGTTTTCCATAGCGGCCAACTAGTTAGCTATGGGAGGCTCAGAAGCAAGATCATGGGAAAAATCATATCTTGCACTTCTACTTCCCAACACTGGAAGTCAAATTCTGCTGCCTCCATCATGGAGGTAGTATTTATAACTAGTATGTCTAGAAACTATTACACCCTTATGCATTATGAGTTTATAAAATTGCATTTCAAATCTGATCACCCAATTTTGTGGTAGCAAAATCTAGGCCTGTACAAAGTATTTGAAACAGGTGCTTCACAAATACACTGATGTGTGCAAAATGCACTTTCTCAAAGCATGAAATAGCTATGTCCTCTCATAGGCTCTTCATTACTGCTTTGAAGGCTTTGCCTGGTTGTTGACATGTACAGGTTAATTTCCACAGAGACTGCCAGCAAAGCAGCTAGCCATGGTGGACATGGTTGATTCAGTGCTTTAAGGAGGGGTGTTTCATTTACACTAGCACACTTTATCTTATGCTAATACCTTTCAAATGCCATAGTTTGTTAATGGGCTACAGAGTGAAGCACATCCTTTCTCTGACTGTCCTACCATTTAGCCTAATGGAATGGTTCAAGATTCTAGACTGAAAAAAGAGGAAAAAAGAATGTCTCTATCCATTTTTTCTACTGCAGATACAGGCAAATCAGTGTCTTGGAGATGCTTTAGAATACAACTTTCTTTGCCAAGGAGACAAAGTCTTTGACCATGCATATGGAGACTCAAGGATGTTATATTCCAAATGACTGGAGAACTTAACCATGCTGCATTGCATGTATAACTTTATAAACCTCAGTTATATAAATGAGTATCAAGTCAACAATTGTTAAAATGCATCCTTGAAATCTGTGTTGCATTTTTACATTGATATGTAAACTTCTTATTCCAGTTGGCTTGCACTCCTTCAGTCTGACTCTCTACCCACATCTACTGTATTGCAAATCCCAACTCTTGCTCACAGAAGCAGTGTTCAAATTACGTCAGCCTCTAAGTAGCAAGGTGGGGCTCAGATCTGAAAGCAAGTTTCTTACATTTTACAAAGAATGAAGGAGACATACGTAAACCTGCATTAAGAAAAACAATCCCAGTGAACACAAGGGGGGTTACGTATAAGTGTGCATTCTGCTCTGTGAATCTCTGCTCCATTCTCTCACTTGCACATATACACACAACCTGTTAATAGTCTGAATCTGCTTTTTACAAAGCAACATATACAACACATCTGAAACATGGACAAAGCTCTGATCAAACTGTCCCAGCCAGCATCTTGACTTTTTGGCCCAAACTCTGTGGACACCCTTGCAAAGCTGCCTTTACAAATTTATATCAGATTACACCCCCATATATATCCTCCATATATATCAGATTACAATTCCCATTAATTCCTAGTCAGCATTCCAAGGCAATGTTATGGGGGAATATGGTAACTTTAGCATATGTGGATATAGCAATGTAAGAAAGGCCAGTATAGACCACCTTTGGAATTTTTTGCAAGATAGTCTACTCTTAATAGTAGGAACCAAAGTAGAAATTGTAAATAATGCGAATGGATATCATTTGATATTTTTAAACAAAAGTGATATAGAAATATCAGAAATAATATTAATATAAAATGTTTTTCTTGTAATTTAGCACAATGTGACTTTATATGTTTAACAAGCAAGCTTCAAATACTGACATTACTTTAGGGCATTTAACTATATACCATTTCTCCATCAAATGAATGCCTGTTTTTCTTTAAGTATAACTATATCTGTATATTTTTCTGTAAGTAAATGTAAATGTATGTTTGGCAGTAAATATTGGCCAGAATCAGTTGCCCCAAAGAGAGCCAAAAAAGCCTTCATTTTCTGGTAGCAGCCATTTTCAATATTTTCACATAATTAGTTTTAAATCTGAATGGAAATCCCGGGATGGGGCTTTCTGAGACAGTTAAAATGGTAACTGCTCCAATTTGCTTTCCTCTAAAACAATTGTGGCCCCAAAATATATCTGAAACAAAACAATGCATTTAAGATGGATGCAATATCCTGTTATTTAGTACTTCCATAATTTCATTATAAAAATCCTTAGGACCAGTCATTCTTGCATTCCCGATTATATAAAGTTTATCTCCCAAAGACATCAGTGGGAATGAATGCCCCTGTTCTACTTACAAGGGGCAGTCATAGCCAGTCCAAATCCAGTTTAAGAAGGCACCATAATAAGAAAGAGTTGTTCATCAGTACTACAGCAACTCAAATCATACCACTATTTTGAGATGCATTGGATTTCTATTTAAGTATTTCTATCTGTGCAACATTGCACAGCCACATTTTATGCACATTTCTATCCTCTTTTGCTGCCTTTTTCTAGGCTGCATTTCCTTATTTATTTATTGTTGAGATGCTAGGTTCAATTGTTCATACTTGCCTTTGTAGTCCATTAGGAATGTCTTTTTGCTTCCTTTACGTAGATGGAATTGTTTCTTTAATATCAGCCTTTGAGATACTACCTATCTGTGGAATTTGAAAGTTAGAGTAAGAGCAAGCTGCGCAGGCAAAAGGAGTAGCCTTTAGAAGCCAAAATGTACAATCTGAGTTTGTCATACATTTGGATGCAGAAACATTCTTTTGCCTGGCCCTCATTTATGTTAGCTGATAAACAGGACGTCAATAAGTAAACTTAATCCGTGACTAACAGACATTGCAGAGGCAACTCTTACAATGTTGCCTTGTAATCTGAAGTCAACACTTCTGCTCAGTCTCCTGCTCTGAGTCCAGTGGAGCTGGGCTTTGAAGAAATTGCATGTCTCACCTCACATTAACGTATGTGGCTCTTTCAGAGCAGCATAATTCATGATACAAACATTCATCAGGTAAACAACAACAACAATTCCTCCTCCTCCTCCTCCTCCTCCTCCTCCTCCTCCTCCTCCTCCTCCTCCTCCTCCTCCTCCTCTTCTTCTTCTTCTTCTTCTTCTTCTTCTTCTTCTTCTTCTTCTTCTTCTTCTTCTTCTTCTTCTTCTTCTTCTTCTTCTTCTTCTTCTTCTTCTTCTTCTTCCCTGTGTCATTAGAATTAAAGGGTGAATTATAATACACTGGTGTCCTTTGAAAAGTCCAGTTCATTCTCCTACTGCTGAGTTCTCTGATAACATGTTTATTGAAAACAACACAACTACTAAATATATCTGTGAGATAACATTTAAACAGGTCTCTAGTCCTGGAGAATAATTAATTGCTTCTATGGCAAATTTATAACATAGATGTTTCCCCCAAAAAAGATTATATTTAATGAAAAAAGAACTTATTATAATAATGTGTGAAGTGTCATAGAGGGAATAAATAACTTTCCAATTTTCCAATTAGTTTACACATATCTGTATGATCCTATTCACCCTGAAAGATTAAAATTATTTTCTCCCTTCACCTGGAATATTTCAAGGTGATTTAACAGCTTCCAGACAGATGGCTTTGCTGGTCATTCCAGTCTGAATCGGCATCCCACAACAGGAAGTACTGCTTCTTTGAGGTAACTTCCTGTTATGCTTCCTGTTCTTGATGTGGCCATTCCTTGGATCAACATCTGGAAGACAGCAGTTTTTGTTAAGTTGAATGGAAGGCATTGCCAATGAACAGGAAAAACATGAGGGTGTGGATTCAGTGAATGTTAAGAAACATTCTAATGAAACCAGGAAAAATGAACTAATAACATCCAATATCCTTCAGTAAAATGCCTCTTTAGAGTAAATACTAGATGATCTTATAAATAAATCAAATAGAAAATTTTACTTATAAATTTTAGATCATTTGACAAAATCATTTGACAAAATGACTTTCAACACATTTTACAATATACATCACATGCCAGCTTACTGAAAAGCAAAATATACTGAAATACAAATGTTATACTTACACAACACCATTATTAATACCATCTTCATTTAGCATGTCAGATACAAACAGTGTGCATGTCTGTTCATATGAAAATCTAACTTGGCCAACAGTGTCACTTCAGATAAAAAAATTCAAGTAAAATACCACATTTTGTATGTTGAATATTACTATTTGAAGATGATGTATATTTGTTAAATTAATTACAGAGAGATGAAGTATGGTTTCTGTGTCTCCTTGTTAAAATATACTTATTATTTCCAGCATTAAAGCAAAGAACTTGTTACTTCATGTGTAAGGAGCATTTGTTTAAAAGAGACTGATTTCAGACAGACGTTTTAAGCCAGTTCTGTCTACTTGTCAAGGTCAACCTACCTCTGTATATATAAGCTGAGACCCTTATCTTTACTCCTTGAATGCTTGACATTTCTGGACAAAATACAATTTAAGCTGAAATTCTTGTTTGCTTGTAGATGGTAACAGATTATATATATATATATATATATATATATATATATATATATATATATGTGTGTATAAATTTTAAATATCTGCAAGGTAAATATATATTCTTACCTTGCAATATCATCTAAACACCGTTAATAGCTGATAATTTATGCTGATATAGATCATTTTATTTTATTTATGTATTTGTTTAAATTTATTGGCTGCCCAACTCCAGTGGACTCTGGGCAGTGTACAAAACTAGGAAAAACATAAAAACAGCTAAAAACATTAAATCAGATGGATAGCCCAGACTAAAATGATCTAATAAACAACAGAAACAAAACAATACAAAACAGGTGTCTTAGTCAAATAATAAACATCAATCCCAGGCTTGGGACCAAAGCCAGGTTTTCAAAGCTTTCTGGAACCCTAGGAGAAAAGGATCAGTCCTTAGCTCTGGGGGGGGGGGGGGGGGCACGACAGAGGGTGTTCCAGAGGGTGGGGGCACGACAGAGAAGGCACGCTTCCTCGGTCCCACAAGACGGCAGAGAACTATAAGCCAATAGATGATGATGATGATCCCAAATCAATCCACTGCAGGTTGAAGGCCTCTTCAATTAAAGTTTATGGCCCGTAATCTATCATATCAGTCCAACGTGGATTGGCAGATAAACATCTTTCAGCCTTCTCCTCTAAGACTGAGACTGAGTGACTGGCCCAAAGTTACTCAAGGGGAATCGCATGGCCGAGTGAAAAAGAATAGAAGATGCACGGTCAGCTTATCAACCTATTATGATCGAGCCCGTGCTGAATAAGCAGCAATAGTGTATTGCTGCTACGTAGTAAAACCGTGCTGTGGAAGTCACAGGGGGAAAAAATCATTTGCAACTGTTCACCTTCTACTTATTGGCACAGAAAGGGCTGCACAAATGTCAACAATGGCTAAAAAGTAATACCCCAAGCTCTTAACTCCTTGCTGCCGTCTAGTGGTGCTTTGCATTTTTACAGCCAAATACATTAGCCCTGGCTATGATAAGGCAACGTACAGGTTTTGTGCAGTGCAGTTTATGTTCCTGTCTTATTTCATGTGGGAATAGATTTACATCAGAACTTATGCACATGCACTGGTGTGGATGTGTTTAAAATGAAAAAAACAAATGGGTGTTCTCAGTGTGTTTTAGACTAGAACTCGCACAATCTCTTGCCACTCAACCTATTGACTGGAGCCAAAATACAAGATTTCTTCAAGGCATTTGCTTAAGCTGATTTAAAACTAACCCCAGCTGTTATCACACCCTGTTTTCAAAGTAAGTATCACTTAGAAGCAGGAGCTAAGTTGTCCGACTCATCTCTCTCCTCTTTCTCACCACCCCACATCTTGCATGAGCCAAGTCTGTGTTATCTTCAGGATAGAACAGGCTGTGGAAAATGGGTTCCCTTCATCTGAATTAGCAGGGTATATTTTAATTTAACAGTACTGACCAAACAGGCTTCTGCTGCCTTTCAAAGCAACATGATACAAGGGATCCAGGTTAGCCATACAATATATTCAACATTGTCCTATAGCAGAAGAACATGCTTAAAGAACCCGGATCTATCTATCTATCTATCTATCTATCTATCTATCTATCTATCTATCTATCTATCTATCTATTTATTATTAAACTTGTATGCCGCCCATCTCCCCCAATGGGTGACTCTGGGCGGCTCACAATAACAAAAAAGGAAAAAACACCAATCCCTCCAACAATAGCTAAAATCCATAAATAATTAAAAATAGAAACATGCATTAAAAATATCCTTAAAAACCCCTATAAATTTTAGTCCTAAAACCTTCAAGATGCTGGTGGGGAGGCCAACCCATCACCCCACGAGCCATCTCCACAGATGCGAGCCCCCATCCGGCCCCCAGGCCTTCTGGCAGAGCCAGGATTTATCTGAGAAATAAAATGTACTTGCATTGCATTTCCCACATCTCCAGTTTTCACTTCAGGCAGCTTTTCCCCACTTTCTTCTTACTGTCCTACTCTATTGCTCTGCCCTTTTAATTTTTTCCAACCCCAAAGAAGGCTGGAAAGAAATGTCTAAAAAGAGTCTTAGAGCTCTCTCTTTCTGTCTTTGAGCAGGATAATTCTTCAGCACTGAATATTTGTTACAAGAAGAAGATACAGATTCTTCCCATGACCACTGCTAATAAAGGGGTTGAAAGAATTCAAGAAGCTGCACCCTGGATGTTTTCCTGTATTGTTTGCTTGATGCAAACAGCAACCTTCCCATCGGGTTAAAAAAGGCCCGATCACCTGCAGAACTGCCCATCAAATAAAGACATGGTTGCCAACTCAGGTAGTTGCTTCACTTCTACTAATGGGAGAGCCAGGTCCATCTTGGAATTAATTCCAGTGCTACTCTTGATATTTATCATAGATACTTAAACACAAAATGTATGAGCCTGTTACACACGTGTATGCACGCACTGCACATACCTACTAAAATGACTCCTTTTTTTTGGCAAGGAAACAATGTTTTAACAGATACATTAATTATGCTCAGCAACAGGGAGATTGTTCCTTTGGTAACTATTTATTTCTTCTCTGACTAAAGTTAATGCAAGAGATTGTGAGCCAGAACTTCCACAGTTGCTATGCTTTAATAGCAGCTGCAAGGCCCTGATAAAAACAGAGTCTGAATCATCAGGAGTAGGTTTTTTAGAATTTGATTCTCTAACTCTTGTCCTTATGCAGTTTTCATGATTAACCCCTCATCTCCCTCTCCCTCTCCTATAAAGCTGTTGTTTATCTTATACCCAGTTGTATGTTTTGATCTGAAAGACAAATGGTGGCTTTTAAAGATAAAAGTGGGGAAATATTTGTAGAGGAATGTTAAGCACCACTTCAGTCCTGATTCAGCCTTATCATTAAGCAAAGTAAAACAGACAGTTTGGATAGCAGAGGCTGAGAAATTGTACAAACCCCACAACAAATACTGATCTCTGGGACCCGCCACAAATCTCTTGGTTTGGGGAACTGTCTTTGGCTATCTGATGCATAGTTACATTTGACTATGTTTGCTTGGTCACTGACCTGCAATAAATGTTCCATTAAACCCAGGACTGTTCATGTTTAAAGACTGACAATGCCTACTATGGACCTTAACTTGGAATTAAGGCACTGCTTGAAGGTCAGCATGGTATATGTTGTTCTTAAGGGATTGGATTTGGATCAGAGAGACTCAGGGCCAAGTCTCCCCTTGACCACAGAGCTCACTGGACCTATCATTCTCCCTTACTCCAAACTACCTCATAGAGTTGTTGCAGACAGAGGCATCGGTGGGGAGGTAAAAAAACAAAAATCAAGATAGCAGTCATGACCACATGATCAAAGTCCAACCCCTTGTGCACGGGTGTTGACATCACATGCAAATACATGTGATGTCAGTAAAGGAAGTGTGTTTTTAACATATTTTAATTAATTAATTAATATTTATCTATTTTATTAAATATTTATTCTATTTTTACTGTAAACCACCCATAGTCACCCCACAGTGAGATGGGCAGTGACAAATTTGAAATATAAATAAATAAATAAATAAAATAAAAAATACAAAGGAACGGGGCTTCACTTGCAATTGCCATCTTGACATACCCCAGGCACCTCTGGTTGTAAAAATAAGATTTGGAAAGATGCCCCTGTATCCTGCTTTGAGATAATATGGGACATAAAATTATCCATTATTAATTATTAGCTGCTCTGCCTCAGGTAGTAAAATGCATTGAATGGAGTTGCATTTTCTGAACAGTTTAGGAACCAGAATACTTTGACTGGTATCCTATTTTTAAACATGATGAGCTTTACAGAGTTTCAAGATAGCATCTGCTTGTTAAAAACAACAGCTGGGCCCTGTTTCAAATTCAGAGCCAGGCAAAATTTAACTCTGCATGCTAAAATAATTATTTCCTATTGGGTTTATATTTGCCTTTTTTCTCACTGTGCTGTGTTTCTCCCAGTAATCATTGGACTGTGGATTGTGTAAAGTAGATACAAACATTTGTGACTAATATTGTAAAGCATTTAGCACACATTCAATTCAATTCTTAAAAGTAAATTAATGGTACCTAATTTTGTAAAACATTACACAGCTCATAAGAAAATAAAATGAAAATTTCTTAACAGATTATGCAAATTAAGAGAGTGAACTAAAATAAAATAAATTTGCAAATACTAAATTACTACAGAAAGTCTAAACTATTTCAAACTAAATTATCCAATGTTAGACTGCAAAACTTATAAGTTGTAAAATAAAGATTAAAATATTGTGTATCCAACTACTAAAATAGTGAATTAATTAAAACAGTTATTACAGATGTTTATGTTAAAATTATACCATTAACAGTTAATAGATTAGAATAAACTTCTAGTTCAATTCTCAGCCACAAAGTGGAATTCTATCGACTATAACTATGGCAATAACCCTTTTCTTCCCTAAAATTAGCATAAAATTATTTCTTGAACCCTAAAATTATTTACATTATATAAATAATGTACATTTTCTGTTTTGACAAGCAGCTCTTACCTACATGCAATTACTAGGATACAGGATGATTATGAAGAAGCATTTATTCTAGACTATTCTAAACTAGCCTGGAGAATTTATTCTAGTTTAGAAAAGAGAAGGAAGAAGAGATATGAATAGCTTAGCCAATAAATGTGCGCATTTATTTCTGCACATATGTTATAGTAGCAGCCAAAACACTGCTAGATTGTCTATGGCATGGTACTCTAGCTTTGAAGCCAAAGTCATAAAGGAAAGGTGAAAAAGGAGTTTGTGGTAATTTAACATTTAAATCCCATTTAACATTTTTTGAGGGGTTGAAGGCCATAGCATGGGTAAAGCCATATGACCCCCGTGAACAAGGTCTGTTTTTGTGGAGACAGGATTTTGGAGATTGCCTTTGGGGCTATTTTCATGCACATGCTACAGTTTTCATCTGATTCCCACTTTGAAATGGCAGAAAATGGTGCCATTTTCAGCAGTCCTGGCCTCGAGGGCCAGGAGGAGGGGACTCAAAGTTCACATGCAGCGCTGTGGCTGCTAATTTCCCACCCTTGCCCTAAAGAATAATTTGAGCAATTTATATAGACATAGTGGTATTAAACATCATCAGTCTTTCTTAGATGGACCAGTATTATCAGCTTCTGTCTAACATTGTTTGCAGCCTGGATAGCAAGCCACAAACCAAAAGCTGGTTTCATTATCTTTCAATCTAATTTCAAAATCCTTGTGCAAGTGTTCAGTTGAGATGAAATCCTGCCCTGCAGTTTGCTGTTTGGGACCGACAGAAGAGGGCTTCAGAGGAAGAGAAGAGATCCCCTGAACCCAGTGACACGCCCATCGTTGATATCAATGCCACCTCCATGTAGCCCCCAGCCGATTACTCATGAGGGAGTGTGGCTTTCAACAGAAGAAAGGCTGTCCAACCATGTTTTACAGTGTCCTCTTTCTCTTCCGTAGATATCCACAACATGCAGTGCTCCCATGGAAAGTCAGGGAACTTTCTGACCAATACAAAATGCAGAATGATTGACTATTGGTAGATAGCAGAATCATTCATATATTGCAGAAGCACTCTCAATTTTGGAAGATTTCCCACCAGTACTATCCATGTCCCCTCTGATATTGTTCAGAAGGCCTTTAAGATGTTTATGGGAAGTTTTTCCATTGGATCCAAAGGCCAAAAGATGAAGAGATAGAACATTTTCCTTCCATGACCTTTCTTAAGTTAAAGCATCTTAGCCTTTGGAATGGGCTGCATGGAAATGAAGTGAATAAAATAAAATCCACACTCATGCTTTTTCCAAGTTGAATCAACGGCTTATGATAAAACCCATGTCAAAAAAAGAATTCTTTCAACCAACAGAGGGACAATACTAATAATGAAATATTTGAACTGTCACATGAAAGAATCCACTGTTCAGAGTGTTTATGCTAAACCATGAGCTATGCTTACTTCTTGCTTCAAAACAGTCTTTTTGTGTTTGCTGGAAAGCAGGCTTTAGTTCTGCTTGCTCAGAACATACTAGAATGAGGTTGAGAGCAGGCGTTTTATTGTGGCATTCCATTATTTTCCAAAAAGCCTTTAAAATGGGGGATAGTTCCTTGCTAAACTTTAAAGTTAGGGTGAGTCATAGTTGCTATTGTAGACGGGATTCCTTTCTGGAATCCATACAGGGCACACATTATCTGTGTACATTTGGATCAGATGCAGGAAGAGATTATCAACTTCATTTCATTAACTCTAACCAACTCTGGTCTTCCAAACTCTAAATTAGTGCAGAATTACAAGTAACACTCTGAGCTCTGTACAGAACAAGAATCAAGTTATTATTCCTAGGGAAAAAAATGATCTGTCGATTTAGCACATGATATTCTTATTGAAGGAAGTCCCAGAAATACAACGGAGCTTGCACAGACATGAAGTCAGTCAAATGCTTTTAAGTTCTGGGTGTGTTCATTTCTGTGCTTTAGATGCACAGAGGAACAATATAAAGTCCACATATTTGCATAGGAACCACAAATATTCCATAATGAAAGGGCAATATGAAAAAAAAATGAAACAGTATTAAATATGGGTGATCTTAATTTCATGACTGCTAGTCTGCAATAGAATACTAAGGGGATAGAGTAAACAGAACGTTAATTACATTTTCAGATGCTACTTCACAAGAATATGTTTGGAACACAGGAAGCAAACAGGGCAAGTAAGATTTAAAATTCTGTACAGAGGTGTAAGTTAGGAAAGGAGGTGACTAAATCTACGTGTGAGAGATCAGGACGTAGAGAACCTTTATCTGTCAAATGTTTGCACCAATTTTTTTAGATATATAAAACTTTATTGTGTCTAGAAGAGCATGTTTGATCTGGCGGTTTCTCTGAAGCCATTGGAAAACAGCAGTATTTGAAAAAGTAACTCATCCCTTCCTGGCATACAGTTGTTAAAAGCACCCAAAGTCAAGTCAGGTCACTCATTGGCAATATGTAACACATATTCACATGTTATATTTAAAGAGCCTTTGAAACAGTCATGTGTATTCATGAATGACATGTGATATTCCAGACCAGTGTTTCTCAACCTTGGCAACTTTAAGACATGTGGACTTCAACTCCCAGAATTCCCCAGCCAACAAGGCTGGCTGGGGAATTCTGAAAGTTGAAGTCCACATATCTTAAAGTTGATAGAGTTGAGAAACACTGTTCAAGACAATGTAACTTTGATGTGATACATTCCAGACCATACACCTTTTAGATTTGCATCCAAAAGTCTGGTGGTAGCTTTAAAAGTTACTGCGCCGGATGAATCCAGCCACTTGTTTTAACTTTTAAAGCAATCACATGACTTTGGGATGCAAAAGTGTATGACCGAGCAGAAGGCCACTATGATTTATCAGACAAAACATGTGTTTAACTATCCTGGTATGTGTGAATTCAGGTAATATGTTCCACTGAGTTCAGTCAAGTTTGCTTTCTAGGCTGGGCTGTTTATTTTTGCAATGTTTGTGTTGCATATGATGACACCAGTTGAAAAGCACAACTTCTATTTAGGAGTCTTGCACTGCCCTTTAATGTCATAGTCAGATATTATGCCTAACAAATAATATGTCAAATGGTGTGCAAATATACCAACCTCCCCCCACCACCCAACTGAAGTAGTAATGTGTAATATATCCCCATAACTGATTTCATTAGGAGTGAAATAGCAGAGTTTTGTTTCCACTGAATGTAGCTTTAACAGTTATTAGTTTTTTCTTATTAATTTTGATATGGTTAAGTTTGTTTGAATCTACCAAAATGGCCCACTGTCTGCAGGGTGTCAAATTATTATTGTTGGTCTCACTATCAGCCAGATGTTTAGACTGGATTTGGCATTTTTATCCACCTATTGAGTCCTTCCCAAAGACCTGGGATAGGCAGATGTGGTTGTTTGATGGTGTTAAAAGTATTGTCGCAGGGTGTAAGCTGTTCCAAGTAAGGCTGCCTTTTGCAATTGACTGATGGTGATTTTGTCAATGCCGATGGTGTTCGAGTGGTGCTCCAAATGTTTTGGGATTGCACCCAAGGCACCTGTAACTATTGGTACCACCTTCGCTTTCTTTTGCCATAGTCATTCTACTTCTATTTGCAGGTCTTTATATTTTGTTATTTTCTCCAATTCTTTCTCTTCTATTCTGCTATCTCCAGGTATTGCAATGTCCACTATCCAGACTTTTTTGTCTTTCTTATCAACAATTGTTAAGTCTGGGGTGTTACGTGGCAGGTGCTTGTCTGTTTGAATTGTAAAGTCCCAGAGCACTTTAGCCTCTTCATTTTCTATTACTTTGCCTGTTCTGGGGTCCCAACAGTTCTTGCTTGCAGGCAAATGGTATTTTGTAGATATTCCAATGCACCATTGTGGCTACTTTGTCATGCTGTTGTTTGTCGTCAGTCTGTGTGATCTTCTTGCAGCAGCTGACTAGGTGGTCCACTGTTTCTTCAGCTTCTTTGCAGAAGTGGTATTTGCTGTCTGTTGCTGTCTTCTCAATTCTGGCTTTGTATGCATTTGTTCTTAAGGCTTGGTCTTGTGCAGCCAGAATTAGCCCCCCTGTCTCTTTCTTCAACTTTCCTGCTCTTAGCCATTGCCAGATCTTGTTATCTGCTTTGCCTGTTAGTTGTGTGTGTGTGTGTGTGTGTGCTAGCCATGTAATACTTTGCTCTGCCATGTCTCTTTTCTATTCTTCATTTGGTGGTGGTGGTGGTGGTGATTATTATTTAAACTTCTATGCCACCCAACTCCCAATGACTCTGATGTCAAGGTGGCATCTGCAATGGCCAACTTTTTATGTAAAAAGGATAGGACTTTGATTGCATGGTTGCAGCCACCATCTCGACTTTTGTGACCCCACTGCCCAAGGACACTCCTGAAAAGTGGGCAGCATACATAGACACCACTGAATGGAGTTTGCTGTCATACCCCATTAATATAACACAAGCCATGTATATCTTTAGAGGATATTGCATACAAGAAACTATACAGTATGGGCAATTGCATTTTTAAAAAGAGTACATAGAAGAACACTGCATACAAAACTATGTATATTAATGAAATATGAAGGAATCCAAATTTGGAGAACTCTTAACTGAATCTGCACAGGTCCATCCTGCTTTTGCCTGGAAAGAAAAGTGGAAGGGGGAAATTCAAAGCAAAAATGCTGTTGCAAATCTAAACTAAAAAGAACTCTAATAAATACATGCTGGAGTTTGTCAGTTCAAACACTGAACTGAACTGTTGATACTGAAAAGCAGCTTTCATTTCCTTCTTTTCTTTCTTGCTATGTAACATTCAAAAGCCTTCATTGCAACTCCGTTCAGCATGATGTAGTGAATATTTAATCTGACTAGAGCCTTCAAAGGAAAGGTACATAGCAAAAGAGAAAGAGAGAGGATATATCAGCTTCAATTTCTTATTCTTCATCCCTTTCCTGTCAAACTGATCTGCTAAGTAAAGCCTCAGTAATGCAGGCTTTAATCTGAAGTACTTGCATCTCTGAGAATGTATGGCAAGTCAAACAGGTGGTCCTGTGCATGTCTATTGGAAAGCAAAGCAAAGCCCAGTGAGTTCTATGGGACATAATCTCTGGTAAGTGTTCATGGGACTGCAGATTTCATCTTTTTGTCCATCACTCAACAACACTGTAGGTATGTCCTCAACAGGCCAGTGCATTCCCAGTCTGATAGAGACATGGTAGGTCATCTAGTTGGCTTCGTTTTAGTAAACGTGCTTAATCAATCAGCGTAGTTTGTAAATGGATTTACTGTGGTGTAACTTACATGTAATCAAGTGTAAGCAAAATTACATACACAAACTCTGAAAACAAATATTAATATATTGTTCACATTCACTTAAATTATCTCCACTTTTTTCTTCTTGCAGCAACTAAAGATTGTCAGGTTTCCTTTTCTAAAACAAGTTATTAGCACACCAGAACACTAATATTAAAATTGACTCATGACTGCAGCTGTATTTTCACTGCACGTAGTAAAACATGCCTATACGTGAGAGGTCAGGAAAGCATTTCCAAAGCACGTGTTTCGTATGCCAAGTCTTTGACTATCTAAATTCCACTTAAGCCATCAGGAGATTAACTTATTGGTTGATTCACTGAATGATTAATTTAAAAGATATCTGTACCCACTATCTTAACACTCTCTAGACAACTTACAATAAATCCTATGATGTGTGGATAAACATTCAAAATTAAGAAGCTCACAATAACACTTTTCTTTTTTGTCCCTTGGTCTAGCTTATTGATTTCACCTATTCATTCAGTCATTCATCTACCCTAACCTGGTCCCCTGAGTAAAGGCAGATTGTATTATTGGCTACATTCCATTAATGTAATCACAAAAAATACAACATATTGTGGCCATACATGGCCATGGCAAGCATATATGAATTCTTTGCCATGCCATTCCCATGGGTAAAATAATGCTGGTTTTGGACATGTCCATCTTTTGGACATGTTGGCAACATGAACTTCACGACAAACTCTTTGATTTGTCGCTCTATTCTCAGCTGCCAAACAAAAGCACAAACTAGGGCCTTCAACTTTACTAGTCCAAGATGTCCAACATGTACCTTATCCCATACTTGAGCATTCAGCTTGGACTGTATCATGACTCATATATTACGTAGCATGACAATATAAGCAAAGTGTAAGTTTAAAGTGTAAGTTCATCATGGCTCTGATAAAACTCCATAAACTGGTATTTTTGCTATGAATTCCAGCCATTCTGGGTTTCTATATAGTTGTTGTTTTTAGATTTTTTATCCCGCCTTTATTGTTTTTATAAATAACTCAAGGTGGCGAATCTACCTAATACTCCTTCCTCCTCCTATTTTCCCCACAATGACAACCCTGTGAGGTGAGTTGGGCTGAGAGAGAGTGACTGGCCCAAAGTCACCCAGGTGGCTTTCATGCCTAAGGAGGGACTAGAAATCACCATCTCCTGCTTTCTAGCCTGGGGACTTAATCGCTGGATCAAACTGGACAGGTCTCTCCTAGTTTCTCTTTGAATCGTTTCAGCTATGATAGTGTGACACAATACCTACCAGGCCATGGGACACATACAGGAGGCAGCAATAGAGGAAACAGGGTTATTATAGAAGAGATTCTTTGGTGCAGGGAAGAGGGGAAACGTGAGAAAGAGCCTCAGAGTAGTTGCACCTTGTAACCCTTTACAGGCTTTTTGTTGACACCAGGCCTGAAAAGTTGATGAATTATGCATTTGCATATAGATAAGAAACAGGTTATGGGAAGAAGAGATATTTGTTTGTAACCTTATAGGGAGTGAAGAGTTATTAAGTTTGTTGTGATGAAGATCGGAAGTAACTTCCTTATATATTTCTTTTTTCTTTATCATACTCTCTTTTTCTTTTTTCCTTTTTCTTTCTTTGCACTTTTTATTATTTCGCTTTCTCTTTCTCTGAGTTTAGTTTGTATTTGCTTTTACTATTGTAATTAAAATCTTCAATAAAAATTACGTATGTATGTATGTATAACTGCATCTTAATTTATTTATTTTATTTATTTATTTATTAAATTTATCCCCACCCATCTCCCCCTAATGGGGGACTCTGGGCGGCTTACAACTCATTAAAACAATAAATAAAAATACAATTACATAAAAGCTATATAAAACAATTACACTAGGTATTAGTTGTGCAAGAGAATTACTTTAGTAGGCTTCCAAGTTTCTGTTACATTACTCTAATAACAATAAAGATCTTTCCGGACATCCAAGTGGTTCTTGTTTCCAGAGTCTGTCAGCCTCGTAGGGCTTGACGGAAGGGAAAACTCCCTAGGAGAGAAAACATGTCAAAGGAATTCCCATCTGATATAGGAGGCAAATGAGAGGGGACATGATTGAGGTGTACACAATTATGCATGGTGTGGATAAGTGGGCAAGGAGAAGCTATATTCCCCTTCGCCAAATATCAGAATCAGAGGTCACCCAATGAAATTGAATCCTGGAACAATCAGGACAGACAAAAGGTGTTTTGTTTTGTCTTTTACACAGTATGTAATTAAACTGTGCAATTCGCTACTGCAAGATTGGAACTAGTTTGCCTGGCTTCAAAAAGGGTTGGATCAGTTCATGGAAGTCATGGACTCTTAGCCTTGATGGCAGCGTGACTGCCTCTGAAGGCCATCTGCTGGGAGACTAGTGGGCTTCCTTGTGCAGTTGGTTGGCCACTGGGAGAACAGACTGCTGGACTAGATGGGCCAGGAGTCTGATCCATCAGGGCACCTCTTATGTTCTTATGATGTGGATTTTTGCAGACTGTTTACCAAGGCATCCTGAATCCCAATAACTGACTTGATTCCATGCAATTTTCTACAGATGCAGGAAGCATGACTTAAACATAAAAATCAAGCTCTCAGCTAAGAAATCTCCTTTTAAAAAATTTTAACTTCTAAACTCCACAGTTTATACAGTGTCCTATAACTGTTCCATTGTGGGATGAATGAATTACATATTTTAATTCAACTTCAAGACAAGATTTAATATGTTCATATTCTTTTGAACTAGGTATATTCCTATTGCATGGAAAGACATCTTGACAAAGTAGATTCTCTATGCCCTACATATAGCTAAAAGACTTACATTTCGACACTAGAAATATAAACATTAGCAACTTACAAACAAATCATTTATTAACCACGTTTAGTGATGTATTATAATGAAATATGGCTACCATTCAATTTTTATATATACATATGCATTTATGAATATATGCCCTATTTGATTTTGCTTCTTTTTTAGTTTTATTTTCTTCCTTCTAATTTTCTTTCTCTTTGGTTTTTGTACTAAATTAATGAAAGCAAATATTTAAAAAATAAATAAATAAAGCAACTCCCCAAACCAAACTTAGCACTTCCCTGTCTAGCTGTGCATAATTTTTCTCTGGAATCCAGTTTGATTCATCAGTAAACCTGATGCAAAATGCTGGACATTGACTACCATCTTTCATGACATGTGACAAAAGGCATGCCTGGATAAGGCATTGTTATAACATTGCAGAAGGTATTTGTTATGGCAAGGGAGTATAATGGTACATACCAATTTTCCCCTATGCCTTATGCATAAAAAACACTTAGGTCTCAGAGTTGTTCAAAGCTACTGCATATTCCACTATTATCTCGTTAACTGGCTATCTAGTTGTTGTTGTTTTTTTTTAATTTCCCACCAAAAGTTCTGGCCAGACATGCTTCAAGGCCAGCCATCTGGAGGAAGGAGGGAGGATGTGACTATGTAAAGCTGGCATTAAAGAGACATTTTTAACTGGATAAGTAAATGTAAGCAGCAAAAATGCCTAATTAGAATCATGAAATAATGTTCTATAAAAAATCTGGGAATGTTCTCAGGGGTTCCAGATTTTGTAATCTGCTCCCTCCGGCATGCTCTTCTCATTTGTAAGAAAGTGTTCAAGAGTTGTAGCATGGTGGCTACATTTGGCAGGCATCTGCTGTAATAATTAATGAATTCTACAAAGAATTGTAGCTGCGGCACATTTTGTAGTCTTGGACCATTCATAACTGCTTGAATTTTCTCTCCATACTTGAATAGACTTTCTGTATCAGTGGGGTGTCTGAAATATATAATACTAGATTTATAAAGAATTCACATTTGTTGTGTCATGTTTGAAGGCCATAGTCTGCCCATCTCTGCAACATTACTTAAGGTTTTGTAAATATATCTCATCATTTTCTCTCATGACAGTAATGTCACCTGAATAGTACTGGGTATCTAGGCAGCCTTGTAGCACTTGATCCAGGGCCCTCTGCAAAGGCACTGGTGTAGATGCTATTCCAAAAAAGAAGTCTATTAAACTAAATAACCCTGTGTGTGTATTTATTGTGAGAAACACCTTGGAATCTTGCATCGTTTCCATTTGTAAATAACCTCTGCTAGCTCTATTTTGATGAAATGTTGGCCCCAACAAAATTAACAAAAATGTCCTCAATTCTGTGTAGAAGTTACTGTTCAACCTGTGATAGTAGATTAAATAGTAATTTTAAAATGCCCACAGATCCTGACAGTTTTGATCTTTTTCAGTACTGAAACTACAGGTATAACCCATGGGCTCCTAATCAACTTTTGAAAGAATTCCCTCAATTTCCATCCAATCTAGTTCAGTTTCTATTATTTGGGTATGGCATATGGAAGTGATGTATTTTATAAAATTTAGATGTGGCATTTTCTTATAACACTTTTTTTTTTGTTTCGACATGCCTGATTATTTGCACATAGGTGTAACCTCATCCTTCAGTTTACTCTTAATGATCTCCATGATAGGGACTGTAGTCTACTAGCTGCTGTTGGAACTCCAATCCAGTGACAGTTAGTCCACTTTGCTGATTATTGTATTTTATAATTACAGATATCACTCCAATGTGAATTATCTTTTTTCTACTATCCCTTTTAAAATTATATTGTTGATGGCTTTCATTTAGCTAATCTGAAATCCTTCTCAAATTCATGCTGTGATATATCTGGTTCAGCACAACCAGTATCTGGGTATGCCCCACACTATTATATTTTCTGCAGATTTCTCCTTTAAATCTGTTTTGAGCTAATATCTGTCAACCTCTGCCACAATGATAGCACAGTTCATTCTGATCTTTTACTATTTTTATGGTATGGCAGGCATATTCATATCTGCTTTTACCTCTGCTTGCACCTCTATAAACTATCTAGCAGTAGTTTCCATGGAGATAGCAATTTCATGTTTTTTTAATGTTAAATCTGCCTTTGTTGAGAATCTTTTCAATATTTTATTTCAGAATTCCACATATTGGATTATCTTTTAATGCCCCGTTTAACCTATGCACCAGATTTGCAACATTCAGATAGCTTTTTAGCTACAAAGGCTACAACAGACTTTCCTTCTTTCTGTTTGCGCTTATGAACCTGAAACATTCTGCTGTCAGTAATGTTGATCAACATTGGCATCAAATGTTCCTGTGTTAATTTTAATAATTCTGCAAAGCTGAATTGTTAAAGTTTTTATATATACTCGCAGATAAGCCAAGAATTTTAGGTCCCAAAATACACCCCAAAAATATGGTTCAACTGATCCGCAGATGGGCTTATCTGCAAGTATATACAGTAATACTTTTTTTAAGTACTCATATATACTCGCAGATAAGCCCATCTGTGGATAAGCTGACCCTCAAATTTTTAACCAAAATACCATGAAAAATGAACCACCCCTGGATAAGCCAATTGTAAAAATTAAAACATACAAAAATGTTGAGAGTCACCTTATCTATGGGTGGCACATTGTTCATGGTATTTTGGTTAAAAATTCAAGGGTCAGCTTATCCACAAGAATATACAGTAAGCCTTTTAATAAACTGTATGTTTTATCCCCCCCCTTTTTTTTTTTTATCTGCGCTCAGTCGTTACCGACTCTGCAGTGACTGCTTGGACGAGTCCTTTGCAGTTTTCAAGGCAAGGTGTTTCGGAAGTGGTTTGCCAGTGCCTCCTTCCTAGAGCAGAGCCGCCAGGATTTTTCCTCCCACCGGAGTGAGAGTACCCATTTATCTACTCACATGAGTTTTCGAACTGTTGGGTTTACAGGAACTGGGGAGGAAACAGGAGCTCGCCCTGCTAACGCGAAGGCTGGACTCGAACCGCTGAAGCATCGACCATTTCTGGCCAGCAACTTTCAGCGTCATTAAGCCGCTGCGCCACCGCGTCCCCTTTATCCCCCATAAGACTCAATAAAAACAGAAACCATTTTTCACCAGCTCTTTTATTTGCCTCAAAAAATAGTTCAAGTCTCCTCTGTATTATGTCCAGACATCTGACGGACTAATAAACACATTCATTTTCCCAATAAACTCAGCCATCCTGTG
The DNA here is from genome assembly GCF_059951505.1 of Python bivittatus. Lineage (NCBI taxonomy): Eukaryota > Metazoa > Chordata > Lepidosauria > Squamata > Pythonidae > Python > Python bivittatus. The sequence continues at coordinate 11,083,134 of NW_028277058.1, read as the reverse complement.
ATGCTCATTTTCCCCCAACCCTAACCCTTTACGCATTGTGACAACTTCAGCATTATTCTTCCTTCCTTCCTTCCTTCCTTCCTTCCTTCCTTCCTTCCTTCCTTCCTTCCTTCCTTCCTTCCTTCCTTCCCTCCTTCCTTCCTTCCTTCCTTCCTTCCTTCCTTCCTTCCTTCCTTCCTTCCTTCCTTCCTTCCTTCCTTCCTTTTCTCCTCCTCCAGAGATACAGTGAGAACTTTAAAAAAAAATCCCATTTTTATCACCGTTGTTGTGTCATTTCTAATTATTAAACAGACACTAGAGTCGGGGGCGGGGGGGTTGCTTTTTCTTTTACTGAAACTTCTAGAACTAACTCCAGTGAGTCTGCAGGGAGTATAATGTATAAAACAGCCCAAGATAATGGAGCAATAGTACTAGATCACAGGCATGCTTAATCAACCAGTAACAATAATAAAATAATATACTACCGACATCACCAAGATATACAAACTGATCTTTGGCAGAATTCAGATCTCAGCACCTTGCATAGCTCCTTGTATTTTCTTAGAATATTCATTGCCTGTGAGAATATTTTTATATTTATATTAAAAACTGATATATCCTACATATAAAGTATATTACACACCTATATAAATAAAGTGCAGAAAATGTTTGATCTTTGGAGAACTTTCATTGTGGTGCTCAGAAATGCTTGGAAATATATGAGCAACAGTAGGGGAGTAGATCCAGTAGAGCTGAAGAAAGTTATTTATTTCCTTGGAAGGATGCAAACAATATCAAATGCAAATATTTCCTGTTTTGATTGCTCCCGAAAAACACAGAATGTTGATTACTATGACAGCCATAAGGAATAGCGAGATACTGCTGGAGATGTGTTATTTGCACTATAATCCAAGAAACACTTGGTATTTTGAAGCCTTACCATTATGTAGACGTGCCTTGGAAGGGATATCAAGGACACTGTGTCCTGAATTCACCTCCATCCAATTAACAGTTTCAAAGTACAGGACATGAAATAATGTATTTACATGACAGGAATGTAGATTCCAAATGGGGGGAAAACCTTCCTTAACAGTGAAAGCCATTTGACAGTGGAACCAATTATCCAGAGGGGTGATAGGCATGGGCTCCACTCCAGATATGGTCACATATCTGTCCAAGGCACTTGAATTTGATGGAGCTTGGCCTTGACCTTCCAACTCTATGATTCTACAACACAGGCAGTTGCGTACCAACTGACTAAACATTCCGTCTCCTTCTCTTCTCCTCAAGACAATTCCTAAAGCACTATTAAAACCATTAAAATCAATTAATAAAATATTCAAATTAATATTGGATTCTTAGCTACAAACATATTTAAATTTAGGGCCAAATGAAATCTGATTTCATGGGAGAAAGAAACACAACAACTGCAGACTCTGAGATTCAGGCATTATATATACAGGACCAAAGTTCAAATCTGACATTTCTTTATCCTGCCCATTTGTCATGATAGGCTGAGGGCCATTTGTTCTTGGGTGGGAGAAAGATTGACACTGCTGTTTCTGCAATGGATCAGTCTGCTCTCAGGCCCTGTGCTTCTGACTTTGCCCAATTTACCCTTCACAGAACATTTTCATATTCTAAAATCCCTTCATCCATTTTCCCATCTTTGGTAAACATTCTGTTAAGGCAGTGTTTCTCAATCTTGGCAACTTTAAGATGTGTGGACTTTGACTCCTAAATTCCCCAGCTAGGATGCTATATTAAAGCATACCAATTAATCTACTTGTTCTAATTTTTTTCCACTGATGTATAGCTTGATGTATAACATGCTGGCTAGAGAATTCTGGGAGCTGAAGTCCATACATTTTCAAATTGCCAAGGTGGAGAAACACTGATCTAAAGTATGAGTAAAATTGAAGATCCCTCTGAATAGTTGAGGAGGACCCTATCTTTACCACCAATTACACAAGGCCAAGGCCAGCTTAGTTCAGGCACTATGGGGAAATCATCCCCAGATCACTGATGCTGTGAAAGGCAGATGGCAGCCCTCCAGAGAATTCTCCTGAATTCCTTTGGCTGTTCCCCTCCATTAAAAGGGAAAAATCTGTTGCTTCCTTTGTATCCAATTGAGGAAATAATTATATGTCACAAGCAAATTTCTGTACCTGAGCTAAAACTATTTTGATGCTATTTTTAAAACACGGCTTTGGGAAGGGGAAAACAAAACTATAGACGAAGTATGGCAAGTGGGGGAAGAATGCAGAAAAACAGAGAAATAGAAAGGACAAAAAGCACGTTTATCCTTCTTCAGAGCAAGTAAGAATGGAGAAAGGATGGATGGGGAAATGTTAAGCACTTTTTGCTTCTTACTTTGTCTGTATTCCAATCTCAAAGTGGCTTTACATTGCTATTTTTGAAAAAGGGACAGGGGTTCAGTTTCATTTATTTAATGTAAAATGTGTTTACTTATAATTTGTGATGTTAGGATGACAAAGCACATGAGGGGGAAAGCTATCTACGATTCCAGAACAGTTTTGGGAAATATCACTGCCCATCTACATACTGTAGACTAGTGATGGCAAACCCATGACACGCATGTCAAAGGTGATACGCCATGTTTTGGATGACACACCAGCATTCACCCCCCCCCCCCCCAATATCTATTCTCCCTGTTTGAGTTACCAAAGAAACTGAGCTTGTTTTACTAGTTTTTGTAACTATTTGATGTTTCTTTATATAATACATAGCACCACATGATTGGACTGTATTTTTTTAAAATAAATGAATATGTAAAGAATTGTTTCTCTTTTGTTTGGTGGGGGTGGACACACCAGCAGAGTCAAGTTAGGCATTTTCTGAATTTTTGATACGCCAAGCCCAAAAGGTTCACCATCACTGCTGTAGACTCATTCTCCAACCTTCCTGAGGGTGATATTCCAGATATGGTCTCTCTTTCATACACAAGGCCAGGTTCCATCTGTGCATACTAATTTAAATCTCACAATCAGGAACTTTTGGAACTTGTGTGAGTATTCTTTTGTCTGTCCATGCCATTCTCTTAGAGTGTTTGATGACTGTAAATAGGTTATGAGGGCATTTTTAACAAATGCATTCTTAATTTCAAAAGATGCCAGTGACTCAGACATCTAGCTTCTCTAACCTTTAGAATGAGCCTATCATTTCATTTCTTCAGAGCTTCTTCATATATGAATAGGGTGAGGGTGAGGGAAGTCCAACCAAACTCTTGGGCATCCGATCTGTGCATGTCCTTTACATGTAATCTTGGTTCCCTATTTGGATAGATATGATTCAGTTTGGAATGAACTGTATGACCTGCACTTCTGTTGGCTTACTAAAAAAGATTGAAACTTTGAAAAGAGACCTCTGGTTTTGTTTTCATCAGTGTTATAATATTTAATAGAGAATATTCGGGAGAAACAGTCTCCTCATAAAGTATTTAGAACTTTAAAAATCATAAATATATTTTGTATTTTGATACTAGGCTTTAACTGAAAGCCTTTTTTTTTAACTAAAAAGGACAAAGATCCAAAGATGCCTGCAGGGGCTTCTGCAGAGGGGATCAAAAAAAGTCAAGATGGCATCTGCGAGTGGACAATCAAAACTCCACCTCTTTTTTATGTGGCCCACATGTGCGATGCCCATAAAAAAGGTGGGACTTCATTCACAGATGTGGCTGCCATCTTATTTATCATATTTATATAGCCGCCCATCTCACACAAGGTGATTCTGGGCGGCCTACAACAATTAACTTGACTTTTTTACCCTCCTACAGATGCCCCTTGATGTCTGTACTATAGCTTTTCTTAGCACAAATCCACCAAATGATTTCAGGTATGTGCTATATTTGCTGTATTGCACTTACATGCTACAGAAAGTAAACAGGAAGCTAATGGCTTCTGCAGTATTAGAGTATGAACAGGGAAATCAAAGTGACAACTCAAAATAGCATACACAACTTCCCAAGTGTATCTTGCCAGGTTCTTATTTCTTAATTATGTTGGGCTAATGAATAAAATAAGACACTCTCTCCTCAATTCACACTTTAAAAAAATGTTTTTTTATTGGCGATCTTGCTGAGCTTCCATGTGACTGAACAATTGAAGTCAGTGCATTGTTGCTTGCAGCCATGCTGTGGTATCAGATACACTAGGAAAATGTCGTTGAAAGTGCCTGTATTGTGCTGCAGCAGTGTGAGAGGGAAGAGTTGGCTTTTACAAGTTGGCGTGTAGCCAGCGGATCAATCCACACTGAGGCCTTTTCCCCACTGCTTCCTCCATCTGTGTTCTTTCAAGGTACCTCATTACTTTCTGAAGAATTTCTCCCACACTGTAGCCCTTCTTGGTTGCTTTCTGGGCTAGTTGTGGAAGGTCAGCCAGTTCTCCTTCTCTGTCATTTAAGAATGTCAGGTTGGGCACATTGAAATGAGAAGCCACCATCCACTGGAGGATAGCCTGGAGTTCTTTGTTCAAAGAAGCACTTTCACCATTCTGATTAGTTACTATAACTGCATTTGTACCACCTTGTCTCATATTAGATCTGACTACTGAAGCTCTTCTTGGCCCTCCCAAATGTTGAGATGAGCCATTATACTGTTTATGTGATGTGTCCCCACTGCCTAAATTTGAGCCATTGCCTCCAGACTCTAAAAGACACAATTTAGTCATAGATTTCACCAGCTGGTCAATATCTAGCATATTCATAGGGTGGTCCATGTTGCCATACATATCCAATGGACCACTGGCTGGTTTTGAAGCAGCCTTTATCCTCTGAAGCTTGCTTTCAAGAGGAGGAGCCTGCCGGTGACCTCTACTCATGTTGTGGCTATTGTTGTCTACATTAGAAACAGCTTCACGCATGACCTTCTGGATGGTTGATGTGAGGATGCTTGAAATATCTTCCTTTCTTGATTCTTGGTACTGAGGTTGCTGCCACCCCCCTCCTCGTTTTGACGGGATAAAGTTAGGGATAGTGAAACCTGTGGTCGCCTCTGTCCTCTCAAAATTGGAATCCTGCAGTTTGTAGTCAAGTGAAGGATCATTTGAATTACAAAGTCCACTTTGCTTTGATTTTTCAATTAGCTGCTTCTGAATCTTCATTAATGCACTGTCAATGATATGTTTGGCACATTCATCCATTGAAATGAGTTGTTCTAAACCTTTACTTCCACAAGGATGAGGCTCTGCTTGTCGATTTCTCTTCTCCTTTCCATTATTATGGTTAAACATTTTGCTGTTTTGAAGCTGAGCTCTTCTGATGACCCTGCCAGACTCAAGATGTTGTCTCCTCTCTCAGCTTTCTGAGCTCTTCTGATCATATCTAGTATATACCCAGTGTGGGCATATCGTTTCTATGGTAGCAGTGACATCACAAAGCACCAGTGTATTATCCAGTAGCCTATGGCCTGATGGCAATGCTCCCACAGGTGATTTATTTTTTTAAATGTCCTCTCTTACTCCATAATTAGTACATATTGATGTTGAAGAATATGAACATCTATTTTTTCAGTAATTGTTGAGATGTGGAAAATCATTACATCAGTAGTATGAAGCTACTTCTCCAAGAATTTAAAGAGAAATATAAACTTTCTGTCATGATTTGGATATCCCATCGTATTCTTTGTTAATAGAATTTTGGATATCATCCTACAATAAGCACGAATAATGGGTGGCCCTTAGATGTTGAACTGCAACCTTTATATTCCTAGTCATTTCAGCTAGTATTAATAGGATTTGGTGCTCAACAAAATCAGGGGGAAGCGTTACCATTATGCTACATTGTAATATTTTTATTTATGAATAATGTTAAATAAAAATTGTTTACCTTCTCAATAGAGCTGGACTTTACAGGTAAACTTTTCACCCTTGAACAAAATAATAATTCTCATTTGTGTTATATAAAAGTTCAAATGTAGTTCTTTTGGGGATGAGCCACTAACAATTGAATTGACATGTTTGCTAATAACATTTTTTTCTTATAGTAATATTGTTTTGTAGCTGCTGTGTCAAATAAATGTATCATCTATATGCTCTCCAAAGCAGCCTTCTAAATATACACATTCAATATGGAAGCAAAAGTACAACAACAACAACAACCAAAGTTTTAAAGGACACTATGTCTTATTCAACATGATTTGTTTAACAAGCCATTCACACATAATACCAAGTCATAAACTGTGGTTTACAACTCACAGTGGCTGGATTCATACAAAACTGAACACATAGACCGGACTTAGAATCTTCAAATGGTCCAGAATGCAGTGGTGTGCACAGTTTGTGGTTCATCCGTATGACACCACTGCTGTGTGATAAGCACTGAATTCCAGTTTCTTTCCAGGTGCAATTCAGGGTGCTGATTAACATGATTAAAGTCCTGTATAGCATGGGGCCAGGTTATTTGAGGAACCACCTCTCTCTGAGGACTTTACCCATTCCATTAGAATGGATATGGTGGGCCAACTTCAGGTCCAAATGTTGTTATCTGGCAGGAACTAGGAAGTGAGACTTTTCCATAGCTATGCTTTAGAAAGTAAGGGAGATTACCTTGACAGAAATATGCAAGAACCATTACCTAGGTAAAGATGGCTGAAACATTCTTTAAGTCCTGGGAAGCAATATAATATTCGGAAGTGGCTTAGGCAAATGCTTCCGATTCACTGATATATAATAAAGAGGGAGGTAAAGCACAATCAGACTTGCAAGACTCAATAAAGTATTGTACAAGTTTTCCGGTGGAATCGATTTTCTGGTCACATCTACCCAGTGGGGCTGACATCAAGTCTCAAACTCTTTTTCAAGAGAAGCTGAAGATCTCGCCTTTGCTAGTGGAGATGGCCTCCAATCCTCAGGGCACTCCACTGCCTACAGCAGTGTTTCTCAACCATGGCTACTTTAAGATGTATGGACTTCAGCTCCCAGGATTTCCCAGCCAACATGGCTGGCTGGGGAATTCTGGAAGTTCAAGTCCACACATCTTAAAGTGGCCAAGGTTGAGAAACACTGGTTTACAGGGTACCTTGCTGCAGCTTTGTTGCAACACCAACAACAGGTGGATTTACAAATAACTAACTTGCAAAATGCCACAATGCAACTAACACAACAGTTGGGGCAGAATTTACCTCAGCCAGCAGCAGCACAGGAGTCTGCAGCAGACAGTATTTCTGTGTTCTCATGGCAGTTTACCACAGAAGTTTGGAGGACACCAAGACCTGACCTTCACAACCTTCACAACTTTTTATGGCAGGTCACCCAGTAAAGTTTCCCACATATTGCGCCAAAGTAACTTTCATGTTGAGTGTGCTGAAAGAAGTGGCAATCAAATGAGCCATACCTATCATTGAGGGCAGTGATCCCATGCTGGACAATTGTCAGAATTTAATGCAAAGATTTAGAAGTTCCTTTCATGATTCTATGAAATGAGTGACCGCTAACTGTGAAATTGAAACAAGATCAGTGTGAAGTGCAGGGGTACATATCAGATCTTAAATTATTGGCCAGAAGAAGCTAAGTGGATTAATGCACTTTTCACTCCAGTAAAGTTTTTGAGAATGTAATAATTATCACCAGGCCTAAAGCTGTGTGATATGTTTAATCTGCAAAGAGAACTCTAATGGAGATACAAATAAACTTGTTCTTTGTAAAAAGATTCTTAGCAATGTAATATTAAGTTAAAGACATATTTAAATATAATTCTGTTTAGAATAGCTATTAGTAGTATTAATATTATTAAACAGATGAAGAGAAGAGCAGTTTTCTCACAACTTTTCTATTTGTGCAGTCAAGTTCTTGGAATAATTTTGGATTAATATGTATACAATGTAAAGAAGAAAAATGGCCCAAATGTATCCCTATGGCTTTCACTGAAAGATTTTAATATACACTATCATGAACAAAATGAAGTTTGACTGTGTGCCCCACCCTTCCAGCCTCTTGGGCATTTATCTGAATTATTAACTTTCTGTTTTGATCCCAGCAGCGCATTAAAGATGATTTGGGATCTCATTTATCCTACCTCATAATGTATCTACCAACCCAGCCATATAATTTTGTCTTGAGGTTAGAATATCAAAACGTTTCAGACAACCCATTTTGTGCTTCTGCATCAACCTGTCTGCACTGAAGACATTTCAGTGGTCCTCTGGCAATGCAAAAGCCACATGGTGTAGAATAGTTTCATGCTGACTTCATGCCTACAATAGCATAGAGATAGCTAGAACAATTTGCAGGTCTCCATGTTGTGATGGCCAAGGCAGCTGAAATGATACATCTTATTTAAAATTGAATTGTGGCCCACCTGCTGCTGAAATCATTTTCTGATGGCTAGATTTGTCAGGGTTTGCTATTGTTAAGAGAATATAAAACTAACAAAACTCTGGTTGAATAAACAGGAATGGATGTTTACATGGTCTTCTGGCTTGCTTCAGATATTTCTTATATTTAGAACATAAAACTAGTTCTTTCTTCTTACACACAAAAAAAGTACATTCCTTATTCCTCTCCTACATCATAGGCCTGGTGACTCCAATGAGAGTCCAAAGCTAAAATTCTATTTTTAAAGCATCATGCTTTTTTAGTAACTTTCCACATCCCCAAATATTTCTGCATTACTAACTATTAGTAACTCATAACACAATCAGAATACTTCTTGTTTGGGGTAAACCTAAAGATGAATTTTTTATAAAGCCTTCCTAGGACAAAAGCATGTTTTTAAAAATGTCACCTAGATGCCATTATCAGGAAACTGATGCAAACCTAACAGAGCATCCAGTCCAGGTAATCCAATGAGACTGAGAAATTCCTAGTTTTAGTTAACTGGTATCCATAGTTCTCATTTAGAAAAGTTGTTGTCCTGCTGAAAGTAATATAAAATAAAGTGCAGTGTACAGAAGTTGCCATTTGAAATGGAAGATGTGCACACCGGGCATAGATCTATTATTGCTTCTACTAAAAACCTTCCTTATGCTGCTCTTCAACAGCATTTGCTAAGATGGTTGATCAAAATTAGCCAGATAGTGGAAGGAGCATCATGACACAAGCTCCGTCCGTGTTGACGATGCACTTTCAAAAGGGGTAGAACTTGCATCCATCCATCATCATTCCGATTTTGACCCTCTCCCTGTGGACATCATTGCTGCTATTCTCTTTGCAGGAAAAGAGATATGGATAAAAGCCATGCAGCTCAATCACACTAGGAGTTGTGACCCTTATGGCATATACTAAAGATCTTATCATGTGTGCTTTTAAAACATGGGGATGACTTCATAACAGGTTTGTGAAATACAAGGCCTGGTTGTCATTGTCTCATAACTATTGAATATTGACTTCATTCTACTGAGGCAGTTCACTGTACCTTCATTTCACATTGATTTCAGCATCAACATCTACCAGAGTTCTTCCACATTCTAGATAACCTAACCTCCCCATAGTATGAGTTTGTATAATAATAATTCACATGCGTAATGTATACATGATGATAGTTAATAACGAAGCAATCTAAAAATTTAGAGTGTGGATCCACAACAAAAGGAACCATCTTAACATCACCTCGCATTTTATGACTAGCTAGAGCAGCTGAGGATCAAACACTGTTATCTCTGTGAGGATCTCATCAGGATTTTAAGACATATTATGTCAGTTGTGTAAATGCCCCAAAGTAGGCATTTACAGAATTTTGTATATTTTAAGATGTTATTTAAAAGATGAGTAAACATTTATGAATTTGTGCAGAATTCATTACCATACATTTCCTCTAACAGTTTTTAAAGCCTATGTCTTACACCACCAGAAGCCAGCTTTTAGTTCAGTGCAAACTGGATCCATAATATTTGGTATGGGACAAAGACATTATATTGTATATGATTTTACTTATTGACTCAACTTAAAGCAAACTGTCTAAAATATATACAGGGATTCCAAAGGCTAATCCCATTATTGTTATGGCAAAAATACTTTGATAATATCAGGCATATGTTTTCGTTCTTGACTTCTTGCATGCTTAATAAATAAATCCGCATACAATCTGCACCTGCATACAGGATCCAAAAGACAATAGACTTGCCGGAAGTAGTAGCTTAATTCTTGCTTTGTCTACATTGTTTGGGGGGGTTAATTTTTTTTTTTTTTTTTAAAAAAGAAGCAACAAATTATTCATATTACTAATGGAGACAAGCAAACTCTGGAAGAGATCCATTCATTCAGGGCTGTCAAGGGGAAAGCAATGAGGAGGACTTTTGTACAGGCCCGGAAATAAGGGCAGGGCTGTAATCGTGCTGACTGCATGATGAAAACTAAGAAACTTCAAAGACTTGACCCCATGTGCCATGAGAACAGAAGGAGGTGGGGGGAGAGGTTCTAGAGGAAAGCTGGAAGAGTATCTTGGAGAAGTGCGTCTCTCAGAATCTACCAATTGCTGCATCTGGATGATCAATATAGCTCAATCATTGGGACAAGAATAAGCAAAACAGGCAGAAAAATTACTGATGGTGCGTGTGATTGAAAGAAGGATTTCTGCAGTGGGATTGCTGAAATAGTATTCTTGTGCATTCTTATCAAAATTCAACAGGCAAAGTTTTGTAGATGATGCAGGCATGGAAGAACTTCAGCAGCTTAATTTCTGCATGCATACAGTACATGTCGCTCAGCTGCTGAAGACAAAGAAATTAGCACCCCTAGGCTGACCGAAGAAGAAAACAAATGATGCTTGGAGGGCAGCAACCAAAATAGAACTGGAAGAGATTTCAAAAGATAATCCCGGCAGGCATTACATTGAAAGTACTGAACAGTTTAGCTCCGTATTATCTGAGCCAATGACTGTGATCAGGGAGTGAAGTTTGGGTTCACACATCATTTTAAGGCATAATGCATGAGAATCCAGCTACTGTAGTTGTAAAGTGTAGTTTATAGTTTCGTGTGGTACATGAACCCAGTCGATCATGAGTTATTCAATAGCTTATGGTTAAAATAAACCAAGAGTTAGCAAGGTGTGTGAATCTAGTATAGGTACAGAAGGAGCCTGGAAGCCTCAAACTTTCTGCCTGCTTGAATGTGCAAAAAGGAAATCAATCAAGCATCAAGAATCCAAGGCATAATACGTGCCTGATCATACCTGACAATAATCCATAATGTAGTTTGTTGTTAGTCTGGGCTTAAACATCTTATGTGAAACTATCTATTACAGTTTCTAAACCATCATTTATAGTTTATCCTATTGTGTAAACCCAGACAATTATGATTTCCTCCAAAGCCATAGTTAAACACAGTGTGCAAACTAAAAGCAATTGTGTTCAGCTCGACAAACAGCCGCTCAAGGATCTAGTTTGTGTTGTTGTTGTTTATGAAATTAAAATTTGTCAACAGAATTTTCAAACAAAACTAAAAGCAAAACAAACAAACCCAAAACACATCAAGCAGACTACAAGTTTAATTGTATAGGCTACAAATAAGGAAGCTTCACTTAAAACAATTCATAAAACATTATGCCCAGCACAATATAGCTTGCTGACATATAATTCAACTATTTGTGACCCTAGCATGAGAGCAGCAACAGGATATTTAGCCACATGATCAGATACTACTTTGTCAAAACCAGAGGAACAGTTTGTACTTAAAAGCAATTGCTGTTTAATGCTGAAATCTTGACTTACTTGAGCTGAACACTTCAACTGAACCCAGTGAGGCTCTGACCTCTGCATGGGTATCCCTAGGATGTGATTGTGGATAGATCTTGGACCTGTTGAACTTCTGCCTGCACAATTGTCAAACTAGGTAGAATATTGAGGAACATTATGCCACGTACATATGCATCACAAATGATCAGATGATTGGGAAAACAGCACCTAATGAATATCCCTCTCCAACATGGGATTGATTTGGCAGACCCAGGCACACTGTGGTTGTTTGGACCCTGATATGTAAAGCCATAAGAGCCCATGAGACTCTGCAAAGTATTTGCATCTTATATGGCATGAAATATACAAGGAAGCCCTGAGTCTGCAATTTCCTGGAGGTTTGGAGCACAAGTGGAAATTGCAAGATTTTATACTCTCATGTTAAACAGAAGGCCTTTTTTTGCTGTTGAAGCTCAGCTTACTTGGCAGTTGTTCAACTGAAATAAGTGGGGCTTACTTTCATGTGAATGTATAGAAGCTCTGAGCTATTGACAAAAAAGAGCAACCCTACTGAATCAGCCCCAAATATCCAACATCCAATTTCCTGTGCTAACTAGCTGCCTGCAAGAACTCTAAAGGTAGGGCACATTGGCTGTACCCTTTCTCACCAAGTTGCAATATTATATTGGCGTGAATTATTATATGCTTTCTGTAAGTTCCATACAGTTCCTGCAACCTGCAAGTACTTTCACTTATGAAGCATTGGAACATCCCTCTCTCTCTCCTTTTCCTCCCCTTTCCCCCCATAATTTCCACTGTCTTATTAACCATAAAAATGTATGGAAGAAATAAGCAGCCTTTGTTTAGAAACCACTGGTTCCCTCAGAACTTTGACGCAAGTTTGCATGGCACCATTCTTCAAAAGATGGTTGCCTCAAGAGGTGTTTAGTCATCAAGGCTTATCTACATATTACTGCTAAGGCATGCCACATCTTGTTTCTACCATCTGTGGCAGAGAATGAACCCACAAAGCCCAGCCCATACATACTCATAATATTTAGCCTTCATAAGGGGCCCATGCATCACTGCAAACAAGTTCAAAGCATGATTTGAACATGTGAGTTTCCTTATGCTGGTCAGATTCTTCTTTGTCTGGATTCCTGCCTTTCCTATTCTTCCCACCCTTCATAAGGGAGATTCATGCTTTCTTCACGCAACACGTTCTTGGACTTCTCAGTTACAGAGATAACAACCCCATTCTAAAAGAGCGTTCTTGGCATGGCCCCTAGCGTTAAAAGTGGCTTCTAATCATGAATCATAGCTCAGAACTCTCAATCCTTGATGCTTAAATAAGGCTCATGCCACACTTTGCCTGATGCACATTTAAACGTAGCTAAAGGTTCTTTTCAAGGACCAAGTGATCTCACCTGCTTGACTTCAGGTCAGCAAGGCACTTTAGAAGAGACGAGAGCTGTACTGCTGGCCTTGTGACAACTGAAGTACCATGAAAAATATTTCAGACATGAGGAGGAGGAGGAGTTTGCTGTCATCTGAGCCAAGCATCATATCCACTGAACTTCAACATTTGATTCTGCTTTATGCTGTTAATTGCTATTGCTTATGAGGTTAGTTTTATCACTTTTGTTTAAACTACCCTGAAGATGATTTTAGAGGCAGCCCATAAATACAGAGAAAAAAATGGAAAGAAATCAGCAGGTATTGATAGCACAGTTATCCTAATGATAGGCATATAGCAGCTGGTTCTTTATCCTTTGTAGCTTTTTTTCCCTTCTCCCAGCTCTTCTTTTTTCTGATTTAGTCATTTTCCTTAAGCAAATAAGCCCATTACACTTGCTATAGTTAGAGACCATTATTATTTACTACACTTGATCTTAGGCCGAGAAGCAATAGTTAGAGACTATTTTTTAAAGTTTTATCATTAGTTTGGTGCTATTAAGTCAGGCCTCCAATTGTGTGGACTATCTCAAATGTCCACAGACATAATTCATAGTTCTTCCAATTGATATTTCTCCCATGGCAAGATCTACACAATAAAACACCTTGCTGTAGTCAATAAAGGAGAAGTAAACCTTCAATTATGTTGCTTTCTTCTATATCAAGTTTATGGTAGCTATCTGATCTTGTGTCTCTGGCTCTTACAAAATTTCCCTGTTCATTTGGCATTTCTCTTTCTTTGTATGATTCTATTCTTTGTAAATCTAAAACAAAGCTTTGCTTACATGAGGAATTCATGCAACTGTTTGCTATAGAATTCTTCAGTGTTTCCCTTCAAATTGGCTTGAGTCCTGAATAGTCTATCATGTATCATCTGATTTAAAGTGGCCTGTTCAAGTCTCCCTCTGCTTACTTATTCCTAAAATATCTAATTTAGAACACAATCATTTTGACTTCGATAATTTAAAGTTTTTCTTGGTTCATCCATCTCCCGTTCCATTTTCTACTTGTACGTGTCCTAAAATGAGAAACTTCTCTTTCAGTAAAGTTGCCATTAGTGACCAGACTGTCTTGAGGTTTTGGTCCAGATATATAGATACAGATGGTTTAGGGAATTCCAAATGCTAAGGACCCTGAGTGTTATCACATTGAGATTTACTCATGAAAATTTGGCATTCTTCCCTAGCTACTGCTTTCTAACCTGGAGGATTGCCTCATCTGGAATCCAAGCTTGTCTAAATGTTTCAGCCATATCCATACAGTTTTTTGGCATCAGTATAGGAATAGTTTGCCATTGCCTTCTTCTGGATTTGCTTCTGGAGTTCCTTAAGTGAGGCAGCTTGGCTTCCTTCATGTTTCCAAAGCCCCACCTAGCTCCACCCCCATCATTTTCTCCCATCCCCATGCAATTTTACTAAGCTAGGGTAATATGATGGAATGTCTAGCAAATCTTGGGAACATAGAGGAAAACTATTACAAAAAAGATTTCCTAGCCCAGAGAAGGGAGAAAGTGTGAGAAAGAGACTCAGAGTAACTCTACCTTAATTAATCTAGGTATAAATTAATCTGGAAAATTGTTTTGGCAGGCTTTCAAGATGCTAAAACTTTGCTAGCAATAAAGGTCATTCTAGGAATCCAATTGATTCTTGTTTCCTGAATTTGTCAGCCTCAGAGTGTTGATTGGTGACCCTAATAGGAACTCATACTCCTACCATCATTGTTCATAGGCCCATTGAAGCTACTGAGCCTCCCACTATGTCAAAATGGTAATCTCCTGAGAGGGACAGAATTTATATACATGCAGATGCTGTCCATATGTCTGCATTCATAAGCTTCTCATGCACAGATGTCTGAAACACTACCAAAATGAATAAAAATCAACAGAATTATAGTAAATTCTAAATCTGAACCACATGTGGCATGCACTTTTTAAAAATTAAGTGTATGGTTGGAAGTTAGAGGAAGGAATAAAAACAGAAGAATTCCTTAATTATTTTCCTTCCAGTCAAAATTTCAAGCTGCTTTTTAATCTGAAAATGAGAGATCTAACACTTGGGGATGTGTTATCTACAATAAATGTATTTATTTATTCAGCCAGTTAGTCACTCTAGGCCACCCAGCTCCAAAAATTACTCTGGGTGGCTTCACAAAGTTAAAAACAGAGAAAGTGATATAATATTAAAAAAAAAAAAACATTCCCCCAAAGGGGGGGGGACAATATTCTGAACCAGCTGTAATTTTGAGTGGTCTTCCAGGGCAGCCCCATGTAAAGTGCATTGCAATAGTACACTTGCAAGTTGACCAAAACCAAGATATGAGTGACTGTATGGAGAGTCTTTTGGTCCAGGAATGGGCACAACTGCTGCACAAGTAGGATTTGTGCAAAGGATGTTCTGGCCACGGCTGCCACCTGTTCCTCAAGTAGGATTTAAGAGTCCTTAGATTACACAGTAATCCCAAATGGGGAAGTACCATCCCATTAAAAGCAAGGCTGGCAAGTGTCCAAAATCAGGAGATCCAAGTACTGGTAACCGCTTGGTCTTCTCAGAATTGAGCCTAACCTGTTCAAAGAAGGCCAGGTGAGACCTAGCACTCCCATTATGGCTCCCACAAGTCATCAACAAGTATGACCAATGCTGTCTCCAATGCTAGCCTGCTACATTACCAGAAAGGATCCAGATAATCTGTTTCCTCCAGCTTGTACCTACATTAAACTCTCAATAATTTGGGATGGGTCCCTTATTGCCATGTTTACCTTGACTCAATGCCTCCTGAACTACCAGCCTTGGGAATTCCATTGCCAGTCGAGCAACAGAATCAAGCAGCTCAGTCGGGAATTTCACTGCACAGCTGGGAAGCCAGTATAACAGCAACAACCCTAAATGCTCCCTGGAGTCCAATTTCAACACAAGATCTCACATCCCTTTATCTGTGGTGCAGAGCCTCTGAAAGCCATCACACATTCCTGGATGACAACTTTCACCCTTTCCCCCATGCTCTGGAATTGCAGCTGATGCCAAACACAACCCCCAGTGGGTATATCTCCAAGAGGAGTAACCCACACACACCATCCACTCAGGTCTCAGTTATATAGGCCATGTCATCTGACTCCTCCACAGTCAAGTCATGGAGGGAGGTGGATTTATTACACATCAACCTGGCATTTAATGGCAGTGTCTGGAGGCTAGGGCATTGTCAGGCCCAGCCCAAGAACAACAGTGAAACAGACCAGTTAAGTAAAGTTCCTTTATTGCTTACACCTTATAGACAGAATCTTGCCAGACTAAATCTATACTATAGCAACTAGTGAATATACCCTGGGAGGTTCTAGGGAATGGCTATCCTGAACCTCTTTTGTTTCCCATACTCCCCCTGCAAACTGCATTGTCTTTTGTCTCCTTTCCCTTCCTGGAATGCACCCCCTCCTTCCTGATAACCTTGATCTCTCACTTCACCCTCCTCTTCGTAGATACATTCCATCACATCCATCAAGAATCCAATGACCTAGCATTGGGGTTAAATGCTAGGGCCGGGCTGGCAAGTGGGAGTGATCTCAGTCATTGCATCCATTGACCTTGTGAATGTCTGCCCTCAGGTTCCTCTCATATCTCCCCCTGACCGTCACTACTCTAATAGCAGCACTTGCCCTCAACTCCCCCTACCCTAAATCTCAGCCTCCCAGGCCATGGGGCTAAACCCACACAAACCTCCAAGCCACATACACACTCAGGAGCTCCTGCTGCCAGCAGTCAGAGGGACTAGGCTAAAAGGAACACAACTAAACAAGACAGACATCCCTCAACCTTCACTCCCCACAAATCCCCAATCCCCTAACCCGTTCTGAGGAAAAGCAGCTGGAAAAAATAAGTGGTAAGGAAAAATGAATTAATTAAACAGACTTCCTTCTATAATTCTTTTCAAAACTTCAGCCTCTTTTTGCTGCCTGACTGCATCACATATCTTATCTTACAACCCAGCATCTATTCACATCCAAGATCAAGCTAAAACTGACATATGGGAGCCCTACATGTGGGATGAAGAACAATGGATGCAGGCACTGCTGGGTGGAGGAAAAATCATAATAAAAGTTCTTGCATCCCTTTTGCAGAAGTTTTCTGCTTTGGGCAATAATGGGACCAGCACATATTTCCAAGCCTTGAGGGAGAAAGAGAGAGTAATTGGAATGGAGTAGATTTTTAAAAACGTGTGTTTTCTCTATAGAGAAGCACACTTCATCAGAATAAATATATTAAAAAGAAACATGGTAATCTGCATTTGCACGCATTCATCCCGGGAATGTACTTTGAAAGGAAACAAACTACAATTCCTGAACCCAGCTGCCAGGCTCACTGCTACACTTTTAACATCAAACCATCCTAATCCCAATTCAATGAGAAAACACAATTGCTCACCTATCAGATTACCAGAACTGTAGTTTAAAAAATCTTGCACAGAATCCAGAGTTTCGGCTCTATTGGTATGTACAATGTCTTTTACTATTGATATAGTAACCCATTTACTTGTTTGTTTGAAGCATTTTTCTTCTGCTCTTCAGCCAAAGAGAATCCCAAAGCAGTTGATACTTAATGTTGATAATTAATGAAAAAAAGGCAATCCTTGTCTGCAGGCTGATGGTCTAATCTCTAGAAACCAGGAGCGCTTTTCTATACTGAAGTGCGTAATAACTTAGGGCCCTCAAACCTTTAGCATCTTGAAAGCAGGTAGTGGGTTACCACAGAGGAGTGGAACTTCCCATTCACAAACTGCCCAAGTGGGGGTAGTCTGTGGAGTCCTTGGTGATCTCTGAGCTTGGTTGTTTAATAGCAGATGTTTCATTACCTGACTAGTCAGCACTGATGATGTTACCTAATTGGGTAATGAAACGTCTGCAAGAAAACAACCAAGCTCAGAGAGCACCAAGGACTCCACAGTTCAACCCTGAGCTACCAATATCCTCTTCTACTGGGGATTGTCATGAAACACCAATTTGTGAAATAGCTCCCTGCCAAATACTCTAGCATCCAGACACACTCACTGATAAGTCCCTGTTTGCTTTTGTCTTTCTCTCAGCAGGTGGGCAAATTTATAAAGCACCAGGCTGCTGCCACAGACCATTTTTATTTTGTTTTGTTTTATTTTGGGGGTTGGTTGGTTTGTTCCTAGGAATGCCTGCGAGACCTTCTGTGGAACACGGGAGCTCTATTTTGCAAGTAAACATGTTCTGGAAAGTAAAGCTTTGCTTTGCAGCATGCCAACTTTCGTTACATGATCTTTAACAAATTTTAAAAGCAGAGTAGGCAGAGGGCATGGAGGGCACTAGGTGGCTACGATAGGTATACCAGAGCTTCAAGGTTCTCCAGGGTGAGTGGAGTGTTTGTGCACACACGTGGAGACACAGTACAGTGGAGGATCTTGAAAGTGCTTCATATACAGGACCAAACTAATAAGCTTAAGATCCTGTAAGGCTACTCAGCACATCCCCTCTGCAATTGGTACACTGAGAAAATGTTTTGTCCAACTCAGCCTGAACAGAGTATAATTCATGATTAAAACGGACGGGGTCCCAGCACCTCCACTGATATATCAGTTGTGAGTTGGTCAGAGATACACTTATCTGTGCAATAACATGAATTACCATGATTTCCAAAGAGAAGGGTGCTTTGTTTTTTATTTGTTTTTTGTTTTGTTTTGTTTTGATTGAAGAAATTATGACTCAGCAACTGCCTAAGCTGTACAACTGGCTTATGACCAGTTTCTGTTAGGGAAATCCTTCCTACAAAAACAAAATGTAACCCTAAACTTTTACCAGCTGAGAAATATGAAGAATCCTTTTTATGTTTAGGGAAGATAGCTGTTTTTGTATATGAAATACAGAGGTCTGTGTCTTGCAGATTAAACAGGAACATCCTCTACTTATGGATCAAAAGATAAATGAATGAACTTTACCATTTTCAGTGTAGTTCCCCATTGTTTAGCTTTTGACTAGTGCTGACTTGTCTACTTTTCACCCTTATACAACATACAAGTCAAGTAAGGGTGTTCATATTTTTTTTAAAGAAAACTGTTTATCTTATTTGTAAAGGAAGAATTTGGGAACAAGTGCCAAAAGCTTCAAAGAGGAAGAAATATCCAGAACGATAACTGAGAACACAATTTAGTGTAATTGTAGGAACTGCCACAAAATGAGCTCATACATCACCAGTGCATGCAATCCCTTTCTTTCTAATACTCATTGGGCATTTCAAGAAAAAAAAAAGAAGCTGCTTGTTTTTCCTTCTTTCCTGGTGAAGCAAGCAAGAAAGGGATAAAGTGCGCTATTTACTTAAAGTGACAGATAGTAACTGATTCCAAGATCAAATGAAGATGGAAGGAGCACAATGAAATTCTGTGCAATAGAAATGTCAAAATCCAAGATATCTTAGAAGATGTTCCTTATTTACAAGAACCTCTAATATTAGAAGATGAAATTTAGATTAGCAATCCAGTCATTACCAAACCAGAAGGCTACAGAAATTGATAGAATATCTATAGAAATATGGCAAGCAGCAGAAAAAGTATCAGTAAAAGGTTCTAATAAACTATGCTAGCAAATCTGGAGAAAGAGACAGTGGCCAATCGATTGGAAGAGGTCAATCTATATAGCAATGTCAAGGAAGACTTAACAGAGTATGCAAAGTATTGCACAATATCCTTAATGTCACATGATAGTAAAATAATACTTAAGGTTCACCCAATGAAGATTAAAGCCCTACATAGAAAAGGAGATGCCAGATTCTGAGGATGGTTTTGGAAAAAGCTGAGGAACAAGAGGCATTATTTTTGATGGACACTGGATAATTCAGAAAGTCAAAGAATACCAAAAAGAAGTTAATATGTGCTTCATTGATTATAGATAGGCCTTTGATTGTGTTGACCATGTCAACTATAGAATGCCCTTAGGAATATGGTAATCCCAGAATATCTCATTGTCTTCATGTGAACTATGTTCATATGAACTTCATGTGAACATGTGAACTTCATGTGAACTTCATGTGAACTTCATGTGAACACAAGAAACCAGAGTCCAGAGAGAACATGGTGAAACAGATTGGTTTCAGATCAATGAAAGACTGAGACAAGATTATATATATTCTCCTCTTAGTTGTACAACCTGTATGCTGAATATATAGTGAGGGAAGCTAGGTTGGAAGAAGAGGAGTGTGATTTTAAAATTGGAGGAAAAAACATTGATCACATGCACTGTGCTAATGGCACTACTCTGATAGCTGAAAATGAAAATGATCTGCAAGATTTAGTAATGAAAATCAAGAAACACATAAAAATGTGATAAACATTAAATATAAAGAGGAATATAAACTAATGACAACAGATACAGCAAACAGCCTTGAACTAACAGTGAAGATACTGAAGAAGTGGATAGCGTCTGCCTTTTAGTTTTGATTATCACCAGTAAAGGTACCAACAGGCAAGACTATGCCACAGACCAGCACTTGGTAGGATAGGATAGCAATGATAGCAAAGGTAGGTAGGATAGCAATGAATGTGTTGGAGAAGCCAAGAAAACAAACAAATGGATTACAGAGCAAATCAGTCCAGGTTTGATCTCACTCAAGGCACAAATGACCATACTCAAATTATGATATTTTGGACACATTATGTGAAGATCTAGTTCTCTTGAGAAGACTTTAATGTTGGGAAAGGTGGAAAGAAAGAGAAGAGGACAACCAGCAGTGAGGTGGTTGGACTCAATTACAACTGTGATGGGTGCCAGGTTGGGGATCAAACATCCTGGAGGTTTATATATGTGGTTGCTGAGAGTCAACACTGACTTTAAAGCACACTTAATTAGAATGATTAAGTGAAACACTTAAGGTGATTCTCACATAGAATTCACTAGCAATCATACAGAAATAAAGTCTATTGTTTACATCCTGTGAGATACTAAAGCAAAATTCTTAACATGTCTACTTAGTAATAAACTTTGCAGAGTTCAGTTCAATTAAGATAGGTAGTTAGGCCCCAGTGACCTAATGTTCACAATCTGGACCATCTTTATCATAAACTCTTCCACGGACATTCCAGTAATGTCTTTGATCCTTTTGATCCCATCCCCTTTGTCTTTCCTTTCTTCTACTTCCTTCAACCTCGCTAAGCACAATCACTTTTTCTAGTTCATCCTTCACTCATATCACACACATGAATTTCTACTTCCTGATCATCACCTCAAAGGAGGAGGATATATTTGATCAAGGACTGACTAGTTCTCCATGCAGTCCCTAGAAGTCTTAGTAGCCATCTCCAAATCTATGTATTTATCAAATTTGTATGCTGCCAATTTTATGCCAACTCATGGCAGCATCTACTTTGAAACACCTCTCTTCTTCCTCTCCCTCTTTCTCAATGACCCAATTTTACAGCCACTGTTTTAAATATTCTGAACACTGTTTCACTGAAATGTAAAATAATCTTGCCTAAACTTGCCATTCACTTTACAATATGGTGAATATTTGTAGTGTTGCATCTGGTTCACACACTGCATTGGCTAAATAAGTAGTGTTCTTCTATGGGCAAGAACAGTCAAGACATGTAACTGTTGCCTACCCAATGCAAACATGCAAGATAAATGACTATGGAGCAGAATATACATGAAATGACAGTGAAAAAGATCAGAAAAATAAACATTTAAAACAAAAGAACCCACTTTTGAAATCTTTGCAGCTACATTGGTCTATTAAAGTCAAAACATGCACTTTATTTGAATCTATGAAAAAAAAATTGATTTATTTTATATTAAGAGGAGAAAAATAATGTGTCTTGAAGTCACTGGGCAATATGTTAAATAAAGCACACACACACAAAAAAGGAATACACCCCATGATGCCATTTGGGGAATTCTAGAACTGAAATAATACTTTTCCATTGTAACCCCTGGCATACATATGAAATGATGTTGCATTATTGTGAGCTGAATGCTTACAGTACAAGTTTGTAATAGATACTCCCTCCCCCTTATTTTTGGCTCCTAAATAGTACAGTTCTACCCTGAAACCTATGAATCATAAGAGTGCCTCTGACCACATACCGAGTTTTTTCTCATAGTCTTTATAACACCTACTGTCCCATTACTTGGAGAAGCAAAGGCCCAACCTTGAGCAATCAAGAGCCACTGCGTCGGGGATGGACTCTTGCTTTTTGGGGTGCTTCTTTTGTTTTGTTTGTATTCTTTATTTTTAAAAAGTACAGAATATAAGCAAAGTACCAAGATACATACAATAATAACAAACCTAACTAAACAATTCAGAAAGATAAAAATAATAAAAAGCAAGAAAAAAACGGGGAAGGAAGGAGGGAGGGAGGGAGGGAAAACAAGAAAATTCTACCTTATACATTAAACTTATAGATAGTACTCTAAGGCGCAGGGCAGCGGGGACTTGGGCCAAGTTTAGGAAAGCGAGCTGTCAAAACACAGAGGCTGCTGTCTGGGCATGCGCGGCTGCCAAGCGGGTACGTCTGCCGCTTTCACCGGACTCTGCCGCTCCTGCGTTGCCCAGCCTGAGCCGCGCGACCGGTTTGCGGCGGCGGCGGCGGCGGCGGCGGCAGCAGCAGCAGCAGCAGCAGCAGCAGGGCTCGCCGCGGAGAGGGCGCCGCTTGTCGGGGGTCCTCTGGGGCGTGGTCTGGGCGTCGCCTCCCCCCCAGCTGCACCCTCGCGCAGGAGCCGAGGACGAAGGAGCGGGACAAGAGGTGGGGGAGGGGAAGGAGTCCCCGGCCGCAGCCCAGGAGTTGCTCCGCGCCAGACCCAGGCTGCCCGCGCGAGCGATCATGGGGCTGGAGAAAGAGAAAGCGGACACCAAAATCTTCATGGACGAGGACGGCTTCAATCGGAGCAGCAGCCCCGCGCCGTCGGAGACGGAGAAGAGTCTGGAGAAAGCGCCCGACCGGGACCCGCACGGGCTCAACAGCCACCTGAAGGTGAGGGCGCGCTGATCCCCGCGCAGACGCCGGCGGCTTCGCGGGACCCGCTCCTCACACCTGCTCCGCCCGCCGCTTTGCATGCCGCCATCGAGCCCCCTTGGAGGACGCGGAGCGTTTTCTCTTTATGCCATTTAAGGCGAATTTAGCGCGTGGGTTTGCCCCCTCCCGACTGCAGCCTGAGAGAATTCCTCTGCTCTGTCATTCCGGGTACCTAGTTCCGCTCGCACGCTCGCTTTTTTTTTTTTTGGTGGGAAGGAAAGGAAGGAAAACCAGTTTATTTAGGTTCGTAGGTAATTTCTTAAGTTCTCGATTGTGCCTGTTTTTTGAATCCACAAAACCCTAATTCCTTCCAGGCCAACCAGCCCGGCTCTTTCAGGACAGTAACAAAAGCAGCAGGTTGTTTCTGCTGCCTGTTGCCCGGTGCGCTTCCCCTCCCCTCCCCTCCCCTCCCCTCCCTTCCCCTTTGAGACCCCACCCTTTGCGTTTCCAGTCAGACGCCTATTTGGGGTGCTCACGCCTGTTTCTCTCTCTTCCAGCTGGGATTTGAGGATGTGATAGCGGAGCCTGCATCCACTCACTCCTTCGATAAAGTCTGGGTCTGCAGCCACGCTCTCTTTGAGATCAGCAAGTATCTGATATATAAGCTCCTGACCCTTGTCCTTGCTGTTCCCTTGGCCCTGGTTGCAGGGATTCTCTTTGCTGTGCTAAGTTGCCTGCACATCTGGTAAGGACTTCAGCTGCAACATTAACATTCTCCCTGTGCAAGTAAAGTGAAAAATCTAACCACTTAGTCTCTTGTGATCCCAAATGTTGCCATTGCAAGTAGTAATTTTAGGGTGATTTATGTGGCAGGTAGCAGACTTGCAGACCAACTCCATTCGCACTTACTGCAGGTAAAATCTACTAAGTTGATACGCTTCATATGTACAAGGAATACCAACGGGATGGAGTTTAGCATCACAGAGTGCCAACTTCCCCTGTGCCCTGCTGGCTGCAGAATGGAAGGCCAAAAGAGAAGACCTAGAAATGTTTGGGGGGGTTCTGCATCTATTTTCTGGCT
The DNA here is from genome assembly GCF_059951505.1 of Python bivittatus. Lineage (NCBI taxonomy): Eukaryota > Metazoa > Chordata > Lepidosauria > Squamata > Pythonidae > Python > Python bivittatus. Next base: position 11,059,042 of record NW_028277058.1, on the reverse strand, counting down.
GGTTGGCTGGTTTTCTTTTCTCTCTAAAACAAATACATCTTTATCTTCCATTGCTTACAATGAGAATATATTTAGACTAGGTCTCATGCCATTCTCTGGCCAGACACATGGAAGAAAGGCAGGATCGCCTAATCCCAACCACATCCTTTGAGGGGATTTTCTGAGGACTGGATTTCCCAACCTCAAAAAATTAAATATATCAACAAATAAATTAAAATCTGCAGAGGCCGAAGCATGGGGCAGGATCCCATACTGAATTTTTCTCCACCAAAGAGGCTAGAGCAATTTTTCTGACCTGGAGGAGATATTCAAATCAGTTCTGTAGAATCTTAGATGTTGCTTAAGGACCATAGACCTGCAGCCCTAATATGCAAAATGCTTTAAAGTAATTATGACATTATTGTAGTTGTGATTTTACTTAGGCCAAGTTCATACATGTCTGTGCCTCCTTTGATTTTGCCATACGATGGTTGATATCTGAATGTGCATGTGTGCTCTGTTAAGAAACATTGCATTTGAGATATCATTGAGGGTGGCATTCATGATGACTATTTGCACATACCTATTCTTTCAAGTATAGTCATTAGGTGAACACACATGTGTGGACCAGACCATGTTCTGTCAAACATAATAGGGCCACTATTCCCCAGAAAGCTTAGTTAAGCCCTGACTCACAAGCACCCTTCATTTACTTACTACTTACCAATATGTGTAGACCACCCCATCCCCTTAAGGAATGTCACTATTATTCCTACATTCAGATATGTTTCTGAGGCAAAGAGATATCTTGCCAGAAGCCATAAGGTAAGTTGATTGTGGCATGAGTTTGTCAACTGTGAGATCCAAACTTCTCAGTGTATGTGTGTGGGAGACACAGAAAAAGTGTGTGCATGTTATTTATTGCACCATGCATGACAATGACAACACTGTCAAAAGGAATTATTGGGATTAGTGCTTTTTTAGTGCATATTGAATCCCTGCATTTTAACAATGACTGTATCCCATTGAACATATATCTCCATATAAGGTAGTACCATGGGACAAATATAGAAAAGTGGTTTCAGTAAACCAGGAAGTGGAAACATTTCATAAATGAGGTTTTTATCATCCAGAAAACACTATCTCTGGGTTTGTTTAGGGCTTTTTGTGCTATGATTTAGCTATAATCCATTCATAGATTGTAGGTTGTCAAGCAAGCTGATCTGCTATGGCTGTTACCTACAAAAATTCTATGATCACTGGAAAAAGGTGATACTTGACAGCATTTTACGAGTTCTTGGCAGATCAGTGGTCCATCCCATTGTTACCAAGTACTTGACTGCTAGTTCTTTGAATTGCATTACCTCTCTTTGTTTTATGGAACCCAAAAACACGTGGAGCTGCCTTATTCTAATCAAAACATTGGTATTGCCCAGCATTCCTCAACCTGGAACCTGCTGAACTTTCCTCTCATGACCTCCACTCAACATGGTTCAAATTCTCATTGACTAGCCAAAAACCTACATGGTACCTTTGAAAGAAATAGATGTTTAAAGAAGGCTTTCAGAAGCAGTTGTTCAGAAAGTGTAAGAAAGGAAAAGATCCAGCATTACCTCTTTCCCCAAACTGACATGCATTGCTGCAGGCTACACACGATCAGCTTCAAAGATTTGGTCAAAGTGATGAATGGACAGCAATATTCAGGGATCCATCTTTTGTGGCTTGTGGTTATTGCAAGAGCAAAAGGATGTTTGCCCCAGTATAGTGATTGCTAATAGGAACAGATAAGCCAGTACTCATTCTACAGGAGTCTGCCAGTAACACTATAAAATATAGGGATAAAGCACAACCACCAGCATCTCTCTCTCACACACACACATACACAGACAAAATATGGCATGGATAGATAGACTGACCAGTCTCAGAAGTGTTGCTGATGCTATGGAAGTCGCTCTGGAGAGGAAAATTCACAAGTGGGACATTACCACCGAGAAGCTCTTTCTCTCTCTCTAGTCATTGTGGATTGTGGGTGCCAAAAATATATCATTTAATGATAATTTCAGTGTCTTCCTTGACTTAATGTTGAAAATACTAAAAAAACTAAAATCAATCTAAAATCTCCCAACTGTTGAACCAGGAGTTGACTCATGGTGTGGTCATGAATATGTCAGTGTTGTTTTCTTGGCAACAAGAATGAAGTGGTTTTCCACTGCCTTCCTCTGGAATGGGATATTTTTCAACATCTCAGTCTAGTCTACTGTTAGGATTTTTCTAGTGGTGTCCCATTCAAGTACTAACAGGTCTGACCCTGCTTAACTTTTTGAAGGTCAGATAGGTGCTGCAGCCTGTCTTACTTTGATGATATAATGTGCTATGATCCTCTTAGTTTTGTTTTTATTTAATTCTGAAATAAGCAGATGGATTCCTACTCTAGAACTGTTTCATTTCCAAACCTGTCCTCTCCCCATCCCCCAAATTTTAAATTCCCTTGCAGGAGAGAGAAAATTGAAAATGAAGCAGCAAGATCCTCTCCCTTCACATGGGTGGTCCCAATCTAGATCCTACTTATTTAGTATAAAAAATAAGAGAATCCACTGCATGTTTCATAATTGAATTCCCTTGGGAAGGCGAAAAGGCTGCATCAATTAAGTCTGCCATCACAACCCCTACTCCTAGAAACAGAGCATTTAAGGTCATTTCACTGTTTTACTCTCCCGATTTTCACTTTAGGACTCCCCTGAAGGGTGATTTCCCGTTCCAGCAATGCTGGCCCAAAAATCTGAAGGTGAAGTCAGATGAATGGACATGTGGGGCCATTGTTCTGCCTTCCTGTGGAATCCCTTTGGTTAAGGAGTGTGCAACTGTTGCTTGTTTTGAGGGCAGGGTAGTGAATTCCTCTCAAACACTCCCAGTGTCCTTTGAGAAAGAGCCAAAGCAATTCCAGTTTGTGAATAGTTAGATTACACTCACAGACATACACACGCACACAAGCTCACACCTTGCCTCATGCAGTTTCATAAGTGAATGCAATTCTAGTGCCATGTTTTGTTTCTTCACCTTCAGAATGGGGACTTCATTATTAATCCACTTTAAGACAATAGGTGTTGGAAGGTTGAATTCCACCCTGTGTAGAGAAGCCCTTTTGAAACCATCATTCAGGAAGCATTGCTGAAGTGCCAACAGAGAGGAGTTGTTACACTGTTAGCCTGCCAAAAATTCACAGAAGAGCTTGACCTCACATTCCTTCTGCACCCAGAACACTCTTTGAGTAGAGAAACAGTTGCATACCCGCGTTGGAGGGCAGAGTGGTTCACCTCATGGACTGAATTAAGACCGTGCACAAAAATAATTTCATCAGGGTTGGAGGGGAATTGAAGAATTTTTTAAGAAATCACAATAATGGGAATACAGTTGTTTGTTTTTTAAAAACTATGGCTGCTATTTTAATTTAACTTGGACCTTTAATTTACCTTGCCCTTTTGCAGGTTTTGTTATACTGGTGGCCATAGTTACATTATCTGTTAGGCATAAAAGAACAATCTGAACCTGTGCCAACACCAACCACCCTTTGAATGAGCTGTTTGCAGGCATGATCTAGAAAAGTTGCCGCTCTGCATTCTTCTGTTGCCTGAATGGATCTTTCTCCTTTCCTTTGGCTGCAGACTTAAATTTAGGAAGAAACATGAAGAAGTGCATTGCATGTCCTGTATGAATATTTACATATTCTTTAAAATAGATCCTTGTGGTATATGCTTGGCTGTAACGATGTGATCTATTGATTCACTATCAATGTCTCCAGTAACACATGCCAAATTCTGCCTGTAATTATAGGGATAAGATGGAGACCTGAACTACTAAAATGTAAACAAGAATTTTACTGCATGTAATTCACCGCAGACTTATTATTTTATTCTTGTTTCTTGTGAGGATTGAAAGAAATGTCCTCGATCTTCCTCACTTGTATGGATTGCTGTTGTAGCCATGGAGAAGGCAACTCAAGTTTGTGATTAGCCACTTGCTTGGTTGGATTCAAAAACCATCAGAGAACTCAGCAGAAGTTGGAATGTTCTGCTTTTAAATGAAAGGCCACAAATAACTAACATTAATATGAAAATAGGGTACCAAAACTACTACAAGAATCTCATGATTATCTGTGGAAGACTCCAGCATTAGCAAATGTTATGTTTGTTTACTCATAGGTACAGTTTAGAACAAGAATGGGCAGGCCCATGCAGGCTCCAGGCCCCAGTTGTGAGTGCAAATTAGAGCTAAAGTTTTGGGGGGGGGGGTTTGAATGACAGGAATTAAAAGGGGGAAATGGGAATCTTAAGACTTGCAGAAGTACCCATTGCACCCCTTGAAAAAAATACTTACCTGCAAAACTCAGATTGAACTGTCCCATTTGTTTTCTGAAAAGGATGAAGAAATCATGCTATAGTTCCAGCTTTCCACAGGGTGATACCTGCTGTAGTCAGATTGCCTGCAGAGTTAGGGGCTTTAGTCCAGTACACTTGGAAAACGCTAGATGTGATGTAACTTTCCTAGTCAATCATTATCAATAAATTAGAATATTGCTCATGAAATCAACATGTATGGAAAAAGCATCCATCATATTTTCTTTTTTTAATAGTAATTCTATTAAAAGTTACAATTAAACAGATAAAAACTAATACAAACTAAAAAAAAGAATAAAAAGAAAAAATAGTGCAGAAAAGAAAAAATAGAAAAATAGAACAGAAAAAAATAATATAGTAAAGAAAAATAAAAGAAATATATAAAGAAATGACTTCCCCCTTCATCACAAGTAAAAACAATTTTAGTAACTTATCACCTTCTCTTAAAATACAACAAATGATCTCTTCTTCCCATATCCCATCTGTTATATATAAACAAATCCTTAAAGCTTCATCATTCATTCCTGATCAGCAAAAGTCCATTAAGGGTTACCAGAGATAACAATATATCTATTTTAACTTTGATCAATTAAGCCAACATTGTATTCCTTCTTTTTACTTTTAACAATCTTGATCTTTAGTCCCTTCAAATAATGTCCTAGAAACTGATTTCTTTTCTTTTTTTTTCTTTGTCCCTTCTCACAAAATTCTTCAAAGCTGTAACAAATCTCTTTTGTAAATCCAATATAGGAAAATTACCCAGGTCACTCTCTTGGTTTGTTATTTGTATATCCCTTTTAATTATTAAGACATCAGCCAATTTATTTTGTATGTCCAGTGTAGCATCTTTTTCCATATCATTCTTGTAGCCTGTCATTTTTAAATCCACTTTCAGATCAGTCTCAATCTTGTCAATTAAAACGTGTTCCTCTTTCATAACATCTTTGAAACACAGTCTGTCTATAGAGGCAGACACTCTTAAAATTAACATCTGGGTCCATTGTTCAAAAATATCCTTCAATCTGTCCAGTGTTATAATATTTTGTTTCATTCTGTATTAGTCAAATTTAAGTGTTTTTCTCCTTTATTTGTAATCTTTAGTTCCTTCTGGTTCCCTCTAGTGTCTAACCTTCAAAGTCTCATCCTATCATGTTTTTTTATTTTCAAAAGAAAAGCATTTTCCCATGGGAAGGATTCTTATAATTAATTCCAAAGTCTTATTTCAAATCTATCTGGACCCTTAGTCCATTTGTAACTTTCCAAAATCAAAATTCTAATCACCCTTTTGCTATTTATTCCAAAAGAAAAAATTGGGGGAAGAAATGGCGAACTGAAAACAGCTCCGCTAAAAGCGGAGCCAACGACTGTGGTGGAATGAAGAGCCAATGAGTAGACTGGCTCTTCATGATTCCTCTCTGGACAAGGAGAGGACTTGAGATCACCCACAAGTGCTCCATACAGTTGCTCCTTGCATGACAGCTGTCTCTGCTGGGTTTAGAGCTCTGGGAGATGATGGAATAGCCATCTTTTTGCCCAGCCATGGTTGGCGCATTCAGAAGCACACTGAATTTGCATACTTCCTTTTCTAATCACTTTCTGAAATTGCTTGTTAACTGCTTTTCAGCTATTAGGAACCTTTGTATCAAGAAGTGTTATAGCACCGGGTGAGTTTCCTTCAATCCTTAGCAAAAGAAGTTTTAAATAGAAATTTAAAGATTTAAATTTACCAAGTATATAGCACGTACCACACTGCAATGCAGTGATATATATTCTCTAGTAAGGATCTACATTCTTTGCTACTTCAGCAAGCAAATGAAAGAGGGAGGAAAGGAGGACAGTGATAGACCCTGATAGTGTCAGTGCTGTTTCTGTTAAATATAATATGCCTTGCATTTGAGCACAGCCAAGTTTTTAGTAGTCAATTTTACTGAAATATATATTTTGTACTATCATACAGTTGAAACAACCCCTATGTTTTTTTACATTTTCTAATCTGCTGTAGCTTCATTTTTAGATTTAAGCAAGAAAGTTGTGTGAATGTGTGGATCATAGCAAGATGATAGCTAGTGTCTGCTATGATGTGAGAATAACTGGCTGGCAAACTGGGAACAATAAAAAATTTCTCTTGGACATTTGGCATAAGTTCTGTAGGTAGAAAAAAAGGGGGGGTAATTTCTTTATTAGCTGAAGTTCTACAAATAGATAAGATTGTAATCCTATTAATTGAGATCTAACTGGAATTGGGAATAAATATAGACCTATCAGATTAGAGCTGCAAAAATCCAGACAACCATGAGCTGGGAGAAAAGAAATACAGAAAACTTCCTTTTCTACCATCCAGTGATCATCAGTTTTTTGTGGCCAATCTGGTAGCCCTAATAAACATCACTGAACACAGGGGAATCTTTTTTTTCTTCTTTCTAACATGATTAGAAAGTATTGTTTCATTATCATACAACAAAGTACAAATTACAAAATAAAAAATAGTAGTCAAAAGCAAAACAAGTTACATAGTCCTGCACATATTTACTAAAGATGAGACCCAAAATGTTCTACGGTGTTCATTCAAATTATGTGTCAATATGATTGCAGACTAAATCCAACAATATCTGGGTTTATCCATCATACAGTTATGATTTCAATCCATGACTTATTGAATCAACTACAGCACAGTTACAGGATTTGCATATCGTACTATGTGGCAAACCATGTTTCACAGTCATGGTGCCTAGGTTTACATAACACATAAAGTTAAAAAATGAAACCAACTACATGATTGCTAAGCATTATGAGTGAATCTGGCCAATGTATCTTAACTGTCCTATCTATAACTTCTCATGCTTATAAAAATATATTAATCTTTATTACACCAAGGAGTGTATGCGAATCAGACTTATTTTGATTATGAACATCAGGAAGATACTTGTCAGTACCTTATAATTAGATCCCACTTAATGGGATTGAAATATGATAATGTTTGAGTAAATATGCATTGCACAAAAATTGCAACACAGGTGCTTCTAAACTAATCAGAAGATTTTGTAGGCATTTGTACACCTACACTAAGACCAATTCTATCTTGCTGCTGACATATTAAAAATTATGTCTTATTCAGGATGTGTCAAACCTAGTCCCCAAAAAAGGTGATGAAGTTTAAGAGATGATTGCTGACCTCTCTCATTTATTTTCTAGGATTGTGGTGCCATTCATAAGGTCTTGCCTTTTGATCTTGCCATCTGTGCAAGCTGTATGGAAGAGTATGACAGATGTTTTCATTGCACCAGTATGTCACAGCATGGGACGGTGCTTTTCAGGAATCAACATACGTCTTGACCAAGAGTGAACCCTTTGGATCCAGTGCTATTTTAGTCTTAAATGCTATTAAACTCTCCTTATTGATATAATATAGAGACACTTAAGCATTCATTCCAAAGCTATTGCTTTTTAAATGGCTGACATTTTCCCCCTTCAGCTGGGTTGCACTTTTTATGGGAAAAAAAGTTTTCTTTGGGGACAGGAAGATACTAGCCTATATTGTAACTAAAAAATGACAAGTGGCATTTAACTTGTTAATTTAAGGTAATGGTACTTTCATTGCTTGGTTTCCACAAATGTACAAACTAAGGGAGGTAATCATGCAGTGTATCAATCAAATGTTCATCTACTGTATTGCTCAAATTTCTAGAAGTCATACTACCCATAGATCTGGCCTATGTATTAATGTTAGGCTATACAGCTCTTAGAAATAAGAATGGCTCCAGAAATGCAAATGATTACTTCTGAAGATTTTCCTCATCTGAATTCTGCTGGTCAGCATTTCCAGCCATGCAAACAGCTAGCTCTCTGTAGAATCTGTCAGCTTCTTGTACTGTATAACCCCTTAGTATAATTCATATTCCAAGTACTGACAGTTTCCCAAATCCATGGACTTCCAACACGATACGATCTCAAAACCTGGTAGAATCCATGGGCGGCTATATGTGACCTCCTCAGGGAGTACTGAAGGGTGAGCTTTGAGTGGGTACTTAGAGAGCAGCAGGTCAGAAATGTTTGTACCATGAAACAAGCAAAAACAGAAGCCCAGGTAAATGTTTATGCGGGCATAGCCATTTGAGAGGCTTAGTATTAATAGCCTGCCAGCCATGCCCCTCCCTGCTTTTTTTTGGCCTTCCTTTTTATGCTTAAAAATGTTTTGGAACATGTGTACGCATATCCTTGGGTCACTGATTATAAGTTCCAGCCCCAGATCATGAAAGTCCCAGTTCCAGTGCTAGCAGTGTGGTGCTCAGCCATACAAATGTGCTCCAAGTGAGATTCCCTAATGACAGAGGAACACATGCAAGCATTTTTATTTATTCACATGAATGTCAACGGGAAAGCCTTCGTAGGACTTCTGTGAATTAGAGTAGCATGTAGGGCTCTAGGTTGGGTAACCAAGTATTTTTGGGAGGAGGGAGGGTATAGGGAGGCATTTTTACAGGCTTGGAGGGTCTCTAAAGTTCTGTAAAAGTTGTGAATCCAAAGAGCTGTATAGCAAGCTGACACAAAGCTGAACAGATAAAGGATACTGGCTGAATATTTTCTATATTGCCCACTCTGCATATTCCTAAGTATCAGAAGAAAAGAAAAAAAATTCCAAAATTCATTCTTTAAAATGAGATGTTGATGCGGGGGGGGAGGCACGGAGAGAAAATCTTTATGCTATATTTAATGAAACTTTTGACTTTTTGTATATATTGTGTTTGTATGTCAATGATGAAGTAAGGGGTTACCTTGAAGCATTATTCCTATGATCTTGCCAAACGGTTATTCTAAAAACATGAGCTCCTTCAGCCAATTGTCTGCTCTAGTGATCTGCCTTGCACAGAAAGATAATTTCATGCATGCAAGATAGAAAGAGAAGGAGATCCATTGAAATTGTCTTCTACACCAAGAACCTAGTACAGCACTTACTGTGCCTGGGGAACCAAGCGTCCCACATAGAGGTGGGTGCTACCTACCTCAGAGCTCAGAAATCTGTGGATTCTCCTTTCTGTCCTAGGATGTATGGATTCCTAATCTACAATCTATGCTCCTGCCTGGTGCAATGTTCATGTGCACAAATAGCAGCAGCACTTCTGAGTGCATGAATATCTCTGGAGTAGAGCCAATAACATTTTAAATACCAATGTATTCTATTAGATGCATTAATCAAAGGGCCTTTGATTAGGTTATATAAAACATCAATTGAAACGCACAGGTGCAATTCAAAACATACCAAAGACCTCCTGTAATTTCACTTTAATGCTTCAAACAACCTATGCAAAAGGTTCTATGGTATGTATTTTAAAGATTATTTTTATTAAAGTGGTTAATATAACATTCAAAATTTTCTGTCTTTATGGTTGAATATCAATACTGCACTTCTCACAATAAATACTTTACTGGCAGAGTTAGAAGGATGTTCTCTTGCAAAGAAGAAATAGAAAGTGGTTAATATAACATTCAAAATTTTCTGTCTTTATGGTTGAATATCAATACTGCACTTCTCACAATAAATACTTTACTGGCAGAGTTAGAAGGATGTTCTCTTGCAAAGAAGAAATAGACATTTAGTTAGTTAAAGTTTATTATAGTCATAGACCAACACTGAAGAAATAAGTAAGTCAATCCAATTCCCAAGTGGACTGACTTTTAACAAAATTACATTAAACCATGGATAAACAATTTAATGCTCATGGCCACCCATGCCAAAGTGTCTATGAAAATCTGGACATCCATCAGGCTCCCTTTTACACCTGATTTAAAAAATGAAACAGCAAATTAAATGGAAAGTTGGCAATGCTTCAAAGCACCCACCTCTAGATTTATTTACAAGGATATAAGGTAAATACTAACGTAAACTTCTCTGCCTGAAGACTGAAACTGCATCATCTGTTGCTTCACCCCAAGGCTGTGCTGCTTTATTCTCCTGCACATATAGACTAGCTTTGCAAGACTGGCTGTCCTAGAAGGCAGATAGCAGAATCTAGTGGTGAAAAGTTGGAGAAAGAGACAGGGATGGTATGACAGGCCAGTGTATGCCATGCAGCTGGCCTGCTCACCAAATGTGTTGATCTCTGGCTTAGTGCCATGTTGAAATAACAAGAATCTAGATGCCCAGGCAGTCAGGTCCCATGCTTGGAACATGGGATCGATCTTCTTTCCCTCAAGGCTGCTTGATGTCCTGGGCCAGTCCTAGTCCAGTCCTAAGTAATAGTATTCCTCTTCCCTTACACTTGACATCTGCTTTGCAAGTGTTGCACTGAACCAACTAGCTGATGATAAAAGGACAGGATAGGACAAAGGCACCTTGTGTTGCAAAAGCTCACGTACACCTGCATGTGCAAATCAAGCTTCCTAGCACCCAGGTCTGACCAAGTTCTTTTGGCACCTGAATCTCCCAAATGCCAGTCCTTGGGAATAAAAGAATATAGTAATGTGTTAAGTGATTTATCCCTGCCTTTCGTGACACATCAAATTGGTGCCTGAGCAGGAATGACTAGGCAGAAGGATTACGATTCTAGAAGAATGCAAGTGGTGTGGGTATCACTATACAAGCAGCGTGTCATGAGGTCTGCTTCATTCATACACTGCAAAAACAAAATGCAGAATGTTTCAAAAGGCTTTGGAAAATCAGTGAGATTGAATTTTACCTCCAGGTCTAACACAGGTGTGAAATGTGGAATAGTTTGTGTTTTCTAAATCCCTTTTAGTGAGAATATAACATTGTCATTAACTGCAATAGACGGGTTTATTCATTATTTTCCTCAAAGCAGACACCAACTGAAGTCATATTTTTTACAACAGGGTGCATATAATCTACACATCCCCTCAATGTGTTTGAATAACGCGCATCACCTTCTCCGTTTTCTGGGATAATTGGGAAATGGTGGCATGTCTTCAGAATAGTCCATTTCTCCCAAACTAATCTGTCACAGAATGACGTAAAATGAGATGTCAGCCCTTTAAGGAAAGCCAGACCGGTGGGGGCAGGGGGGACCTATTAAAAAACTGTTAATATCATTTCAACATGGGGCCCTCTGGTTGTTGCTGAACTATAACCAGAGGATCTAGCAGCCCCAGCCAGCAGAGACTATGGTAAGGAATGGTGGGAAATGTAGTTCAGCAATACCTGGAGAGTTACATTCCCCAATCCCTTGGTCCCCCGAAACATCACTGAGAGTGACACTTTCCTATAGCATGATGGCAATGTAAAGAGATCTGGACAAATCTAGGCAGCTGGTCTTCCAGGCCATGAGGGGATACAAAACGTGCCAGTGTAAATTTGCTCCGTCAACAAAGCCGACAGGTTGCACAGGTTGGGCAGCACTGGCTGAAGCAGGAGGATACTCTCATTCAGCCAGTGCTGCTGCCCTGTCCCCCTCCACCATCTACAGACACACTTCCCAACATGCCACACAAGGAATCTGGTACTGTAGCTTCCCTCCAGATTTCCTATGCAACTAGGTGACCTAGCAGAATTTCTGATTCTCGATAAGGTATAGTTTAAGTAAAAGTGAACTTTAAAAAAAAAATATTGTATTTATTTGCTCCAGTTAGAATAACTGGATAGGCAGCGGAAGCACCCTCCAGCAGATACTGTAGAAAGGAAGGGTGCCTGTTGAAAATGCCTCCATTCCCTTTCTCTCCTTTTCCCTACACACCCACCATCCCTGTGAAGTGCACATGTCCCCTCTTCCTCCTCTCCCTGGAAGGATCAAAAGCAAATTGCTATGCATATCAATGGGCACCATAGCTCTCACTGCATGCCAGGGGTGTCTGCAGGGGGAGGTTAAAAAAATCAAGACAGTGTCTATGATTGTGCAGTCAGACCCCCACATGCCTATATAAAGAGGTAGGGCTTTGATCACATGGTCATGGGGCTTTTTTTGAGTTTCTTGAGCCATCCCCCCACCCCTTGGATGCCTCTGCTGCTGTAGTGGGGAGATCTCTGTGGCAATATTGTTGACATAGTGCTGCTTCTTCCTTCCTTCCTTCCTTCCTTCCTTCCTTCCTTCCTTCCTTCCTTCCTTCCTTCCTTCCTTCCTTCCTTCCTTCCTTCCTTCCTTCCTTCCTTCCTTCCTTCCTTCCTTCCTTCCTTCCCTGACTCTACAGAAGTCAAAAAGGAAATAAAGATGCACCGCTTAGCACCTGGAGGGAAGGGGGTAGGTGCAATGCTGCAGATAGAGGCCAATAGGAGGTGGGCAGATAATTGTCACTGGTGCTCCCAAAATGCCACAGATTATGCAAATAGCAATGCTTGTGTCAGGAGGACCTGGAAAGTACAAGTAACCTGGCTTTAACTGGAGGTGAAAGGAAGATGCATAAAATATGCAAATCCCTAATGAAGTTTCTTTCTGTTAAGGTTCAGGATTAAGGGAGGGAAAATTAGAGGTGAGAATTCTATGTATGCTGCCTAGAGTCCCTGAAGGACAGGTGAGATATAAATTTAACAAGCACATAAAAAGATGTGCCCCACAAAATGTTGCATGGACAACATCTATGCTGCTGTACTTACTGTATATACCAGTATGGAAAATCTTGACATCATGGGCTACAGCAGTGTTTTTCAAACTTGGCAACTTTAAGATGTGTGGACTTCAGTTCCCAAAATTCCCCAGCCAGCATGGGTATCCCAGCCACTGGACAGAACTTTCAGTTTAGGCTTCAGCATATAATAATCTCATGATCTAGTTTTATCATCTCATCTTGAGAGAACAGGAAACTGTATCCTTGCCACTAGGCTTTTCATAGGATTTATCCATATTTGAGCCTTTTTAAAGTAATGTTTATATTTGTGATTTACTGGCTGGCTGGCTCCAGTATTTCACTCTGTTCTATTTTAGTATTATTTTATCAGCCATACCTGTCTGCTGAAGGAATGGCCTTCACCAGAGGAAAGCGGGGGGGGGGGGGGGAGGGCATGGAAGTGGTTTGCTACTATCTTTTTCCAGAAAATTCTTTGACCTTCCAGTCTAGCCTACTGTCCTGATATTGCTTGGTACTCTCCCATCCAACATAACCAGGCCTAATTCTCCTATCCCCAAAGCCCAGACAGGGTCATCTAGAATCTATTACTTGTTGCGGCTTTATCTAGTAGCAGATGCTATTAGGACTTCTGCTAAGATCCTGACCAAAGATGCTTGCCCCACCCGCTCTACAAGCTTCCTAGGTCCACATCACTTTTGCTGCACTATCTTCTAAAAAACAAGTATAGCATCTTACGACTCTACTGCTTTATCTAGTAGACAAAACCATTCTGCTAACTGCATCTCACAACTCTGTACAACACCTGTGGCAAAGGACGCCCAGTGACTGACTCACTATACTGTAGCAATTGTTCCATCGTGCTGGATCCAAAGAAGCCAAAACACAATTCATTGAAGAAAGGGCAGTTCATACCCTTAGTCATATCTTATTCTCTTTTCAAGGACGTGTTATGTATCTATTGTTTCTCCTTCAGTAAATAACTGGTAGAAAAGAATGGATGCATTTTCAAAAAAGTGGATTTACAGGCTGTCAGTTCAGAGGCATTCCAGCCATTGTATTTGGACATACAATTGAAATTTGCTCCAGTGAGCTTTCTATTCACAGGAACAGTGTTATGTGGAAGCTAAATTCACATTAGGGTGCCTGTTCTGCTCTATAACCAATGAACCTGAAAGGTGCCATTTTGTTTTCAGAAGGGGATCTGTTCTGCCTTCTAGATGTGTTAGTTAATGCAACCATAACTGCATTATTGAAAAGCAACTACTTTCCTAAATCATTTATTTCATTTATCACAAGCTGTTTCAAATATCTGCATCTTATTTCTTATATATCCATACTTCACAATTGAGTTTAAGCAGCTACATCTGTCCACTTTACCAGACACCACAATTCTGCCTAGCCTGTTCTGGAATTCATCTGACTGAATATAAACTGTGCCAGCATGGAACATTCCTTGAGCTGTGTCTTGCAATCCTGTACGGCCATGTTTCTCAACCTTGGCAAGTTTAAGATGGGTGGACTTCAACTCCCAGAATTCCCCAGCCAGCCATGCTGGCTGGGGAATTCTGGGAGTTGAAGTCCACCCATCTTAAACTTGCCAAGGTTGAGAAACACTGCTGTATGGTGTTTACCAAAAAAAAAAAAAAAGTTGCATAGAATTTAAACGTTCTGACAAATATTAATGTTTACTGAAGAGACATTTTCATGCCTAATGCAAATAGTAAATAATTAGGCAAAAATAATTTGCCTAATGCAAATTATAATGCTGGGAAAGAGAGAGGAAGGAAGGAAGGAAGGAAGGAAGGAAGGAAGGAAGGAAGGAAGGAAGGAAGGAAGGAAGGAAGGAAGGAAGGAAGGAAGGATTGGTTTTGAACCTCAGAAACTTCAGTGGCTTGAGATCAGGGTAAATGAAGGATTGCTTGCCACCATGTTTTTCCACTGACCCATTAAGTTCTTCAGGAAAAGTACTGTTTCAGATGTTCTCTGTGAACTAAGGAGCAGGTGGCTTTCAAAAAAAAAAAAGACATTTAAGCATTGTTCTCATAAAGGAAGTTTGTCTGACAGCAATTTTCTGGAGTGAACTCTTGACCATTTCATCCACCTAGCTCTTGGTTTTTAAATGGTAAATTATTTTATGCAGATCTTTTAACAAACTTTGCTGCTCTTGGATTGTTTTCCTTTGTAGATCCTTTTAGGAGTCCCTTGCTGGTGGGAAAGCTTGTGAAGAGAGGCCTTGAAATACTTACGATAAATGATTTTGCAGCATTTATTACTGAATGTTTGCATCTGAGGTGTGGCAAAATTCTCCTGCTTGGGAGCCTGGAAGAGATCAAGTTATCATAAATAAGAGAGCTGTCCTTTGGACAATTCTGATAGCTACTTTGGCTAAAACTCATCAAGTATAAACCTGCCTTTAGAAGTTATTTAAAGTTTACCAGAATGGCTTTGCAAGCCCAGTTTTACTCCCTGTTCCCATGATTCTGGCTTTTTTTTTCTCCAAACCATGATTTATGCAGCCTTATTCTTCTGGGGGTGGGTGGGAAGGAGCAGCACAGCAAGGGCTGGGTTCAGTTGAGGTTGGCTACTGTGGAAGCACTGTAATTCACAATCGTCTGTATCCACTCACTGGATTCAATCTTGACAAAAGAAAACAGCAGCAGTGAATCTGAAATACCAACAATGGGACATAGGAAAGGGAGTGGTCCCCTAAAGAATGGGAATTTCTTTTCTGGAATGCATTGAACTAATGAAACGGAGATGCAAAATAATGAGTGGGATCTAATGCTAGTCTTATGAGCAGACCATTGAAGTCAGGTTTGTGTGTGTTTTCTATCCAGTTTTAACTCCTGGTGACAAGGACAAGAATGTCCATTCAGTTTTCTTGGCAACATTTTTCAGACATTACCTTTTTCCTGGGGCTGAGAGAGAAGTGACTGGCCCAAAAGTCACCAAGCTGGCTTCACGCAGGACTAAAATTCACAGTCTCCCTGTCTTTAGCCCCATGCCTTAACCCCTGCACCAACTTGGCTCTCATGAAAGCTAGTAGGATGAGTGAATCCTGAGCAACTTGTTTACCCTAAGCAAGACCAAATCAGGGTCCAACTCAATATGCTGGACAACCAGGTGCTTGATTAGAATTCCGGCATTTAGCTGAGGGTTGGACCAGCGTCCTAACTGTTCCCTTCCATGTCTCTGTCTTGACTGCTTTCTTGAAGCTCCTTCTTACACTTTTTATTTCTCTGCCAGCAACCACGCCCTGAATTCCATGTTTTCAATATGAGCAAAACAGTTTGCAGTCTCTCTCTCTCTCCTCTCTGCCATTAATGCCCTTTAAAATACCTGTGCCTTACCATCCAACTCCATTTGCCCTTTAAATGATTATTTCCAATACTAATGCAATCCAGGTGGTAAAACCTTTGTAGGCACCGCCTTGCTGTTTATGGTTACATCAATAGCTTATTTTTAATAGAGCACGATGAAGAACAAACCAGCGCTTTAATATGCTGATATGCATACAGTGCTAATTCTGGAGGCAGTTTTTGTGGGGGAGGGGAGAGGGAGAACCCAAGCAAATAAAAACATTTTGAAATGTAGCAGCCGGGAACTAAATGTCCCCATGTCGCCCAGAGAGAAATCCAAGTTTCCAAAGCACAGAGGTTTTTCGGGCAGAAGCTCCGTAATGACTTTCAGCTCCGATCCGGCTGGATGGCCGACTGTTTCTACCACTCTGCACGACTCCTTCTCTTGGGGCAGAAGCCCCAAGGCAGCCCCGTGACTTTCGCATCACAGCTTTGACCAGCAAGAGGGGAGGCAGAAGAGTAGAGGACACATTCTCGCTCTCTTTCTCTTGTCATTTATTTCATCGTTGAGGAAAGACAGCAACCCCAGGGACGGGCAGTTGCAAACAAGGCGACCGTTTTTTCTTCAGCGGGAGCAGCAGCGCCGCTCGAGAGGTAGAGCCGGCGCGCTCACGCGGGGGACTTTCAGAGTTGCTGGGACTGGCCGAAAAACAGACATCGCCTCCGGGTTCCAACAAGGGAATAAAGAAGCGGGGGGGGGGGGGGGATCTGTTGGACGCGGTTGCTGCAGTCTAGCGGGTGTCCTCTAGTGTGTCGTATTCCGCCCCCCCTCCCCCGCCCGCATCCTTGGGGATGTGCCTCGAGACCTTCCAACTCTGCCTTCCAGAGTTAGCAGCAGAAGGAACCGCTGGCGAGCGGCCAGCACGGCCACTTGGAGATACGTACCTCCCACTCGGCAGCCGTCTCTGGGTGTGCGTGCGGGTGCGGGTGCGGGGGGGGGGGATTGTGTGTGCTGCCAGCGCCAGGTCCCGTCCTTCTTCGGATCCTGCAAATTACCCATCAGGAAGATTTCTGCAGCGCCCCAAGACAGCCCAAGACAGCATGTCTGGGAGCAAATACGTAGATTCAGAGGTAGGACCTGCTTTGCATTTTTTTAAACTGCTTGACATTCCTGGCAGCCGGTACCTGTTCCAGCCGTCTCGCGAGCCCTCTTGGCTGGCCTCTTATCTTGTTCCCTCCACCTCGGAGCCCCTTCCCGAGTGGGGAGGAAGCCCGGACTTTTCCGGGCAAGGGGAGGTTATTCGTCTCGGTTGTGACCAGTAACCCGATCTCCTTGGCTGGGCACTTCTCTTTCCTCCCCCCCACCCCCACCCCCGAGTTGGGTTGCTCACTTTCTTTCGCCCCGCAGCAGTCGGAGGACTGCACCAGCTCGAGCGTTTCCACCCCGAAGCCAGCAGGGAAACGACTCTCGGCGCGTAAGTGTTGCGAGGGGGGGGGGGCTTTGCCGCTCTGCAAAACCTCTCGGATGTAGGACCCCCGTGAGCCCCCCCCCAAAGTCCGAGTTGTTGTTATTTTTAATTTAGGCGGAGAGAGGATTTCTGGAGAAAGCCGCCCCCAAGTCCACCGGCCACAAGTCTGTAAAGGAGACTCTCGCTCTTAGGCGGCTACGGGCTGCTGCGCCCGTCCAGGAGAGGGGCGCGAGGTTGGCATTGCTTTAGCAAGGTGGCGCGGGTTGGGCCTCCGCCCAAGAGTTTTTGTGCGTGGCTACTGAGGTTTCGGGACCTGGTTTTTTTTTACTTTGAAATTCTCTAACAAAACCGATCAGGCCTAGGGAAAGACGATTTCCCGTTCATTTTAGGCGCATGCTAAAAAACGGAGGAAGGTTGACAAGGTAGGTTTTCTTTTTCCTGGGCGATTTTATTCCTGGGAACTATCAGCCAGGCAGCCTTTCCGACTTCGTCCAGTCCAGACGCTGTGGCCTCGATGGCTGGGTGATGGGTATTAGAGCGCCAAGACTTTTGACAGGCTCCAAGTTGGAGGAGGCTGCAAACTTCACTTTTCATGGCCAAAGTCACTTTACTTCAAATTAAATCTTTTGAACTCTCGTTCATCATTCTATGATGTAATAGTAATGAATGGTCAGCTTTCTCCCTCTTCCTCCCAAACCTGCCTGTGGGGAAATCAGGGTCCTAAACTGTCGGACGTTGCCCATTTAATCATCGCTGCGTGGTCCCCTTCCCACCCACCCCAATTGCTTGGGGACGCTCAGGTGAGGCGGGCGAAGAGCTTTTAGGCCACCCTCAGATGCTGCCTGGGTGCTCCAAAGGAGCCATGGTTGTAGCTGATCTGAGAGCGAACATAAAAGGAGATTTTAGGCGTTCCTTCGGGAGCAACTCTGTGAAGGGCGGGGGGGCTCATGCGATGCGCAGAATATCGTGGCCATTGGAGTTGGGAACCTCCGGCTAACCAAAGGATCTGTCAAGTTCCAGCTGATTCTCTCCCGCGGAGGAGTGGGTGGGTAATTCTGGCAGCGGCGGCATTTATCGGCGATTTCGGCGCTCGGAGCCTCGAAGCGCTGGAATTCAAGGGCGAGGTAGCTGCTCCCTGCCCCGCGGAGCTCGCCCGCGCCCTGCTTCTGCCTGGAGAGGCCCCCTGGCGGCGCGAGGTGGCATTGCGGCTCAGGCCGGGGCGCAGAGGGGTGTGGTGGAGGTGCTTTTCAAAAAGCCCAGGCTTGGGGAGATTGCCCGGACGAAGTGTCTGCTGGCTTGGCCTGCTCCCCTCTCCAGCCAGCAGCTCTGAATCGCCGCGTGAATCTTTTTCCAGCGCCCCCCCCCCGCCTCCCTTTCCTTTCCTTTCCTTTCCCTTCCCAGGAACGCTCAGTTCAGGCCGCGCGGCGGACTGACCGCTTTCCCCCCGGCCCCGCTTCCCTCTAGGATTTTCTCTACACGGCGCCCATCCGGGAGCAAGGGAACATCTACAAGCCCAACAACAAGGTCATGGCTGAGGAGCTTAGCGAGAAGGAGTTCCAGGACGTCCACACCAAGGAAATCGACTTGGTTAACCGGGACCCCAAGCATCTCAACGACGAGGTGGTGAAGGTAGGAGCCGCAAACCCGTTTCCGCGCTCGCCCTCCCCCGACGCGGGGGAAACGGATGACGGGGGCTTTCGTCCAGTGCTGGCAGGTTGGATAATGTCGCCCAGGACTCACCTTTTTAAGAGCGATAGGAAAACTCTGACGCAGGGGCCAGCAGAGAATTGCAGGATGCAGCATCTTTACCCCTGTTAAGCGATCTGAATGGCCGATTGAATCACTTAACGCGTTTAGAAAGGGAAAAGCGCTCTGTTGCCGGAATGAAGCTTTTTAATGTTTACCTTCCTAATAGGGCATTTAGTGGAGTTTATTATTCCCTTTTAGAGTGTGACTTGTTCCATAAATAACCATCTGGAAAAGCTGCCTGCAGGCACCCAGTGGCTTGGGAATCCTGTGTTTCCAGCAAGTTAATAATTGAGTAACTTGTTGATCACCTGTAAAATGGGAACAGTGCTACTGACTATGTGGGGTGCTAAGACTATGAAAAAGTTAAGGATCACTAAAGATACATAGAAAAGCAAAGCAGTAAATCTTGTAGAAAGGGTGGTGGTTGTTTTTTTTGGCTCCTAGAGAGGAAAGTTATTTTGGGCACACGTATCTGGGAATCAGCTCTGTTAAACATAATAGATCTGACTTCTGAGAAAACAAAGCATATATAAAATTGGTGGCTATAGCCAACAAAACTGTTTGTTGTTCTACATGTGTTTATATTTAAGATGCCATGTGATTTTTTTTTTTTTTTAATACTGTGTAATTCTAATCCTACACTCACTTCTCAGGGCTTACTGTGGAATAACCAGGCTAAATATTGCATTATTTTGCAACATCTGATCATGGAAGAGAAAACAAGTTGCTGCCCAGAATAAGTTTGGGAGGTTGTGTGACTAAGAGGAAACATGTATTTGAATATTTTCTTCATTAAACACAACACTGCCCACAAGACCCTGCCTTCAGAAGACTGGAGGAGTTAAAAAAAGGGGGAGGGAACAGCATTATGCATTGGTAAGTTAACCAAATGGAAAAGAGTAGTTTGTCTGCAATGTTTAATCTCCTTTGGCTTATTTAATTCTAAAATGGGCAGATTTATTTTTAAATAGACAGGTATTTTCAACAACTGCAGATGTGGAGGCCACTTTAGAAATCTTATTCCACTTTTTCTTTGTCACAGAAGGAAATGCCAGCACTAAGATGATGCCTATTAAAAGGATAAAGGACATAATGTAAAGCAGGGATGTCAGGAAGGGTATGGGGACTTTGAGAGGTGTACTGGAGGCCACACCATAAAGTAGACAGGGCCAGCCAGGACAAAAGCAAAATCTCAATTAAATTTAACTAAATATAGGTAACATAATTCTTCAGGTACCTTTCACTTATTCACACTTACAATTCCCATTTGGTGGCAACGTCTGGAGGTGGCCTGGAGGCCTCATGTAAGTTTTGGGGGGATTGTATATGGCCTCACATTGAAAGCAAAAAACAGAATAGTGGGGACGTTTTGTTCAGAACTATTTCCCAATAAATTTAGAATGTAATTGCATGCAGACTGGCGTTAGAATAAGTCTCATGAATTAATTCTGGATGCCTAGTATTAGGCTCTGATTCAGAGTTTTTCAAAAGTTAAAGAAAAATCACTCAAATGCAGTCAGTGACATCCATATCACTTTTTTTTCCCCCTAAGTACAACAGAAAGGGCGACGCTTGTATTCCTCTGAAAAAACACCACGGCCTCCATTCTGTGGGGTTCCATGCAGTTTAGTGGCCATCAACAAGTCCTGTGGTTTGCAAAAAATCAAAAACTTGTGCTCTAATTGATTAAAGTTAATATAAAGGGTGATCCAGATTTCTGTAACTGAGAAAAATAGATGAAAGGCTACATAGGCATGTGGGTTCACAGCTGATGAAAATAAATACATTATTATCCTACTCGACTTCCTAGCTTCAAGGCTGAGTGTCACTGCCTATGCAGGTACTGTTAGCATCACAGATCAAATGCAGTGGGGCCGGGGGGGGGGGCAGAATTAGGATGCGAGGAAATACAAAAAAGGGCAAAACCAACCTAAAATAGTGGAGGGGGTTGGGAGAATAAAAGCAAGGAGGGAAGCAGGGTTTGCCAAAAGATGGTTCTGTACTATTGCCCATTAAAAAGTGGCAGCAGTAGACATTTATTTATTTATTTATTTATTTTATTTATTTATTAGATTTCTCTCCCACCCATCTCCCTTACAATAGGGGACTCTGGGTGGGTTACAAAAACATTAAAACTATAAATATATATAAAATACATACCATATATACAATTAAAACAATACTAAAAACAAAAAAAATCCAAGAAGATGGAAAATCAGGGCGGGGACAGCCAGCCACTATGGGGCTAGCCATCACCCTGCTTGAGACGTTTGCACTCCGTAGAGTGGGTCAAAGGAGGGGTGCCATCGCAACAGCTGCCTAGCTGACCAGTAAGCAACCAGTGTGGGAGGAGATAGACAGGGAGGAGGATAAGGCCAGGGGTTGACTCCAGTCTGCCCTTCTCCCTCACTTTTTCCTCTCTGTTGCCTGAAGCAGCCAATGTACCTACCATGTGCCTACAATAATGTCCAGGCCAGCCTTGGGGCAATGCATTAGAGATGGCTGGAAAGGGCTTGGCCCTTTGGAATTTTGCACAGACGACTTTATACTGCCACATAGTGTTGCAGGCCCCACCTGGCCTGCACGGCTTCCATTGCATCGACCTGGATTTCATGCAAGATGTTTTGCCAAAGAACCATTTCCAACTTCATCAGTCCAGAGCCCGCCTGTAGATCCCTTTCCCAGTTAAAGAGGCCTGAAGAAAAAGAGAAACGATTACAGTAAATAACTGGGCAGAAGTGCTCTTTTGGACCTCTCGTTGCCTTGGTAGTCAGACTTTGTCCATTCCAATGAATCTGGGTCAATGGAAACTACTGTTAGGGACTATCAAAGAAAACTGCAGGTATTTGCATTTGGGGATGTCACCACTGAGGGCAAAGGAGGTATAATTGAAGTCTCGTTGGGTTTAGGACGCCTGTCCTTCCACAGTGAGCTTGATGTAAAACAGAGAGATGCAACTGCTAAAAGTTGCACTCGGCTTTTCGATGGAGTGCTGGAGATTGTGCTCTGAAGAGCAGGCCGAAAAGGGGGAAAGGCTAGAACAAAAATAGCTTGATTTAATGTAATTAATTAAAACCAGATGACATTAATTAAAGTAGAGCTAATGTGATTCCTCTCAGTGTACTGAATCATTTTCATCTTTTTCTATATGAGAAATTACCATTTGGTGGCAAATTTGGGAAGGACTTGGAGGTCTCAGTTAAGGCTTTAGGGAGTCCTCAGTGCTGAAACCTATTTATAAGAGAGAGAAACCCATGTTACTCAGCAGTGTTGTCTGGTAGAAGTTCTGTGAGGGAAAAAAATGAGTTTACACTATTGGTAGAATATTGGAGTAGGCAAGGTTTCTCTAGACTTTCTGAAGAAGGCTGATATACATGGGAAAAGCAGGTCTTTTTAAGGCCAGCAAGCAACTGAATTTCTGCTTCTAGAATATCATTTTCCAGTTTCTATGAAGAACTTTTATTGATATTGACTCTAGTTATTTCTGTTTTAGTTAGCTTAATAAAATTTCAAGTGATTTGTAATAGGACAAGAGTATATGGACAGTGGCATCTGTGAGGAGGAGAAAAAAGAATCAGATGCTGGTCATGACTGCATGATTGAAGCTCCATCACATTTTACATGCATGTCACATCAACACATGTACCAAAAAGTTCAGGGCTTTGATTGCACAGTTGTGACCTCCATCTTGACTTTTTTGACTCACCCCTGCAGACACCCCAATGCCTGGGTATGTATGGAATGTGTTTCCATTACAACTGAATAATCAGGTAGATGCCATATATTTGGGATACGTGACTAGAGCTTTCAAGGTAGATTTTTTTCAACAGAGATTCAAAATCTGGCATGCTCATATTTCATTGGCTTGAACTAGTTCTTAAGCTAGTTCATATCCTGAAAGGAAATTATATCATTCCGTTCATTCACAATGTTTTGCTTGCATTATTACATTTATTTTGCCTCAAAGCTAATTCAAATTTTTTCCTACATAGTGCAAGTGGTTCAGTGAACTGGTTTGGAACACATATAAGATTGTATATTTGAATGTTTCTGCATGTCAGATGTTTCCTACTGCCAGAACCCACTTCCCTGAGATTCTGTCAAGGATTTTCTTTTGGTTGATTGTCAAATGAGCAATCAACACTGTCTAATGTATCTACATTCTATAGTGTCACACTAAAGTGAGCCTTGTCACATTTCTCCTCTGTATTTCCATTAGTTCTTAATCTTTAGGAGAAGGATGGGCAACATTCATTTTCTTTCTCCATCAGAGAATCATTGTTAGGAGAGGCCAAAGGGCCTTCTATTCTAGACCCATCCACTAGTCCACTTGGAAGAAGTACCATGTAGGTACTTCTTCCAAGCCAGCAGAATTCTCCCCACAAATCAAATATTCTCATTTCAGCTATTGCAAATCAAGAATGAGAAATAGGACTTGAATCTAAAGCTCTATTCCAGTATACTCTTAGGTGGAACAAAGCGCCACTAAAATTACTGAGAGAGTTCCTTTTGAGTAACAACACATTGAATTGGATTTGGGTTTCTCAACATGAGGCAACGCTGTCCCACAATAGATAGTTAAGATTTCATGCAGAAATGCATGAAAAAGTAGCTTAATACTGTAACATTACTTTTTTTTTTTTTTAGCTGGGAAGAGAAACTAGGCTTGGGAAGAAGGGGAGTGTTTGGGGAATTCAGAGAACATATTTCCTAGCTTGTGCTTCAGAGCAGCTGAAGTTCGCAAAGCAGGATAATCTTCTAAGGGTTAGTGATATAAAGAAGGCTGGATGGAATCTACATTGCTCTCTAACAACATAACCAAACACAGAGAGATGGATCCTAGTGGGAATAGAAGACAGCTCACCAGAAAGAAAAATAAGGGCAAAAATGCATATTTTAGAGGAAATGTTTGCAAACATTCCTCAAGGGAGAAATTAAAGATGTCAGTTACATCCAGTGTCCTAAAGGAAAGTGGGAATGCTACAAACAGATTCAGATTAGGGACCCATTAAATACAAAAGATTTCCCCTTCTCATCTCTGTCTACCTACATGGTACTGGGGAGGCATTTTAAAAGTATAGTTTCAACGGGTCTCTGCTTTTAAAACTCTTAAAATCATGTTGAGGGTGGGGGGTTTGCAGCATTTCCCTTTGAAGATGATTGAATTTGTTGTTGTTCTTTCATTCAGCTAAAACTGCAGGCAACGAATATTTTAGAGTCAGGTCCAAGTTACAGGTATAAACTGGGCGATGTTATGCAAAGCTTATTTTAGATTGCAGTGGCTAGGGGACAGATCTCAATTGTGATAAAGTTTTGCATCCGAGCTGAAAGTTGCCATTCTATGCAATGACATCCAGGGACAAGGGAAACTTCATCATCGGTAAAATGTTGGACAGAAATACAAGGCCTGCCATGTTTGCACATGCATCAAAAAGGGCACAGCTTGTATCTTGATGCCCTGCTTGCCATCTTGCTGATTTTGATACACACACAGAGCAGTGCAGCTGGTTCTACCCAAGCAGTTGATGAAATGTGGATAGACATAAGATTTGCAGGCTGTACTTTGATTTTTCCTGGAATCCAAAACCTTCTGGCCAGTCTGGTGCAAAAGATGTCCATATAGAATTAAATTTTGGATCTCTTCAGAATTCATTGAACTGAACTGGATTTACATCTTTACCACATTAAAAGAAGAAGAAAAAACTTGATTACAGCTTTCTTTGTTGGATTTGCATTCTTTTGTTGCTGCTGTTGGGAAGAGACAATTATGTTGCTGTTACTGTTGAACAACTGAAGATCAGAAACCCTTGCTGATCTATAACAGATCACCAAAGATCTACAAGTGGCTGCAGACTTACTTTCTGCCCAGTCTAACAGGGATCATGAAGTAAATGTTACTTTTGAACTGTAATAGTTTGGAACACCAGTAGATACTTTCTGTCCCTGTGTGAAGGACAGAGAAAATGCTTCACTACCAAGGTCCTAAACAGTACCAAGGCAGTTTGCTTTCTTTTCAAATGTATTTCAGTTTCTCAGTCTAGCAACAGCTAGGGTGTTTTCTGCTTGTCTCCTATCCAACCAGCAGATGACATTTTTCAAAATTCATCCTGTAATAGCTCAGCTCATGCAGTAACTGACCAGGCCCAGTCCTGCTTAGCTTTCAAGCCCAGACAAGGTTAGCTGGGTGTGGCCCATAGCTGAATAGCTGGACGGGTATAAAGTAATTTGCTGCAAATATGCCCGTTTATCAAGGAATACGCTTCCTTGAAATTACTGAGTTCTCCTTTTAAATAAGTGTGCATGGTATTGTTAACTATGTTAAATGACATTCATAAAATAAATAATTTTTAAAAAGAAAGTCCTAACAGTTGTCACATATCTCATTGACTTGAAAGGCACAGTTCTTCTTTTTTTTGGTGAGAAGTTTCTAGCTGTTTACTTGTCCATTTTTTTCACAACTACACTTGTTTTAAATAAACATGGACCTTCAAGGTACAGAAATATCTCTGTAGGGAACGGCCCTTTATTTGTCTCCTTACAGTCTTCTTGGTTTCCTTCAGTGTTTGATCCACTACAGACATGTTATGGTTTCTTGCTGGTGTGCCAGATGCGACAATCATTCAGCACCCCTCCCACCAACAGATATTTTGTTTTCATCCCAGTTAAAGGGGCAGTTTTTGAAGGCAATCCTGTCAGTTAATTCTTCATATTCCTTTCATAGGCATCCATTATAAGCCCCAAAATTGTTAACGTAATGACAGGCACATCACAATGTCATGATGAGAAATGATGCAAGTATATAATTTGTGTCCTTTGCAAGACGACATCATGATGCCTGTAACATTATTTGCTCCCCTACCAGCAGATGCTACATTCCTTTATTCAGCCAGTGATAACTTAGCTCACATTGTAACTTAGGAACTGGTGTTTGGGTTTTAATAGGAATGTAGAGCAAAAGTGGAAACAATATTTGGCCCTGAGTTTATACATGCCTATAAATCATAGAATTATAGAATTGGAAAGGGCTGCAAGGATCACTTAGTTCAACCTTCTGCAGTGTGCAGGAGAACCAATTAGAGCTTCCTTAAGAAGTGTCTATCCAGATTCTTCTTAAAAACCTCCGGAGGTGGAGAACCCACAACTTCCATAGGTACACTATTCCATTGTTATACAGAGCTTACCACGAAGAACCTTTTTTCTTTCTTTCTTATATTTAAATGAAATTTAAGGAAGTATGACTCATATCTATTATTTCTAGTCCTAGTTTCTGTGACAACAGAAAATAAAAAAGGTTTTAGTTCATGGAAGCACCTTTGGAGTATTTATCATTATAAAGTGATTAGTAAGGTCTGTATTCAAAATCTATTGTTTTGAAGGAAGTCAGTGGACCCCATCACATGAATGACCCTGGGCCACTATGCTTGATTTCCTACATTCCTACCTGGATGGCTGGGGAATTCTGGGAATTGAAGTCCACATAACTTAAAGTTGTCAAGGTTGAGGAACACAGCTCTAGAGCAGTGTTCCTCAACCGTGGCAGCTTGAAGATGTGTGGACTTCAATTCCCAGCCAGGGAGGAATTCTGGGGAATTCTGAGAGTTGAAGTCCACACATCTTCAAGCTGCCAAGGTTGAGGAACACTGCTCTAGAGCAAAACCATACAAATGCCATACAGCACAGTGAGAATTATAGAATAGCAGTCCCATCTACCAGTGACCCATGGTCAGTGTCAATAATGTGTCCTCTTGGGTTCCAACATTTTCTCAGAGATGCCTGGTACTGGTGCCAGGCCTTTTGCCATATAAGTCAGCTTGTTGAGAAGAAAAGGTGTTTCCAGGTTTCATTGTATGCATACAAGGGAAATGAGAGATCTAGCAATGAAGAATACATAGGCTTAGTCAGTTTTCTAGATTAATGGAAGATACAAAAGTATAGCTACTATTAATTGATTTACACTCTTTGAAGTCACTTCTTTTTCATGTATAGGATCCCTGGTTTATTCCAATTATTTGGTTTAGGTTAGATTCTGTGCACTGTAGCCATTTGTTTAGGACTTTTGCATTCTGTGTCCCTGATCCAACACCTACATAGTGTCATAAAAGCAAAGCCAAACACAGACAGATGATTAAGCTAAGGCCAAGGAATCTGCCTTGTAAGCAGTTCTTTAGATGGCTTCACTATTGTTTCAGAAATGCCTCATGATGTTATGTACTTGTTCATTATTTGGGGGTGCCCAATGTGCCATGTGCCAAATGCATAAACTTCATGCCAAAGGGGACAGAGACATTTACAAGGCAGAAAGTGCCAACCACACAGATGGAAGTCCCAGTAGGAACTAAGTTTCATGTTGCTGGATAAATGTTGCTAGTTTGCATGGACAATGGCTGTAGGTTGAATTGCTGACACTGCCTATAACTCTTTGGCCCTCCAGTGTCTAACAGAAGAATAATTCACGCAGAGTAAAATATGTAAGCAGTTCTTCAGATTATTTCAGTGTTGTTTCAAAAACTGTCTTGCAATCTGTGAAAAGCAGTAGGTTTTTATAAAAATTAAAAAGGTTTTAATTTGCATCCTCTGTATAGATTGTATAGATTTGGGATATGAAGTTTTGGTTACTGTGTACCAACAATTACTAACACACTTAAAAGTCAGAAGATGCTCTGAGCTAGTAATGGTAAAATCACTGACCCAGACTTAGACATTGTGTTAAACTAGGCTACCATAAAAAAATCCAGACATTCATTCAGTGGTAGTGGAGTTAGAATTTTCTGTTTCTCTTGGCTGCCACCTAGTGGTCATCTGGATTGTCACAGTACTCATTAAACCAGGACTGGGTAAAGTTTTGGTGACCAGAAGCCACAGTTAGCATTTCTGGAGGCAACAATTGATGGGGTGATAATGCAAAATGAGCGAGTCCATTATCTTCTATTCTCTTCCTGTTTGGAGGAATTGAGGGGTTCTTTTTAAAATCACGCTGGGGCTATTGTAGGGTTTATGCCATCATGTTTGTTCCCTGTATAAAAATAGTGGAAGCCGTGTTTCTCAACCTTGGCAACTTTAAGAGGCGTGGACTTCAACTCCCAGAATTCCTCAGCCAGCTTGCTTATCAGAACTAGGCTGTGATAGCCCAATATAGCCCAAATGGAATCCAGGGTCAAAGGCAGCTACTTGTAAATATCAGAAGCTTGAGACAGGGCAGGAAAGGCTGTTAATTTTAAACAATTTTTGGAAACTCTGGAATGAGAAGAAACCTTCAGCCACATAATGAAAAAAGCTCCAGTGTAGCTCCTGCTGAGAACTTTTCCTCTGCTATTCAAAGCTCTAAGAGAAATTAAAAGCTTGCTCAGTTATAAGATGATGGTTAGTCCCCCAGAAACATTCTACTGATGGTAGATTTTCCTTATAAACTAGCATAGCTGCTTTGCTTTTTTATGTATCTTACACAATCATATTATACTGTACAGTCCCTAGAACTCACACCTTTAGAGTTGGAGAGAATGAATATTTGTTTATTTTTGTCTGAAGTTTATAGTTGCCAATGCCAGCATGAAAAGTTGAAAGCTGCTTTTTAAAATTAAAAAAAAAATCTAAAAGAGACATGATCTAATGAGATTTTTTTAAAAAAGGAAAATTGTAGCATGAAGCATGTAAAAAGTACACGGCCGAGAGAGAATTGCTGGAAAAATCTCATTATAGAGAGTCCAGAGGCTACTTACCTCCATGCATATATAAAACAGCTGTGGAGTTGACGCACATAAGTCTATATGTTAGGTTTGATGCATTCATCTGTTCTTCCAGTGCTTTTTTGTTCCTTCCCCAAGTGCAGCCTCTCTTTACACCCACTCATGGCCTTTCTCTGAATCAGTAAATATTGCCACAGATGCACTAACGGATTATTGTTTTCAGCCTGCTTGAGCACAACCAGTCAAATTATGCCGCCTGTCGGAAGGGTGCGGCCGAGAGAAAAGGGCCCTTGTATATGTGCGTGCCCTTTGCCAACTCCTACTCGTGGTTGTCTGTAACTTTTTTCCTCTTATTTTTTTAAACTAAAGCTATAATCCTATGCATACTTACCGAGAGATAAATGCCTCTGCAACTGGTTAATATTAACTTCCAAAGAACGCTGAGATCTGGCTATAAGACCCTTTACACAGTTGATCAGAAAAAGTCAATCTGTTCAAAAACATTTGTGGAATGGCTTGGTGTTGCTGATCAAAGCTTGTTTTGAAGATCAGCAACATTAAACCATTGCACAAGTGCAGTTTTGTTATTCAAGTCACCCACTTAAGCAACTCTTTTAGCAGTCTGGTATTTAACTCTCATCAGGATTAGACATGGTCCAGATTCTTAGCTTGGAGATTAACAAACCCTTGCCAGCCTCAGCTAGGTATGTTGGCTTCTGGAATCAATGATATTAGTTACGCTTCTGTGCTGATCAGAAATGTTGGGTTATGCATGTTAAGTGAATAACTGCTGAAGATGAGTAAAATCAGGCTGGATACCCAAACTGAAGACATTATGCACATTAAAATAATGGCCAGAGGTACCAGTTTCAAATTGCACTGGGAATTTAGACCGGGTTTATTATTGCTGTTGGGATTACCGATGGGAGTGCCCCTGCAGTGTCAGCCTTTGCATTTAATCAGACAGTAGTTGGATTGCTATAACCCTGGCTTTACAGGAGGGCTGAGAAAACCTATCTGCTGCGCCAACAACCCATTCAGTTTGAAAGCCCTTTGCAATGGACCATAAATCCAGCCTGCTTTTCCTTCGCTTTGTCCTCATCTGCTGCAGATCATGAACACTTTCCGGTTCTTGCTACCGCTTACTGAATGACAATCCAATCCAATCTTTATTATGGCCATAGACCACTTAAGTGACTAATAAACATGAACTGGGAAGGCAGGGATATGGCAGTGTTTCCAATGAAAAACAACGCACTGGAGAAACATGCTGGAATGCACATTCCATCTGACACAGCAGCATGGGATGGGGAAAAATGTAGTTTCCCATAGCCGTAGAGCAGGCTTATTTATTTATTTATTATTTTTTGCTGCTTGCAAATACTGTGCTATGATTGATGGGGCATATCTTGCAGCAAACATGAGATATAATCCTGATGTGAGAGACACATTTCTTCCCCCCCTCCCCGTCAGTCTCTTGTATACGAAAGCCTTGATTTTAATGATAGAACTCAGAGATGTCTCCTCATTGTATACGTCTCTAAGCCAACAACATTGAAATATATAATTATTATATTATTAATTAGATTTATATCCCATCATCGTTTTGTACAACTCAAGGTGGCATATATAATGCTCCTGCCTCCTATTTTCCTCACAATAATAGCCCTGTGAGGTGCATTGGGCTGAGAGTGAGTGACTGGCCAAAGTCACCCAGAAAGCTTTCATGCCTAAGAGATGACTAGAACTCATGGTCTTCTGGTTTCTAGTCCAGCACCTTAACAACTACACCAAACCCGCTTTCTCTGTACAGGTAGTCCGCAGTTTAAGAATGAGTTCCATTCCCAAGGTCTGCCTTAAGTTGCATTTGTATATAAACTGGAACAGTATTATTGTATAATATTGTATAAGCAGTATTGTGTAATGAACTCAAACCATTGTGTAGTTAACTTGAATCATTGTGTATGTAACTCAAATTTTGCTACAATAGGCTCTGTTCTTAACTATGAGTTATCCTGAAACTGGGCATTCTTAACCCAGGGACTACGTGTATATCAATGGCATTTTTAAAAAATCTTAAATGCTTTAGGAGTAAGAATAGGAAGTGGCATGAGGTGCTTAATGCTTTCCTTGATGGTCATTTTTCCTTACTAAGACTGTAGTCTTGTGTCTGTACTTGAGAACTAAGTCCATTTAATTTAATAGGACAGTCCCTTGAGTAAACATGCACAGGTTTTCACTGGATACTGGGAGCTTTGAGATTTTGTGGAGTATGGTATAATGTAAGTACATAAAGTTGAGATCATCCACAGCCAAAACTATTTTCCATAGTTTGCCTGTAAGGGTGGGCATCTGTTTACAATTCTTATGAATGGAAGAGAAACTCTGGCTGGGAGGTGATGTGGAGCAGAAATCATCACCTACATTTGCCCTCCTGTTCCTTACTTCCATCTGCTCTCATCCTGATGTATCTACATAGGGTTTGCCTTGCTATTGTATTTTCACTTCCTGATATCACATATTATTTTCAATTGAACAGTGTTTTAGGAGTCTGTTTGTATGTGTAATTGTATCAAGAAGTTACTGACGTCTGGATATTTTTTTATCTTTATGATGAGACTACAGAGTTAGCTAGATTTGATGGAAGTAGATACTGATCTGTTTGACTTGATTCAGAGGTCAGTTTTATCATTTCTCAGGTCTGCATGTTTTACTCAAACACCCACTGATATAAAACTCAGGATTTTATCTAGTGTGGGTTTCATGAAATAAAGCAATTATGCTTATTCTGGTCAAAGACTCATGCTGTTTATTATCTTTTCCCCCCAATATAATCAAACCCTTATGCAAAAGGTTTACAAATTTTTAAAACCAGTGCCCATGAGTCATAGTAACATAGTTTTGTACATACATAATTATAAACATAATTACATGTTGACTTGCTATAGTGACAACTTAAATCCTGTGCTGAAAATTCAAAAGATCCATTTACTGGGCAAAATTGGCAATCTCAAGGCAGTCCCCAAAAGTGTCTTTTTGGCATGCAGTTGTTCAGACCAAGGAAAAT
Organism: Python bivittatus; assembly: GCF_059951505.1. Classification (NCBI taxonomy): domain Eukaryota; kingdom Metazoa; phylum Chordata; class Lepidosauria; order Squamata; family Pythonidae; genus Python; species Python bivittatus. The sequence goes on along the minus strand of NW_028277058.1, from coordinate 11,026,891 downwards.
ACATTTGCAGGTATACAAAATTACTCACTGTCTGGTTTTTCCACTTCATTATGGCACCCTTCTCTTGCCTTAGCAGTAAATCCTGGAAAATAGCATTTGCTGCATAAGCTGTGCTGGAATCCTGCATTAAAACACTGGTAGTCATTACTGGTGAATCCAGTTCTCCCCCATCCCCACCCCGACAACACTCTTTATTAGCAACTTTGTGCATGGAGCATGGAGGGAAAAATCAACCAAGCTTCTTAGTAGTTATGGAGGTAGCCGAGAAGATAAGAAGCAGAAGCACTGTCTATTTGGCTTGAGGGAGTTGCTGACTGTCTAGCATTAAGCACATACAGTACGAGAACATTCTTATAACACATTTTTCAAAATGTGAGAGTCATCTATCTAATCCTGTTCACGCATATGGCGTGTACGGTGAACAACTGGGATTGTAAATGAGGACTGTGCCTGCTGCCCTCCCGTCTGAACAGATGTGGTAGCCACTTCACATATTCCTTTCCACATGTTCAATAAACGGTTGTGAGGGAGATCAGAACGGTTGACCCTCCCCTCTGCCTCAGCATGTCTGTTAGACTTACCAGTAAAATAGTGGCATAAGAAAAAGGGGCTGTGCAGCTCTATGTATGTATTTTTCTCTGTGAAATCCGTAATCTCACATAATCGGGATTCTGGGTTGCGTAGATGAAGATACATACGGCTGTGCCTGTGCTCTCATTCAACCCTGGGAGTGAGGGAATATGTGAATTCCCATTCCCTTTCTATACATTCTGACTGGTGTCTTGCAAAAATGCAGATTCACCAGTCTCATTCAAGCTCCCATAAAGAGAGACAGTTCAAAAGGTCTGTGGAATGGGTATAGGGCAGGCCTAATAGGTATGGTCTCAAAACGCACAGACTGTGAGTACATATTCCATGCCCTTCTAATTCACGGATGTAAATAGCTATTCTTCAGAAGGGTAGAGAAGCAATAGGGAGAGGAATGATTGATTGAAGGGGATTTTGTATTTGGACTTAATCTAAGGCATGGTTAAATCAGGAACCATGACCACGTGATTTTCTGAAGTCAGAGAAAAAAGAGATAAGCATACTAATTTAAAAGTTTCAGGACATTATGCCAAGCGGTGTACTTCAGTTTGCTCTTCCTTTCAGTACGTTTCTGTTCACAGCTTTAAACTCTAGACTTGCTTGAGTGAAGGCCAAATTCATCCAGGATGCAGAACTGCATGGATTTGGTAAGAATGACACGAGAGATGAAAATGGTCCACAGCTCTGTTTATATCTGGCGCACTTGCTTAATTTTCAACAAAGTGGAGACTGATAAGGTCAGTTCCTCAAATAGGAAAGAGAAAGATTCCATCACAGCTAAGGGTTGAAAGTGCCGCATTCTTTAGTCAGTCTGCTCCCTACATAAGCAAAGATTGTTAAAGGACGTGACAGAAGTTGGAGATCTGCATGTTCTTTTCCTCCTGCTTCTCTCTGTGCAGACTCTATGGCAAACGTCTACACGTGCAGCAGGCACGTTTAAGCAGGATGATGCATCCTTGAAACAGCGTCACGTAGCCAACTCTGGCTGATCTCAAAAAAAGGAGCAGGGCTGGGCCTGGTTTGTCCTCAGATCACTTACACACACACACACACACACACACGTACATTTATTACAGCCCTAAGGCCAGATACAGTCAAAGGTCCCCAGATTACAAATTGCAGGGCTTTAGGCTAGGCTGAGGAGTCACACAAGCTCTCCTGGAAGAAAGCAGTGGCAACTCACTTCTGTACTGTTGCTAAGAAACTACATGGGCTTGTCCATGAAGTCACCAGGCGTCCAACTCAGTTGGACGGAGATTTATTTGCTTACTTTATTTGCAGAAGAAAATAAGTGAAAGAATGTATTGACACATGTCCCCTGAATTAAGCCCTATGCTCAAGTGTGCATCTAGGATCTTCTTGTAATGCGTTTATGACAGCTGTGCTTGTTTCTGATTTAACCCTGCCCATCAAATGAAGCAAACAGAGTCTTTTTCTTTGTAGAAATGGGTTTAATAGGACTGGAAAAAGATCGGCGACATAACAAGCTGGCTGTAAAACATTTTTGGGAGCTGTTGATGTCTATTTATGGTGGTGCTCTAACCTTTATTTTAACAATAAATCATTCCTCAGCAAAGGAAGATTCACATAATGAAAATTAGAGAGAGAGAAATGGATCCTGGAGGTAGGATAATCCATCTTCTCTACTGTGACTTTCCAAAATCTAACTCAATATTATGGTTTGTTCCTTTTTAGCTTAGTGTGATGTGCATACCTGTATCCACATGGCTAAGGAGCATTATGTGCAAATTAGACTAGTATGGCTCACTCAACAAACCTTGGCTTAAAAATCCTACTCAGTGTAATGTGTCACTGCAGCCAGTATTAGATGAACAAAACCATTGCCAGGAGCCACTATAACTAGGATCAAGAATATTTAGATGTAGCTGCTCTGTGTGCTAAACTCCTAGAACTTCAGCATGCCTGTCTTCCTGTTAGTAAATATTAAGTCAACTGGATCCACCCACTCAGAAAGGGTACACAAGGCTTCCTTGTGCAAGAAGATTTTCATGGCCTTGGCATATTCTTTCTATCTTGATCCCTTGAATCAGTTCCTGGCACAGCTGCAACTTCCTGATACTGACAGTTGTCTGTACAACTTCAGATCCACTTTTAAAAGATAGAGAATTCAAACAGCTTCTTGTCTTTTTTGTTAGCCACTGAATTACAGTGCAGTGTTGCTGACTTGGTACAACTTGGAGAGAGAGAGAGAGAAGTGTGGGTGCGTATATGTCTAAATGTGTATATGTGTATATATGTTTGTGTACACATACACCTACACACACAGAGGTATGTGAGGGGTTTCATACAGGGATTTACAAGACTCAATAATATTTGCCTGCCCATGTAGTTGTAGCACTAAATGTTTTAGATACAATCAAACCCACACGTTTGCCCTAAATGTTATCTCCTGCAGCCATGTGGACAGTGACCTATCGTGGTTTTCCTCTTCAAATGTAATGTTTCTTTGATAAGTGGAGTGAATGTCCGGAAGTCTGTTCGTTACATGTATATTCCAAAGGAAGTGGAAAAGTGCTGGTCAGAGAAACTCTTACTAGCTCCATTACTTTTTCTGAAATCCCTCTGTAGCTTTTTGCAATTCACTACAAATTGTTTTATTAGTTAGGTCTAACTTGCAAGGTTCTCCAAATATTTTAATGTTGTCATCGTCATCATCATCATCTCAGAATTTATGGATGAATCCAGTCTCCTATTTGCCCCTTTTAAACTGGCAATAAAGCAATAAAATAACCCAATTGTTTGGCAGTACTATATATTTGGTAGCTCCCTCTCCTCCTCAAATCATGACTTTCATGAGTCACTCATGACCATTTTATGAGCAATGCCTATTTGACCCATTTTAACTGTTACAAAAGGAAATTGGGCTATATGAGAACCTGAGTACGATTACAATCTTTCTCTATTGTGATAATCTTATCTGTTTTCAGTTTGGGACATTAAGCATGCAAGAACACTGCCCTTGACATGACCGATTTCTGTGATTTCCAAAAACAACAAGCTTGTGTCAGGTCTTCATAGCAATGAAAAATGTTCACTCACTCACACACTCACATACACACACAAAAGTAAACATTTAAACAATGTAGGTGATCATGTCAGTAAAGAGTTGAAGATACTCATTTTTTAACAGTAGCAACTCTTTGAACAGGAACTCTTAATCAGCAGCACTGCTTATTAAATAGTTTAATAATGTTGGTATATATGGAAGAACCTCAGGTCTTCCAAAGGTGTACCCATTGCCACTATAATCAAGTCCATCATCCTCTTCTCTTTCCTTTCACATTTCCCAGCTATATGGACTTCACAAGGGAGCTACATTTTTGCATAGTATGTCCAAAATATGGTAATTTCAGCCAGATCATTTGCGCCTTGACTGAGAACTCTGGAATGATTTGTTCTATGATCCATTTGTTTGTTTTCTTGGCTATCCATAGTATTCTCAAGTGTCTCTCCAACATGGACATCCAAAAGACTCAATATTCTTTCTGTTGTGTTTCTTCAAAGTTCAACTTTGACTTCTGTGGAATGTCACAGGGAAAACAATTGTCTGCCCAGTTCTGAACTTTGTAAGTATAGATATGTCACAGCATCTGAAAATCTTTTTCAAGGCCTTCTTTGCTACTCTATAAGTGCTAGTCTGTGACGTATTTCTTGACTGCCAATTTCCTCACCATTAATCAGTCTTAAAGGCAGAAGCTATCCACCACTTCAGTATCTTCATTCTCAATTCTAAGGCTGTTTGCTGTACCTGTTGTCATTACAGTGGTACTTAATTTGTTCCGTGACTCTGGTTGCAACCCAAATCAAATTTCCCCATAAGGTTCAATTTAAATACGGTTAATCCGTTCTGACCCCTACGAATTTGGTCGCCAACCAATTTTGGTCACGACCCAAATCAAATTTTCCCATAAGGTTCAATGTAAATACAGTTAATCCATTCTGAACCATATGTATTTTTTTTTTTAAACCACAAAAATATGACACAAAGTACAGTACAGTACAGTATGAAGAGAGAGAACACTAACCTTGCTTGAGGCGTGGAGGACAGGAAGGCAGGTGGGGAGGCGGTTATTGTTTGGAGGGAGAGTCCTCCTCCCTACAGGAAGCCACAACCACGTGTCACAGCAGGAAAAATGGCCACGGATCCTGTTCGTCACCCGATGCGGAGTTCGCGAACGGAAGCAAAATTTTGCGAACGGTGCTGTTCGTGACCCGAATTGGTCATGAACAGAAGCGTTCGTGACCTGAGGTACCACTGTAATTGGGTCTTTTTTTGTATTTAATCTTAGTCACTCTGCTCTGTGACTGTTATTACTAGAGCTTGTGGATTATCTGCATTTTCAGCTACCAGGGTAGTATCATCAGCATAGTGTAGGTTACTGATGTTTCTTCCTCCAGTTTTAAAACCATGCTATCTTCTTCCATTCTAGCCTCCCTCAATGTATATTCAGCATATAGGTTGAATAAATAAGAGAGGGTATATAGCAATTTCTCAGTCCTTTGCCAACCTGGAGCCACTCTGTTTCACCATGTTCCATCTAGGCTGCAACTTTCTAACCTATGTATAGGTTTCACATGAGGACAATGAGATGTTCTGGGATTCCCATTTTCCTAAGGATACTCTACAGGTGACCCGGCCAACACAATCAAAGGCCTTTCTATAGTCAATGAAGCACATGTTGACTTTTTTTTTTTACTTTCTCAGTTATCCAGTATGCATCAGCAATAATGTCCATTGTTTCCTGGCCTTCTCTAAAGCCAGCTTGAATATTTAGCAGCTATCTTTCCATGTAGGATTCAGTGTGTGTTGGATGATCCTAAGCATTATTTTGCTAGCATATTAAATTAAGGTTATTGTGTGATAGTTTGCACACTGTTAAGCCTTCTTTCTTTGATATTGGAATATACTTTCCAATGTGTAGCACATTGTATCATTCTTCAGATTTGCTGACATAGTTTGGTTAGAGAGTCTGTGTTAAATTCATTTGTCTTCCTTAGCTTTTTGCTTCTCTACTCTTCTTGGCAATTTCTACCATTTATTCTGACATCCAATTTGATTTCTTCTGTTTCTGGGTCTCAGAAACAGACAGTCTCTTTTCACATTCATCCTTAACAACTACTTTGATTTCATTATACAGTTCCTCTGGTTCTCTGTCAACAAGGTTCAGGAGTTCAGAGTGATTACTGATGTTCTCCTTTAAAGTGGTGGGTAGATGCTCAAGATCATATTGTGGAAACTGGTTGACCTTGTTCTGTTTTAGCTTGACTTAGGACTTGCATACGAGTACTTCATGATCTCTTCCACACTCAAACCCTGGCCACAACTTTGCTGTTATAACTGAGCTCTTCACTTTCTTGTAATCAACAGTATAGTCAGTTTCATTTCTGTGTACTCCATCTGATGATGTCAATATAAGTGTCATATTGGTGGGGAGGGGGCAAAAATATGTGTGGTGGTATTCCATTCCACTTTTATAGAAGTTCCTTCAGCCAGTTCCAGAAATACATCAAACGTGCTTTCTGAAAATATGTATTTTGAAATAAATATTTTTAATGCTTTGGAAATACAGTAGCTCTCGAATTTGGCTCATTCATTCTCCTTGTCTCTGTCTGCCCTCCATTTAGATGGAAGTGGATGTTACAGAGCACACACTCTGCAGTGAGAAATACCCATGCATTCTTTTCCAAATAACAGGAATTTACTTGAACTTTTCTTATAGGAAATAACATATGGCAGTTTTATGTTATAGAATGGGAACATTCTTCTGGCACACAGCCTGTAATAAATCCCCCCTCATCTAGGTCTTAACAATGGATGAGAGGGCTGACTTGATGTGTATCATCAAGACCTAGTTGAGCATAAAGAGAGTTCCACTCTTGGAAGTGAGCCGCTCTTTGTTTTGAATGTGGCATCAGGTGCATTCCCAGGAAGGGGTGTGTGTGGCTATAGTCATATGAGAGTGGTTTTCAGAGGCATACTCTTCATAGAACTGGATGTGAGACTCTGTGAAGTTGGGCTCAGGGATCAGATCAGATAGGATTGCAGCTATTGTACCTGCCTCCTTGCTGCACAGTGTCTTCTCTACCTGAACTGCTTGATGCTGTGGCTGGTTGGTAGTGGAATTCCCCAGATTTATGGTCCTGGGGGACTTCAATTTGCTTTCATTGGATGCAGAGTCAAAGGTGGCTCAGGAATTCATGGCCACCATGATAACCATGGACCTGACATTCTAAAGTTGTGGGATATTATCATCAGTTAATATCAGTTATTGTCATGATCAGATCACTTTCTGGTAGTTTGGGAGTTCTCTGTAGCTGCTCCCTGCCACAGGGAAGAATGCCATGTGCCTAATGGATATGATTGGGTTTCAGAGAGAACCTGTGGTTGTTCTTGAGGCTCTGATGCTTGATTCGACTAAGACTTAAGCCACCACTTGGAATGAGAGGGTGACAATGGCCTTGAACCATATAATGCTATCTGTGGATCCTAGAGCGCTCCTAGTTTTCAGAGAAATTCCAGGATATAAAACAAGAGTAGAGATGCTTAGGAGCCACAGAAGGAAAACAAAAAACAACTCTGACCAAGCACACTTAAGAATCTTTATTCAGGATTACCTTGTGACGATTAGAGCGGTAAAACATAAATATTTTTCTGCTCATATCATATCGACAGACAGACAGGCAGCAACACTGTTCAAAGTGACCCAGTCCTTCCTGGCTAAGGAGGAGCCAGAGAAACATCTGTGAGGCTGTTGTAAGGGCTGTTCAAGGGATCTGTCCGATCAAATCACTTGAATCTGCTCTGTGCTAGACTCCAACTGTGTAGGTCCTATGGAGTTGACAGAAGCATGGCCCAGCTTGATTATCTGGAAAGGGCACCTGGGTATCTGCAGGATCACCTGATTTAGATAGAACTGACCCAGTAAGTTCGTTCAATGGGAATGCCCCCCCCCCACTTGAATTCAGGGGAGGAGGAGCAAGGGCACTCTGTTTTTTTAAGTATGCCCATTACTGTAGAGTAGTCTACCTCTGGAGATACAGACTGCACCCTCCCTAACAGGATTTCGGAATGGATTCAAAATAGAGCTTCGCTGCAAGGCTTTTTAATTTATAATTACAGGCAGTCCTAGACCTACGAACATTCAGTCAGTTACCCTTCCAAGTTACGACAGCACTGAACAAATGGTGGTTAGGACCAGTCCTCAGAGTTCCCACCACCCCAGCAACCCTGCAGTTATGTGATTGCAATCTGGGTGCTTGGCAACCCATTCGCACTTACAACTGGTTGCCAAGTGCCCTGCAATCACATGATCACCATTTCCAACCTTCCCTGCCAGCTTCTCCAGAAAGTCAATGGGGAAGCTGGCAGGGAAGATCGCAAATCACTGGGGTAAGTCTCCCCACCCATGCACCCTCCCCTAGCCCCTCTGCCCTCACACCGTACCAGCCACTTGCACCCCACACACACCCTCCCCAACCTGTGCTGTGCCTCTCGCGCACCACTGTGCCTCTCATGCACCCCCTCGCACCCTTGTGCACCCTCTCTGATCCTCACCATGCCTCTCACACAGCCTTGTGCACCCTCCCTGACCCTCCCCAACCTGCACTGTGCCTCTTGCATACCCCCTCGCACATCCTCCCCGACCCTCCCTGACCCATGCTGCGCCTCTTGTGCACCCCCTCGCATCCTCCCCAACCCTCCTGCCACATCCCTGCTGACCCTCTCACTTCCTCCCTCACCTGGCAGCAACCACTTACCTGCCTGCAGGCCTGGGACTCACAAGTTCTTGCTGGCTTTCCCAGAGACTTTGGTTATGGGAAACTGCAGGAAGTTGCCTCACCTAACAATTGTGAGATTCAGTTAACGACGGCAACTGGGACTGCAGGGATTGCCATCACTAAGTGATGCAGTCATGCTTTATGATCACATTGCTTAGCAATGTTCTAAATGTTCTTAGCAATGTTCACAAAATTCTAGTCCCAATTGCCGTCATAAGTCAAGGACAATCTGTATTTAACTGGGTGGTGGCACCCATACGGATGCTGGATGCTGTAAATTAGTTATTGTTTCATGGTTTTTACTCTCAGTTTTTGAATGCAAGCAGGAATCTTTGCAGAATTGATGGTCTACAAATGCTCCTGATAAATAAGTTTCATCCCCACAAATAAACTGTCCATCAAATGACATTACATGAGGGATAATATATTCATCTGTTTGGCAGTGCATTTCATGTGATTGCTAAAACTGTATACTGCCAGTCAAAACGCCTTGTTAATTGATCTTCTTCAAGGAGAGCTGGTGATCTTTGTGACAAAATTGTGCACAGCTAAAGACATTCTGCTAAACTTCTAGTTGAGTGCCTTGCACTGTCTCCAGTATGTTATCTGTTTGGCTAGAAACCTGTTTTTACACTAAATCTCTGTTTTCCACACACAATTCTTGGCTGAAGGTCTAAACCTCAATTTTCATGCAAGAATGCTCATGTTTGAAACTGCCCTCATTAAAATACCAGAATTCACAGTATCTATTTAAAAAAAAAAAGGTAAATCATGACCCAAATGCAAAACTAGCTTTTAGTATTTCTTATAGCAAAAATGAACAAAAGACACTGTAAAAATAACATATCCAAATTGAATAGTAGGAAACAAAAGAAGTACTGAGATCTGGAAATGGGTTGCAGATGAAGAAGAGAAGCTGTTGCAGTTTAAAACCTTTTGCGCCAAACAAATGCTTTTTACAAAGCTTATGGCCTTAGTATTTTTTTTCCCTACAGTATAATTTACTACAGTATCATTAGCATTTTAAATGTCAGGGTCACTTCATAACACGCCCTGAGGCTGCAGAAGTTCCTGCAGAGACTAGAAAATGTCATTTACATTATAAGGGATAGGAGTCTGCCCGTTTAGGAGCTTGACTAGCATGTATCAGAAATAAATTATTAATAGATATTGGCAAATCTGGTGAGTGGAACTGAGAAAATTTATTAGGGAAAAATATACTGTATTTCTGTGATGAAGTTGTTAAAACAGCCTCCCTCAGACTTAACATCTTCTAGTGATTATTGGACTCCAGTCACATCATCACCATCATGCTGGCTATAGAACTGATAATCTAATACACATGGAAGACCCTACATTGAAGAGCTTATCATAGTAGACTAGGGAGATGTTGGTTCAAATCAGGACTTTCTGGGTAATCTTGGGCCATGTATGACTTGGGATTAAACCTAACACTAAACTATAGTGTGGTTGGTTGTTTTTTGCTTAGTGTGTTTAGCCCAGTTAATTTCCTCTGATAGAACAAGCTGCATTAGCACAATGTGTGAACACAGAGACTCTCTGTCTTCATTTTTCCTCAAAGCATTGTGGGGATAATAAAAAGAGAGGGAAAGAACCACATAGACTACTTCAAAGTTCTCAGAGGAAGGAAGAATTAAATGTACAAAAAACCCAGTATCTTCTATGAAAACCTAATAATCAGGTTAAGAGTATAATTGTAGAATAGTTGTAATAGAATTACAACAGTTTTGGCATTTTATCCCTTCAATCTAATGTAGTTTTGTTGATATAAATCAAAGACAGCTGAGATTTTCAGTTCAAAATATGCTGTCCAAAGTCTTGGAAGTCTTATCCAGCTGTTAAGATCACAAATGCTTTATTCTGCTAAGTGTTTGGATAATATTGAGGTAAAGAAGGTTTCTGCTGGCAACATTCTCCCACGTATTTAAATTGATTTCTCATTCCCCCAAAGACCTTACCATATATGCATTGTGGATCAATGACAGGTCATTCAGCTTTCATCAGAATGCCTATTATGTAATCATGTTGTGATGCAGACAATGCAATTGACATGGGAACTTCTTGAATAACTGCGCCTTGTCCTTTGAAACAAATTATGATGTTATTATGATGCTATAACTATTTTTTTGGTGGGGGAATACAAATAGGCCTCAATGGATGCTAGATAAAGCATTTTGCAGGGCCTTATCTATATTTTAGCAATAATGATCAACATTTATTGAGGTCAGCCTATAACCTGGAATGTACTTAGCCTACAATTGCCTTTTGCAGATTCTGAAGACCAAGCATATGTCACTGCCACAAAATTTATAGCACACAGTAATAGAGGCAATGTTTAATATAACATTTTCTAAAGCAGTCTCTCTCTCTTATAACACACACGCACACACACACACACACACACAGAGCCTTTGATACAGTTTGTGGGTATCCATTTTGTTGGAAGATGTTGTATAGGCGGTCTGTTTCCTGGACAACATCTTCAGACTGCCTATACAACATCTTCTGCCTATACAGACCACCTATACAATATCTTCCAACAAAATGGATACCCATGCAACTTTATCAAAAAGTGCCTAACCACTCAACACACTACAGCACAGCACAATCAACACAAGCTGTGAAGGATAACACTGCCATACATCAAAAACATCTCAGAAACAACCAAGAGACTACAACCACAGGGCATCACCGTAGCACATGAACCAACTAAAGTCCTCCAAAACATCTTAAGTAAACCAAAAGATTTAGTAGCCCAAGAATAAAAAACAGGAGTCATTTACAACATACAGTATAAGGACTGTAACAGCCACTATGTAGGACAGACAGGCAGAAGACTAGCAGAGCACATCCATGAACACCAACCAGCAGCAGAAGACACGATGATCCTTAATCTCACAATTCATGAGACTCAACCATAGTTTCAACTGGGAAACTGTGAGCATTCTAGACCAAGCTAATCTAAAATGCTAGGGACTTCCTGGAAGCTTGGCATTCAGACAATTCAGCCATTGTTAGAGATAAACCACATTTATCTATTTAATAGAGACAGTAAAAAAAGCTAAGAAGGAAACAAAAAGACCAGAACACATCCTCTCCAGCACCCAACATCAGATAAGCAGGAATTAACACCAGACAAACAGTCAAGCAGAAAACAATACCCCAATCAAGGCACTACCCAAGGAGAAAACCACATCCCTACCAACACTGGCAAGGCAAGCTACTGGATATAAACAGGGAGCAAACCCCATGCTCACTAGCACTGATAATGTTACCTAGTCAGGTAATGAAACATCTGCAAGCAAACAACCAAACTCAGAGAGCACCAAGGACTCTAGAACATTCTTGAGTGTTGTTTTCAAATAGAGAGAGAGTTCATGTTCGTGCCACCTATCCTACATTCACTTGATAATCAGAATGTGGGGTAGGTAGGGCATCTAGTTAACCATGGCTGATCTCAAAAAGGTAAGGAGAGTTGGACTTAGTTAGCATTTGGATGGGATATCTCCAAGAAACATAGGTATGTGAACAAGGGTGGGAAATTTTAAAAATCCAGAAAAAAATAATTGCAAATTATTTCTGTATTGTTGCCAAAAAGCCTATATGGACATGTCCATGAAGTCACTAGGAGCTGAAGTTGACTTGAAGGAGACTTTATGTTTATCTTAATCAGATTGTTATCAGCTAATTTGTCAAATTCTTTGCTTAAATCAAACTATGTTATGTTTACAGCATTCCCACATTTTTTGAAGGAAGTTACCAATTCAAGATAATAAACTGACATTTTATTATTAAAGTTGAAGCCCACTGAAAGCCTCTCATTTGTGGTTTTTTTTTTTTAATTAAATAAATAAATGATCAAGGCAGCTAGTCTCACAATATTTGTTCTTGACAAATGCATGCTGATTTTGGGTAATTAAGCATTGTTTTCAAGATGCTCTCATTTCGATCTGTTCTAGAATCTTCCCAAGAACTTAGGTCAGACTAACTGATCTATAGTAAATTGAATCCTCATTTCCCCCTTTTTGAAGATAGATTCACTTGCTCATTTCCAGATTTCCCAAATGTAAAAACTTTAGATAACTTGACCCCATATCCAATATTTTGGCCTACCTGTATGCATTCCTTCATTCATTCTCTGTCCTTTATGTGTCCTTTTTATTCTTTCCAACCCAACAGAATTTTGGAAAGAAACTATGTAAAGAAAGTCAGGGCTCTCTCTGGCTGTCAATCTATCCACAGGATATCTCTCTGGGGGGGAAAAAAAAAACCAGAATAGGGCTATATGGTATGCTGGGAAAAGCCAGTAAAAGAAAGACTGAACTCAAAAATGGGGCAGAACGGGCTTGAGAAAATCATTCCAGAAAAAAAAACCTCCCAATGGTAGAAGGAATTGAGCAGCAGCTCAAAATATTATTGACTGTTCCCCTCTCCTTTCTGGTTGTGTGGCCCAAAGTGGAGCATATGTAGCCTGCCCTGTGCTTCTCAGTATACACATATACACATAAGCATAGATATAACACAAGAGGAAAGTAGATACACACAAAAAAAGAAATACAATATATTATTTCATTAGACAGAAGAAAGTATAGGCCACCTCCCTCTATCATGACACTACTGTACTGTTAAATCATTGATTGATTACGTGCCATCAAGTCAGTATTGACCCTTAAGCAACCACATAGATAGATTTTATCCCTAAAAATATGTACCCAATATATCTCATAAACTATGCTAAATCACCACATTAAAAAACTTAAATTGTAGGATTTCTTTGTGAAACCATCATCTTTTACCAAAGAAGTCTGGTTTGTTTGATTTTCACCACGCAAGTAATGGATTTTTCATAATGCAGCCCTAAACAATCTTTTTGACCAAATTCAGCACTGTCTGATAGTCCACTTGAACCTAAGTAATGTCAAACATATCAAGAAAGGACTGTTTTTACTGGAAAAAAATAATCCATCCAGATTGTGGTTCAAGTTGTATCTTTTAAATAATCAAAGTGTTTTATAAACTAGTGTACTACATCAAAGAATTCATTCTCATTTGTGATTCATCTTGAAGTATAAACTTCACTAGCAGCAGCACTAGCAGATTGCCAGTGTAAATCCTTTGCTGGAGTACATTTTTCCTTGGATGTTCAGCACAGAAAGAATTAGAATCACCCTTGCCAGGTTACATTAGTTTTACATTTTTCAAAATGTTTCAAAAAGTTTAAAATTGAAAAATTTCAATTTTCAAAAATGTCAGGAGTGTTGTAAAATTTCCCACCTTTAAGAAACTCTGTTGGAAGTCTGCAACAAATTTTCTTCATTAGCATGCAAAGCAACTACAGTGATCACCAGGCCTCTGGCCAAAGATTGCGAGAGCCCCAAACGTTCCAGAGAACAAAGGATATATAGAAAGGGGAGGATATAAAGGTGTCACAAAGATGTCATGAATCATTAACTTATGACTGACAAAGGAAAGGGCAATGGTGAGATAACATGGAGCAACCTCAACCAAAACACGAGCACCTCTGCATCTCGATAGAAGGTCTTCCCTGCCCACATCTATGTGCCAGCAATGCCATGTATAAACATTTCTCAGTTAACTAAACTTTATCATGGCAGTAGGGATGACCTTCACACTTTTGTCCCATGCAATGCCAGGTCTAGGTCTGGTATTTGTCTCCTCAGCCATTACCCAGGATCACAGATTCAGCAGAAACACAACAGCCAGCACTCCTACAGGAAATATTTCAAAATTCATTAGCAACCTTCTTATAAGATCTTTAAGGAACATGGGCCATTACTAAAAGGTCGCAGAACACAGAAACCTATTATCTTAATTACTCTAAATAAAGCAGTTTCAGTCATACGCATTGCCACCTCTTATTCTTTACCAGTGGTTGTACAATATGTTGGTGGCTGAAGACTTCTGGTAGTTTACAACTAGGAGAAGTTTCCTCCCTTCCTTACTGGTTTTGTTGTTTTCCATTTTAATGTTGTGATCCTATATCCTCTCACTTGGGAAAAAGTCTACTAAAGACAATGGGGATTATCACTGAATTGACATGGATCATAAGAAATTGAATTACAGCAGGTAACTCATTAATGTACTTAGTTTAAGATTATGTCTATGTTGAGTGGAAATGATTTTCTAGGATCTGAGCAAAGAGAGTTTTTACCCTAGTGTTTTATAGAGATCTGGGATATTAATCAGTTGCAGGTATGTTTCTCTTTCAGTAACACTCCTCTTTTCCAATTGAGTTTCTACCAACTAGAATTTTTTTCACCAATTCTAATTTGCAGAGAGAAAAGAAACACAAACTGATAACAATAATAATAATGTTATACAAATTCATATATGTATTTTGTTATTGACTAATCTGCCTTCTATATTTATATTTATATTTATTATTTATTATATTTATTTATAATAAATATAAATATTTAAATAAATATTTATTATATTTCTCCAGGAACCATTCTTATCTACTCTAATGGCATACTTCCTGTTATGCTAGCACAGCATGTTATTATGAAATAGATGGTGGAATTATCAAAGTATCAGGTTGTATGTGGACTGATTGTTTAAAGAGAAGTGATAAAGCAGATGAATAATACTAGAACACATCAACTGTATTTGCTTCCTTCCAGTTCTTCAGGTCATTTGGGGTCATTCTTTATGAGATGCATAAATTCCAGACAGACGGTTTCTGAAAACATTTGCTAGAGAAAATCCTGCCTTCAACATTCAGCTGTGTAAGACTTACTGGTTGGTGGCCTGACAAGCATTATCTATAGGCAGAGACACTCTCTCATCCATGTGGTGTGCAGAACAATGCATTCTGTTTGTGACTTGATATTGCTGGTCCTATAAGAAAAGTTATAGAGGGTAAAGCCGAAAGATCTCCATATATGAAGCTACTTGTCAGCTTCTGCTTTCTAATTACTGAGAAGAAAATTAGCCTCACGGATACTTTAACATACATTCTAATTTCAGAATGATATCATATTGGTAGTTAATTGAAACTTATTGGATGTTTGAATAATGGCTGTCAGATCCATGTCACAGATCATGTATGTCACATATCAGGATCCATCTTGAATCCTCCTATCTTCCTGAAGAAAAATAAAAATTGCCACATGAGATATGTGAAATTGCCATATGAGTCTACTGCCTGTGTACCTGATATCCCCAATTCTGGACTTTCTCAGAATCAGTTTCAGAATCAGATCAACTGATTCAGAATCAGTTTCAGAATCAGATCAACATATTGCAAATGCTCTGTGAGGATGTAGAAGATTGTATTTACTGTGAATCAATATAGCATGATTCAGACAAATGTGACATACCGCTTCTAAAGAACAGTAAAACAAACTGGTGAATTCCAGATGCTCGACCAAGAATAATAGATCATGAAAATTGCCATCTCCCCAGACTGCTGATACTGTATTGTCTTGTGTAATTCCAATAGGTTCCCCAGCTACCTTCTCAGGGTCTGAGAAACTTTGATTGAAAAGTTTCTCAGAAGGTCTATTGTGTACATATTCAGCATATAGCTCATTAAATCCAAGATTCTCTGTAATGTTGTTCCTGTGGACTTGACATACTTCTATTATTTGGTTATTTTGGCTGCAATAAATATCCTGTGCTATGGATTATATCAAAGACATGGTCACGTGGTGCATAGAGGTGCTCTTTTGTCTCGACACGTTTCTGTTAGTTTTCTTTTTGGAAATGTTATGACAAACGTCCTGGATATTTTGGCATTTCAGTCGAAAATACTGAAATATGTGCTTCCTTGGATAACATTTTCCCCTTTCATTGGATAGCAATGTTCAAGCTTCCAAAATTTAAAAATGAGCTATTTCTTCTTAATAGTCAAATTACATGTACATACATCTTTCAAAACAAGATCCAGCATTTCATACAGGAACAAATTAATACTTCCATAATAAATAATAAATAATAAAAGGGATCACACAAGTTATTTAGATTATTTTTATGCATTACATTACTTCCACAAATAATGCTAAAATAGTAACAAACTTTCTGAAAAGAATTGGATGGTCATCTAGAGATTTGGAATTCCAAGTCATTAGCGCACTGATGAACCTCAGCTTGTCTTTCTCTTCTTTCCACCTGAATCATACAAGCTGTGCAGCTTCTTGACAGGTGCCTGGAGGCTGTGCCTGGAGGGTTAGGGTCAAGAAACTAAAGCTGAATTCAGGTAAGAAAGAGGTGGTGTAGATGGCTGATGGAAGACAGAAGTTTTGAAAGGGAGTATGGAATGTGGCTTTCTTTTTCATATATAGAACTGAAAAGTTTGTCCATTTATTTAGTTTGTGGCCAGGGGCATCCTTAGGAGGGTTGAAAAATGTCCATATTATGCAACACACATAAAAAAAGGAGTGGGACTTTGATCCTATGGTTGGAGCTGCCACCTTGGCCTTTTTGACCTCCACTTGTGGACATCCCTGATTGTGGCTTAAAAGTTCGTGTGTCTCAGCATCTGTTATGAGTTTCATTCTAACTTGTGTCATCTTTTGTCTCTAGATTGACTTTGAAGATGTGATTGCTGAACCTGCAGGAACCCACAGTTTCGATGGGATCTGGAAGGCCAGTTTCACCACCTTCACTGTGACAAAATACTGGTTTTATCGCTTATTGTCTGCAATCTTTGGCATTCCCATGGCTCTTATCTGGGGCATTTATTTTGCCATTTTGTCATTCCTCCACATCTGGGCTGTGGTGCCTTGCATCAGAAGCTATCTAATTGAGATCCAGTGCATTGGCCGAGTTTATTCTATCTGTATCCATACCTTCTGTGATCCATTCTATGAGGCTGTTGGCAAAATGCTGAGCTCTATCAGAGCAACAGTACGGAAGGAAGTGTAAATGACATTTCAAGGAGCTGAAGAATGAGTCTTCCCCCTCCCTCATATTTTGGTGCCAGTCTCAAGGCTGCCATAAATGAAGTGACCGGCACGTAACAGCATCACTCAACAAAACAACCAACTTGAACACAGCAAAGAATTGCTTTCATAACTTTCTTTGCTACTTAATCCCTCCTGGATTTATGCTATTCACTCTTTTCAGGAGGAAAGTCAATTTGCATTAAACAAACACAAACAAATTAAATAGCTGCTCTCCCATGCTACCTGCCTGTTGTTTTGCTGACCCTTTGACGAACTGACTCATGTTCTGCTTATCCCTTCCATTCATTTGTTGCAAGTTAAACTCACATTGATTATAATGCAGAACTGCAAATACGCTTTCCAGCACTATCCCACTGCTCTTCATTTTACTGTGAGCAAAAGAGATGTAAAAGCTACTGCAGCATTATGGACATGACAACAAGCTGGCAGATGTCCACAGAATGTTCCTTTTATAGATGTATTGTCAGTTGACTGTAGCGCTTTACTGTAGTGACCATATCTAATTGCCACACACAGATTTAAAGAAATAACTACTGTAACATACGTGCTGAGAAAAAGAGATCCAATATCTTTAGAAAGACAAAGCTTTCAACTCAAACAACTATGCATGTCCACGAAAAGCTACTAGTGCTGCTTTTGTCTTATTTTGTTGTTCTCCCATGAGAGATTATTTGAATTACGATAAATATATAATATCTTTCTTATATGTCACTAAGAGAAAACATAAGGGGTGACCTTAATGCTTTTTTTTAATCGAATAATTTATGAAACCCTGATGACGCTTGCATGTGAAGCCTCATGCAAAGAACTGCCCCTTCCCCTTGAGATCTTCTTAACTAGAAATGGCAGGATCTGAACAAAGAGCTTCTGAGAAATGCAACCCAATTTTGTTTTATCCCTGAACAATGACTTCTAAACATTTCAATATAGAAATCAAAAGTCAAGGTAGGAATATGTTTGGATTTATTTTCTGAAAATGCTTCCACCAAGAAAATCCTTATGGTGCTGCCCATATTGTATGTTAATTTATCCCTAGATTAAAATAACAAGGACCCTGTTGTGCTTAATTTTTTTAGCAACATTCTTATGAACAGATGTTCTAATTAATTTAAGCAAAACTTACTACAAAGGGACTAATTGTTCTCTTAAAAGTACATATCAAGGTAGGTACAAATAGTGTCGAATCATGCCAACCATAAACTGGGTTTGTAAGAGTGATTTGGCTGCTTGTAGGAGAGACAGTTTCAAGACTCCTTATCAGCCAGGTTCAGCAGGGCTACTAGTTCTGTTTTTATGCGTTGCTAACTTCACCCTGATCATCCATACAAGTCATTTTGGCAGCACTATGTTATGATTCACCTTTTATTCCCCCTTCTAAACCTAGCTGTACATAACTCAAGAAGCCTTCCTGGTGATAATTTGCATAAAACTGACTGAAAGACACAGAAATAAAGCATTTATAGCATTATTTCATGCTGTGATGTAGAAACTTTACTGTCACCACAGTGACAATGCAGTGAGGGAATAGCTTCGTGGGTTTTGCATGAATCTGTTGCTTTTTTATAGCTATTAACCAGGATGAGCTTCCTTAAATATAAACTGAGGAATTTCAAAGCCTGCTCTGCTTTTGTTAGAGACTAGTTACAGGGAGGGCTTACTTGGATCTTGAGTATCTAGAATAGCTTCCAGGTACAGCTCAAGCATAATTAATAATAATGCCCTGGCTAGTTTTTTTTAAACTGTCTGATTGCTTCACCTTTTCTATGTTTCAGCGCAAACCTAAGTATATTCAATAAGAGGTTGGTCTCACTCAACTGATCCAAAACATGTGTGGATCCAAAACATGTTGCTATCTAAACTGGAGCTCAAATGGCACCTCTCTTCACCTTCACCCTCCTAAAACCATCACTGTAAAATAAAAATAAAAACCAACTCATGTCTCCTTGCCACTTCATCCTGCTGCATGATAGGACCAGACCTGAATGGGACATCTTCGTGGTAATTGAGACTAAAATCTCACCAGAATTGCTTTGGTGGTCTATAAACAACTTGCTTCTTGCAAACCCAGGGTTTACTACAGTAAGATTAGCTTCGGCGTCCTTCATTAAATTACATTTCTATTAAGATAGCCTTAGCTGACTAGACTGATCTTTCATGGCTATGTGCACTGATACAAGATCATAACAGCCAATTATTTTGAATAAAATGATGAGCATTTTATTGCACAATAGACAATTGTTGCAGCAGATACAGGTGTAGAATCACATTTACTTTTATTAGTCTGCTATACTAATAGTATAGTAGAATACTAAATTGGGAAGCTGAAAAAACATCCCAGAAGAAGCCAATTACATACTACCTTATTGTCAAGAAAACTGCATGGACATGTCAAGCTGAACTTCAGGATGTCTTTATCTTGCACAGTATAAGTACATTCAGCTGCATTTTGACTAACATTTTATTGCTTGAGAAATGCAATTCTGCCAATGATTGCATTCATTTATATATTTGGACTGCAATTCAATTCTGGCTTCATAAGTGACAGAATTCTGTCCCATCCATTGGATTACTTTTTAAAAAATCACATTAATTTACTACCAGTAGCTATTGGCAACAGTGATTCAGTCAAGGAAATAAATAGTGAACACAGCCAATCCCCTTCCCATTCTCCCAGCAGAACCGTCCTATCATTTCATTTACATTTGATCTCCCAATGCTTTAGTCAGTTCTTTCTAGTGTGTACTCTACACATAACAAGGTTTACCTCCCAACTAAACTTTATGGGATGTGGAATGACCATTCCCAGATTGGTACCCCTTACATGTTTTGAACTCTACTTCCCATAAATTTCAGCCACTATGGAATGCTGACTAGGATTTATGGGAACTGAAGTCCAACAGTTGAGGAGGACATCAAGCTGTGGAGGCTGGTATCGGATATAGCAGTAATGGTGTTTAATCACATATTTTGCTCAAAATGGTCAATATAAAATGTATTCATTTCATTACAGAGAAAGAGTTGTGGTTGGACATGTAGTCCAGACCACTGAGATCAGCTTGAAGGCATGTGAAGTAATGAGAATGTAGTTATATACAGTTTGCTCAATAAATGTAAGGCTGCAGAAACTTTGTTGGCCAAGAAATTAATATAGAGTACTGCCCACAAATATCAGTTTTACTCTGGAGCAAATCCCTATAAAATTTCAATCAGTTCTCAGTCACTCTAAACACTAGAAGTAGACATTTTATAAAAGTGCTTATTTTGTGTTCGGGACACCAATTTTTGAAATCTAATAACTTGATATGTTTTCCTTTTGCGTTTAAAACAAACACTGGTCTGGCCATAATTTTATAATGTACATAAATGAGATATACTATTTAGATATATATCTATATATGTTGCAATACAGCAACAACACACTTTTGATGAGAATGTAAACAAGACATATTTTAGTTTTATATAATAAAAAACACTTTGAAATATATTGCCTAAAATGGTGTATTCAAAAAGTGCACCCCAAAGCAAATAACATTGTTGATCCAAGATATTCACATATGCTTACAAGATGTAACTGACATTTTTTTTATTCTGCATGTTCAATAGCCAAGGCTACAGTCTGCACAATAAAAGCTGTTTTAATACAAACACTGGCCTGAATCATTCTTTTCTTTTAAAAAAGTTCCAGTCATTAGTACAAGTTTTCAGATAGTTTCAAGGAACTAAGTCTGTTCACTGCAGCTTCTATATGGTAGTTTGCCAAACCTTGTAGAACTATGCAGATTGACAGGATTTATACTTTGATGTAGAATGACCAGGTTCACACTAAGCCATGGTCTGTTTAGCTATAGTTTACTAAGTAAGTCACAGTTATCTGACTGACACAACATGCTAACCCATAGGCCATGGTTTGCAGACCAGAATTGCTGATTTCATGCAACACACTAAGCTAAAACCAACCAAACCACATCACGACTTAGGACAGTGGCTCAAATTCCCAATCTTTTGGGTCTGGTCAGCAATTTAGAGAATATGTTATGCTCCTTCTTACATAATGATTGCCAGAGATATTTCTTGCATAATGATTGCCATATTCGGAAAAGTCTGCCTGACCTCCTCTGTAGTACTCATGCTCTGCAGGACGCTTGAAGGAAACAGACTATCTGGACCCATTTCAGTTGAGTTTCAGACTGGAGTACAGTATGGAGACAACATTGATTGCACTTGTTAAGTTGTGGCAGAGCCAAGATAGAGGTAGTACATACATTCTTGTGCTCCTTGATCTTTCAGCAGCTTTCAATACCATCAACCATAATATCTTTCTGAAACGGCTGGTTTGGGGTGGGGGGCACTATATTACAGTGCTTCTCCTTCCTCTGTGGCCAGTTCCAGTTGGTGATGACAGGAGGGATGATGTCATGTCTGCTGTCCCTCATCTGTGGGGTGCCTTATGGCTTGATGTTCTCTCCCCTCCTGTTTACCATCTACATGAAACTGTCGAGCGAGGTTATCTGTCAATTCAGAGTCTTTTATCATCAATATGCAGATGATACCCCAATACATACATCTCAACCCTGGGCTGTCCAGGTGATGCTGTGAACATCCTGATTCAGTATCTGGAGGTTGTGCAGGTGTGGATGGGATGGAACAGTCTTGGACTCAATCCTGACAAGACCATGTGGCTCTGTTTGGCTCTTCCAGTTGGCCATTCCATCTTTGGTCTTGGATGGGGTTGTGCTATCCCATTCAAGACTGGTGGATGGTCTGGGGGTTGTCCTGGACTCACAGCTCCTGCTCGAAGAGCAGGTGGTAGCTGTGGCCAGGAGAGCCTTTACGCAGATCCCTCTAGTGCACCAGTTATGCCCTTTCCTACTGTAGAAGGCCCTTCTGACAATCACTCATGCCTTAGTCACCTTATGAAAGGACTGTTGCAATACACTCGACATGGGATTGCCCTTGAAGACCACTCAGAAGCTACAGGTGGTCTGGAATACAGTGGTGCAGGTCGTGATGGGCCTACCACAATATGCCTATGTGTCACCAATGCTTGGGGAGTTGCAGTGATTGCCATTTGGATTCTGCGTGCAATTCAAGATGCTGATTATCGCCTATAAATCCATTCAAGACATAGGGCCTGGTTGTTTGAGGGATTGCCTATCTCAAATAGTTCCTGCCCACACAGTAAGGTTGGGCAGAGTAGCATGATTGAGGTCCTCTCAGTTAAACAGTGTCATCTCTTGGTATCCATGAAGTGCACCTTCTCTGTCGCTGTACCTGTCCTCTGGAACGGCACACTCCTGGGAGATGTGTATGGCTTTTTAAATATAATTTTATTGAAAGTTTTAAAAACAATAATAAAAATACAAACTAAAATAAAGTAAGAAGGAAAAAAGAAAGAGAAAAATAGAAAAGAAAGAAAAAAATATAAAGAAGTGGCTTCTAATCTTTACAGCAGTTATAAGTACAATTGTAGACTTACCTCTTTCTCTGAAGTTATATCATGACTCTCTTCTTTCTATAATCTATTTTATCTAATTGTCAAAACCATAGATTATAAATTCATTTTTTTTCTGTTTTACGTAAAAAGTTCATAAGGGGTTTCCATTCAGCAATAAATGTAGATATTGTCTTTTCTCTAATCAAACAGGTCATTTTGGCCATCTCAGCAAGTTCTATCATCTTTACCAACCATTCCTCCATGGTAGGTATTGCCAAATATTTCCATCTTTTTGTGTACAGTAATCTCACTGTCCCCTTCATGGATCACTGCTTTGTCGTGGCAAAGGGGCTTGTGTAACTCAGTGAAGCCATGAGGTATACCGTGCAGGGCCACCCAAGACGGACAGGTCATGACAGAGAGTTCTGACAAAATGTGGTCCACTAGAGAAGGAAATGGCAACCCATTCCAATATCCTTGCCAAGAAAACCCCATGGACAATGTCAAAAGGCTAAGGACAGGAAGGCCTGGCGCGATATGGTACATGGGGTCACGAAGAGTCGGACACGACTTAACGACTGAACAATAACAACAATCTCACTGTGGTTACCATATATAAAAACAGAGTTCCATGACTTTTTTCCAACTGTTTATCCATCAGTCCCAAGAGGAAAAGTTCTGTTTTCAGTTGTATATTAATCTATAAAATCCTCTGAATCTGTGTATGCATTTGAATCCAAAATCTTCTAGCTTTTTTGCTTGTCCACCATGCATGATAAAATGATCCTTCTTGTTATTCATATTTCCAACATGGATCTGAAGTACCTTTATACATTCTAGATAATTTTTCTGGTGTCATATACCAACAGTATCCCAATTAGTTGTAGGCCTTTGAAGACCTGGTTTTGTTCCCAGGCTTGGGGCTAGGGTGCTTGCTGAGCTCCTAAAAATTATTATTTTGGGTTTTTTCGTGTGCTGTCATTTTTTTCCCTCCCAAATGTGTATGGTTCTTTTTTTATTTTATTGTTACCAATAGAAGCAAATATTTTATTCTTCCCTGTCTTTGGAGATAAGTCACCCAGAGTCATCTGGAAGTTGGGCAGATCTCCTAATCTAAATAATTAGCTTAGATCTAATCGAAATAAATAAATACTGAATAGACAGACCCTATGCTTGAGCAAGCACTACACCATGGATTAACTGTGTAATTGGGAACTCTGCAAACAAGGATATGACTGAGGAAATACCTTCAGGAACTGCACACTGGAGAAAGCAAAAATGATTTTCACATGCTTAAAGGTCTGGATTTATTACACAGAGGCACACATATGCAGTAGACACAAAATATTGAGTCATTGGAAAAGGACAAAGGGACCAGAGGAAGCAGAAAGGGAGAAAAATGGAATCTATTGCTGGTGAATAGAATATAATGTCAGAGGCTGACTGAAAATCTTGCAATCATTGAATGCCTAGAATGATAGAAAGCAGAGGGCAGAGAGGATGAAATAGAATAAAGAGTGAGTTGTTCTACCTCCATCTCAATTATCCTTATTTCTTTATGTCTCTTTTTGGTTATAGTTGGTTATAGTTTACTCTTTTTTTTTAGATTTTTTTTTTAACCCACCTTTATTATTTTTATAAATAACTCAAGGTGGTGAACATACCTAATATTCCTTCCTGCTCCTGTTTTCCCCACAACACCAACCTTGTAAGCTGGGTTGGGCTGAGAGAGAGTGACTGGACCAAAGTCACGCAGCTGGCTTTCATGCTTAAGGGAGGCCTAAATCTCACAGTCTCCTGGTTTTTAGCCTGGTGCCTTAACTACTAGACCAACTGGCTCTTTTCTACTTTCTTCCTCAAAGAGGACTGAGCAAAAAAAAAAAAAAAAAATGCATGTAGATAACAAACCTTCAGAGAGAACCATTCATTGTACAGAATGGTCATTTATAGGCTCCCATTGAGCTGCCATTGGAGAGATGCCCATTAGCTATCAACAGAGAAATCCAGTACAACTAGGACTGGCCCCTAGAGTATCCATGCCACTATTGCCAAAATTAAAAATTCCTCATGCCTCTCAAGTTGAACTAATGCCAATCTACTTAATGGGTCTCCTTTGATCTTCTGAACTGGCTGCATGTGAAAAATGTATGTTTCATTGACTTGCATCCATTTTGATGTTTTCATTTTTTAAAAGCGACATTTACTCGTAATAAAAGCCAAAATTCAAGGTAGGGTTTCTTTTTACTACTACTATAGTCAGCTAAACACACTAGGGGTACACGTCCATACATTTTGCGTGGTCCTACTTGAATATACTAATCTTAGTATATTCACTATACTAACCCTAATTCACTGAGTAGTCATAGGCAAAACAGCACCATCTGTACAGAAGTGGTGAAGAGGGAGAAGAAAAGCTAGGGAGAAAACAAATTTCAAAATAGACCACTGAAACTTGCACACTTTTAGTGACTAAAGAATTTTATATGTTTGTTGGGAAGTGAATGAAGAAATGATGCATTATTTGGAGGAAGAATGTGTCTGGCTCAGTGGGGCTATAAGTAGGCAGTCTGTTACAAGCCCAATCTGTTTTTCTAATTAATAAATCTTTGGAATGGGCAAAACTAGATTTTTTCCCCAAAAAAGCTGTACAGGAACAAAAAATAATCTTAAAATCTCCCAGAGCATAACATTTTAAAACTAAAGAGCCTGACAGTTCAAATTAGTTGCATGAAAATCCCATGAATTCAGTTAGATAGCAGTGGTGATGATAACTGAAGACCCACTGATTTCAGTTGGACAATGTTTAATTAACTTTAAATGGATGAACAAAACATTTCTGTCAAAGCCTGTTTCATGAGAAATAATTGATGAATTTTATCATAGATTTATCATATTATCAAATCTAAACATATTTATTGGATTTTAGTTATATTATAATCCCAGGATTACCTCTTTTAATCACACATGCTTGATTTGTATCAGCTGAAATGAAGCCGAATCTGATCCAATGAGTTTAATTAATTGAGTTGGCAAATTGAGAGAAATAATTCCTCCAGAAAAGGGGAAATATCTGAAGACACGTATTTTATAATTACCACACTCTGAACAAATGGTGATAGAATGATAAATATAGATATATAGCACATTTTTCAGCTGCAGTATTTTTAGAGTTCATTTGTGACAGATACTCTAATTGGGAAAGAAGTTCAGTTATCCAAAGTTACACATACTATAGCCAATAAGTAGAATCTAGAATAGTAGAATCTAGAATCTAGTAGAATCTAGACTTTAGTAGTAATGAAAATAGATTATAGTCACAATCCAACAAAAATTAGTTGAATATTATGTCAGAAAGTCCAGATTATAGAATTTAATTTAGGCATGATTAAAGGTTTACGTGGTGATTATGAAACACGATTCCCACATTCTATTAGAAAATATTTATTCAGCCCTCTTTATCTGCTCATCATTGTATAGTTGTCTTCCCTAACCTGGTGCCTGGGAATTATGGGCATTGTGGTCCAAAACATCTAGACAACCCAGGCTGCAAAAAGTCATTCAGTCACACATTCTGATATGCTCAAAAGGATAAAATATAAATTCTAAACTTTTAGAAAAATGATACTCCCTAATAGGTGAATCTTGATCATCTGAATGCAGATGTTGCCATCTGGTGGCTGTCTGCTAAAAGGGTCTCAGGAAGTTATATGCACAAACAAAATAAAAAGTCTTTGATCTTGAAAGGCGTACTAGTTTGGGGCAGACTTCATCGGCTACTACCCTTTCCACTCTATCAGAAATATTGTTATAAAGAGATTCTTGTCTGGAGTGCAACATATGCCAAATGTGTGGAATAAACGAAATGAATAAGCCAAAGGTTTTGGAAGAAGCACAGCAAGTTTCCTAACTATTTTATTCAGTAATTGTGATTGTAATTAATCTAATTTCTGCTGCCCAGGAGCCATGTTAATGGTTTAGATTGATTTAACGGCTTATTTAATTTGCTTCATTGTATACCTTACCCTTCTGAATTTAACCTACATTTTTAGATTCTGAAGTATTTGTAAGCCTCTCTTGAAACACATGTGTTTTGAAGGACAGTCTATTATTAATTAATTTAAGTAAATTCTTTACCTAGCTGACTGTTGAGGTGAAACAGAATAGAGATGAAATGACTGAAAGAAACAAAACTGAACTGGAAACCTTGTTCTGACCCATAAACTGTTCAGCAACACAGGCAAATAGGATAATAACTGTTAGGAAAGGGGGGGGGGCATTTGAACTGCACCCAGAATTTTAAAACTGTTGCTTACTTCACAAAGAGCCCAGGTTTTGGATATCACTGGGAAAGCATTAATGGGAACTTCAGAGATCTTGACACAAGCATGTCTAAACCCAGCTCTTCTCCAGCTGTTCTTTAGAAGAGCCATACAATGCTAACTCAGGAGGTTTCACATCAAGAGCACCTGTGCCTTGACCTCTGCTCCAGGAGGAAGGAGGAGCCAGGAAGTGGAGATAGATGCCAGACAGATGTTCAGGGTCAAATTATTTCTCTCTTGTAAGAAATACTGACACTGTTATTGTTCCAGAGATAACTTGTCACTGAAGAATTGCTGCGCTGAGAGTGTGCACTGTGGGAGCCATTTAAAAAAACCTCAGCCCCATCCCCCACAAAAAAGAACATGAGAACTTTGGGGTCTGATCAGATGGGTCAAGGGCTTGAGGATGATTAAAGGAGTTTTCATAGCATGTAATTTATTTATTGTGCCATAACTAATGGCTGTACCATATGGACCTATTGCCTATGCATATTATTCTACAGATTGTTTCAAACACATCGTGTTGGGTAAGCCCTGTCAAGGTGCTTTTATAAAGCTCCATATGTTACACATTTTTCACAGGTTTAGCAGTAATTTTTCCAATTCAGTTGTAGTGTGAACTTTTCATTGAGAATGAACCCATCCCCACCCCCAAGACTTCCAAAAGAGCTTGACATTATAGCATCTTCTGGGCACCATAAGTTCCTTCAGAGATCTCTGTATATTTTTTGCATCTCATCTTTGACAAGGAAGCATGCGTCAAGGACTAAAACATACTGAGATATTATCCCAGGTGATGTAACCTTTCATCTAAAGGGATCAAACCAGACAAAATTCTCTGGTGGAATATGTGGGAATTCTAGAGTATATAAATAATATGTCAGGGTTTAGAATTGGCTGATATCAGATAACTGCAATGAACAAGCTAATTATACTTCAGATAGGCACTGTTTGTTTTCTGGGCCATAGCAATGTTGGCTTCAACTGAGGGTGCTAAAATGCTTATCTGGAATAAAAATAATAGGACTTTGGTTTGCAGTAACTGGAAAAGCTCCTCTTTCTTCGTGGCTGTTGTGATTATAACATAGCAAGGATCACTTAGCATGAAAATAATGTAGTATTATTATGCTGGCTGGAGAATTCTGGGAGCTGAAGTCCACACACCTTAAAGTTGCCAAGTTTGAAAAATACTGCTTTAAAGTGAGAAGAGACTGTACTGTGAAGCAAAGTGCCACCCCACAATGGATTCCTCTCAAATAGGGGTTCATTGACATTTGTTTCAAGCAGTTGGTTTCCATTGACATACTAGTCTTGTTGGCTTCACTAAGCACTGAAGAAGATTGTTTGTCTTCTGTTTGGGCTAAGAAGGTGGCTTCCATCCTTCTTTCCTTCTCTCTGGATCTTAAAGCACTAAGAGATGCTTCCCAGCTCTTTCACCTCTATTTCTATGTTAAAAGCTTTTTTTTTTTTTTTTTTTTTTTACAGCCTCTCGGTTATTCTTCTTTCTTTTGGTAAAAGATGACTATAATATTTATCTAGGTAAGGATGCATGTCCATCTGTTACTTCTGAATCTGGAATAAAGCTAGTCAGTTTCACCGTACATGAACTCTCCCTGGAAAAGCACTGGGTTTAGTCTTTCATTCCAGGCTGCCTTGCTGCTTGCCCTAGGCCTTAAGCATTCTCCTGAAGCTTGCACGCCAAGTCTTCCTTTCCTGGTTTTTCTAAGTTAGCTGGTAGCTGCATGTGAAGACCTTCTTTGACTTCTCTGTGCAGCTATGTTCCTTGCAGCCGTGTTGCGCAGTGTTCTTACTGAAGCATGCTTTATCACTGGTGCAAATGTCTCATTGTTATCTTTGCCTTTCTTTTGGGACTGAATTCTTTCCAGCCTGGATTCATGGCACTGGAGATCCCCTTCTGCCTCTTATTTGATCTTGAAAACCCATTTGCATCCCATAGTTGCTTTACCTGGGGGTAAATTCATGAGTTTCCAAGTGTTATTCTTATGGACTGCTTTCAATTTCTTATTCTGCAGCTTTCTCATTCCATAGATTCAGCAGCTGACATTCCTTCAATGTCTTTCCATGCACAGGGCTTTTCAAACTGTTATTTCTTGGTAATGTAGTAAAAAAAAAAAAAAAGGGATGGGAACCCTTTGTTGGATCTCTCTGGGCACTTTGGCTGCAGTGCCCCAGTTCCTTCTCTTGCCTCTGACTTGCTGTTGAATTCCAGGCCCGTGATGAAGGCTCCATTGAAGGCTGTGGACTTGACGCATTGCTCATCTGGACACGAAGAACAAGATATTCAAGGTTATTCCCTTTA
This sequence comes from Python bivittatus, assembly GCF_059951505.1. Taxonomy (NCBI): domain Eukaryota; kingdom Metazoa; phylum Chordata; class Lepidosauria; order Squamata; family Pythonidae; genus Python; species Python bivittatus. Next base: position 10,997,479 of record NW_028277058.1, on the reverse strand, counting down.
TTCTTGTCATCAAAATAAGCAACCCCGCATGTTTTAAGAGTCCTAGGATTTGGTATACTTTGCAGTATTACATGTCTTTAAAAAGCACTCCTTCTCATATCTGCAATTGAGGTGTGCACTTGAGATTCTCTTCTATTTCTGACAGACAGGCATCCACTTTAGAACCAGACTTTCTGAAGTGCCCTAGGCTAGGCTTCTTCTGTTGCCATGATTCATACAGCATGTCATCTGGGAACTTGGCTGATAACCTGTTATGCAAGTAATTGCCAGTGGTGACTACTTCTTCTGATGAATTTACAGGCCAGGTCTGCATCTTGCAGCATGCGCCTGATGGTTTTTGCTAGAGACTGATTTTTCTTTTCTACTATGTCATTCTGTTCTGAGATATAGAGCACTGTAGTCTGAGTGCAGTCTCTTGTTCATTCCAGTCCTTTTTCATGTTACCTGACATATATTCATCCCCATTACCTATGCATAGATTCTGGGACCTTCTGCCAAATGTGTTGCTCACCAAAGCCACATATTCCTTGATATTTATTTATTTATTTATTTATTTATTTATTTATTTTAGTATTTGGTTCTTCACTAAACAAATAGCAAAACATAAATCTAAAGCAATCATCTATAAAAGTCAATAGGCATCTGTCTCTGCATGGTATAGCTACTTGCATCAACCCACAGATATTGCTATGGACCAATTCTAGGGACTGTTTTGTCTCTTTCCTTTAAGGGAATGAGGGAATTATTTCTCTTGCTTTTCATCATCAGGATCAGTTGGACTAAGCTGCATAGGGCTGTTACCTCGATCCTTTTGTTCTCTAATTTGTGAACAGCATCAGGATTTCTATACTCCATCCTTTGCCATTGGCTTAAACAGCTTCTGTGACTGCATTTTCCCCAGCTTTGGCCTTATTCTCTGCCTCATCCATTTCAAAGAATTTGTTTTCTTGGAGGATGATTTCTATAAGTAGTTCTTTGTTTTGAGTCACATAACAATGAGTATCTTTAAATGTTACTTCATATTTTTTGTGTCATATATTTTATTGAAAGCAAACTGTCTTCTAAGTTTGGCACATACAATACATCCAGAACAGTGCAAGAAACCTTACAGATTCTCTCCTTGCTAAGATAAGTTATTATCCATCTTTTAAGTAAATTGCTGATTACTCAGTTTCTAATTTAAGAAATCTTTCTTTTTCTTAATAAGGTTATTTGTAGGACCCAAATCAATGCACATTCCATCTTTCAACCAAGAAAGCAAGGTTGAAGACTGATCTCTCATCTTTTCATTATTTATTTACTCTCCCTTTTTTCCTGGTGGTGTGATGATTCATTCTCCCTGAAATTTTATTGAACTGGATCATCTGGCTTAGATTTCTTAGGACAATAAGCTTGCAAATAACCAAGGCCATTACAATGAAAGCACTGCCTCTCCCTGAACTAAAATTAATAGATGAACAAGTATAGCATCACTCATCCACTAGAAGATGATTCCTGCTACTCGGTCATTTGTAGCATCTCAGGTTCTGATTCTGCCCTGTACCTGTGCTCTTTGTTTGATTGTGGAGGGACGCAAATACAGTCAATCAATCAGTTTCTCTAGCACAAAGACAATCCCTTGAGCTTCAGGAGCATTTTTATCTTCAAAGACCGTAAGAAAAATTCTAGTCCTTCCAGCTTCTCCATGAGCTGAAATTTTCCTATCTCCATTCTGAAAGTTGTCTACTTTCTTTTTCTACTCTTTTCTTCAGTTGCTCAAGACGATCCATTTTCCCTTTCTTTCACAGAACTTTTCATTCATTGATTTGGATTCATAACATTATTGGAGGAAGCAGCCTGAGTGGTTTGGGAGAGCAGGAATCTAACCTGAGCAAGTAAAAGAGCTGTTTTAAACTTTAAAGAAAAAAGAGTGTTATTACAGGAAATACCTGGGGAAGGGGAAAACAGGCAAAGTCTGGCTCCTAGCTAGCTATATTCTACTAGAATTAGACAGAGGGTCAGGCAGCAAGTGATTAGGAAAGCAAAGGCAGGAAGGATACATGAGATTAGCAATTTTACCAAGGACAGACAGACAGAGGGAACTCAGAGAAAATTCCTAACTCTATTTATACCCCACTACTCTTTGTGGTCAGTAGCTTGAAAAATGAAGAGTCAATGCAACTGAAATTCCACTTCCAACAATGTGCTCATCTGCCTTCCCAAAGAAAAGTAAATGGAGGTAATAGAGAACATAAATAAGAACATAAAATTAGCCCTGCTGAATCGGGCCTTACACCCATCTAACGCAACATTCTGGGTCACATAGTAGACAGTTGGATGCATTTAGGAAACTCGTAAGGCTAGACTGGAGGACCATGCCTCCCTTCTATTGTTGCTGCCCAGCAGCCAATATTTAAGGCACATTGCTTATAATTCAAGAACTAATAAATGGCCATCAATATTAGTAGCTACTGATGGCTTCACTCTCCACAAACATGTCTAGTCCCCTGTTAAAACCATTCCAATTGACTGGCCTTACCACCACTGCTGACAGTGAGTGAATCCCATCATTAAATTATGTGCAGTATAATAAAATATTTTATTCTGTTTGTCCTGAATCTCTCTGCATTTAGTTTCAGCAGATGACCTGAATTATTATAAGAGAAGGAAAAAAATATATATTTCTCTCTTTTTCTCCTTGTTATCTATGCCATGCAAGATGTTAATACTTCTATCATATCTTCCATTACCTTCCTTTATTTGAAACTATACCAACTCCTGGAGTCTTTCCAAGGCTTCATACCCCCAAATCATTATGATTGCCCTTTTATCTAGCTCTATAATATCCCTTTTAACATGTGGTGACCAGAACTGTACAAAATTCTCACCACAGGTTTGTATGAGGCAACATTATTAGCAGTTATATTTTCAGTTCCCTTCCTAATCATTCCAAGCATAGAATTTGCTTTTTTTTTTTTTTTTTTAACAACTGCACTCCAGGTTGATATTTTAATTGAACTGTCTACTATGTTTTCAGAATCCTTTTCCTGATAAGTCACTGCCAGCTCAAATCCCATTAACAAGTAAGGTAATTTTTAGTTCTAACGTGCATCACTTTACACTTCTTTATATTGAACTGCATTTGCCATTTTGAAGACCATTCTTCCATTTTTGGGATATGCTTTTGGAATGCCTCACAGGCCCTTTTATATTTTACCACCATAAATAGTTTGGTATACAAAACACGGCCACTTCACTGCTCAGCCCTAACACCAAATCATTCATATACAGGTTGAAAAGCAAAGGCCCCAACAGAGATCCCTGGGAGACCATACTACGTACAGCAGGGTTTGTCAACCTTGGCAACTTTAAGATGAGTGGACTTCAACTCCCAGAATTCCCCAGCCAGCAACGCTGGCTGGGGAATTCTGGGAGTTGAAGTCCACCCGTCTTAAAGTTGCCAAGGTTGACGAACCCTGATGGACAGTACATCTTGCCAGTGTGAGAATATTTGTATATTTATTCTTACCCTATTTTCAGTTTTTTAATCAGTTGCCAATCTGTGAAAATATTTCTTATCTGATTGTCACTAAGTTTGCTCAAGAGACTTTAGCGAGGAACTTTGTCAAAGGCTTTTTGAAATCCAAGTATATAATATCTTTTAGGCCACCCTTGTGTACATGCTCACAGACACCTTCGAAAAGTTTACAGATTTATCAAGGCAAGAGTTAGCTTTACAGAAATCATGTCTGTTCCTTTTCAGCAAGGATTGTTCTATGTTTGTGGTTATTTTTGCTTTAATAATACTTTGAATAAGTTCCACTTGAACAGATGTTAAAGTGGCATATTGTCCTTTGATTCCTTTTTTTTAAATCATAGCCACATTGGCTATTTTCCAAGATTCAGCAACAGAGAAGTGGAATATTTTTGTGAAAAGGTCAGGAATTTCATATCTAAGAACTCTTGAGTGGGGACCCCCTGGACCCAGGGATTATTTCATCGCAATTTGGCTCATAACTTTAGTTCATTAGTTTGGCTCATAATTTCATTTCTCATTACCTCTTTTTGTCTCACGTCATCTGATCTTCCTCTTGAAAAAGCCAGCTTGGGTCTTACTCTGTGGAATCTGCTGAGGGAGAAATCTGAATCTATCTAAAGATGTGCCAGAAAAGCCTCATTTTAAAAGGCTTTATGTTTTGTTTTTTCCTCTGTACTTTTTTTTTTGTTATTGCTAACTTTATGATAAAAGTCTGGGCATATTGCCAACTTTAGTGTCTATCTTTAGATAAAACATAATTACCTGAAGTAATAAGTTTGAAACTGTTTTGTACGTTTCATCTACAAGAAGAGAGACGAAACGCAGAAGTGAATAACACTTTTGTCTTCCTTTAGCAGTCTTTAAGACCACTGCATTCAACCCGAGCACTTCCCTGTTCCTATATTATTTGAAAATAATATGTGTCTTAATCTTCTTTGTCGTGTCCTCCTTGAAGTCCTCTCTTCTTTGTATCTTTTATTGATTGCTTTTCTTTTTTTTTACCAGAGTTCTTGTTCTCATTTTTACAAGACACCTACTTTTTCAAGAAAGCCTTCTTGCCTTTTTAAAAATTTAAAACAGAGATATATTTTCAAAAAAGTTAATGTCTACAGATGGACAGATACTGTAGTTACTATGATTGTACAATTGATTCTCAATGTAACATTAATAAAAGAAACCAAGAAAAGTACACTGAGTTGTTTTCATAATATTAAAATGGGGGGGGGGATGAATTTTTGAGCTTAGTAACAAAGCCTCCACTATGCTATTGTTTATAAACATTAAAAATTAAAGAAAAAGAAAAGAGGAAAAAAAAATAAGAGAAAAACATCCCTAGAAACAATATAGATAATTATTTGATTTTTTTTACTTCCCCCTTCTTTATTCTCCAACCAATTTGCAATATCTATTGGTGTAAACTTTAGAAACCATGCTCTAAATGTTTGCATTTGCCTTCCTACATAATGTGTAATATATATGGAAGCCATTATTGCTTGAATTTAGTTAAACTTATGTATACTGTTAATATCACCATTGCTGCATATTCTCCAGTTTAAATTCCCAATCAGATATTGTTGGTGCTGACTTCCGGGGAAGCAATGGTGAACTGAAGATGGCTTTGCTTTCAGCAGAGCCGATGACCGCAGCAGAATGAGCAGCCAATGGATTGGCACCTCAAAATTCCTTCCCGGACAAAGGGGAGGACTTGGGATTACCCATAGGGCTCCATACAGAGGCTCCCTGCGATGAGACCATAAAACAGTGGTCTCCAGTGGGTTTTAGAGCTCTGGGAGAGTCAGCTTGTCCCAGCTGCAGTTCGGAGCCTTCAGAGAGACACTGGGTTCACCCACTTCCTTTCTTAATCACTTCTGAAAATGGCTTGTAAATTGCTTTTTGGATACTAAGAACCTTCAGAAAGACAAGTTTTATTTCACTGGGTGATTTTCCTTCAATCCTCAACAAAAGAAGTTTCATTTAAGTTTAAGAACTTAAAGAAAAAAAGTGTTTTGAAAGTAAGAAGCAAATGGGTTATTTGAATGTTGATTTGGGAAAGTTATAAATGGACTAAGGGGCTAAACTGACTGGAAATAACATTTTGAAATTAATTATAAGAATCCTTCCTGTGGTTGTTTAAAATCCTATTAAAGTATATATGAAGATCTTGAAGTTAAGTGTAAGAAATCTTTCCATGGGAAAATGGTGTGGATTAAAGAAAAACATGATAAAAGGAGACTTTGAAGGCTGGTTACCAGAGGCAGCCAGAAAGAACTAAAGATTACAGTTGAAGGAGAAGACCCATAAATACAGAATGGAGAAAAGTATTTTAACTCTGGAAGATTTCAAGGATATTTGGCAACAATGTACTCAGAGCTTTCTCTTAAGATTGGCTGATACTATAAAATGGGTTATAAAAAGGAGATAGAAGAGGATACAACTGAGAATCAGGCTGTTTTGGATATGGATTTAAAAATGATAGGATACAAGAAAGATATTGACAAAGATGCTGCACAGGAGTTACAGATGAAGCCGGTTGATGTTTTGATAGTTAAATTATTAAACCAAAAGAGTGGCTTGGATGTGTGGATTTCAGCACAGAAGAATAATTAGACAACTTTCTTATTTTGGACTTACAAAAGAGATGTGTTGCATTATGAAGGAGTTTCTGAGAAAAAATAAAGAGAATGAAAAGAAATCAGCTTTGGGGACATTACTTAAAAGGAATAAACATCAAGCCTTTTAAAATAAAAAAAAATAAAGTCAGTTTGTTCAATCAAGGTTAAAATATATGATGTTTTTCTTCTAGTAGCTTTTAATGGGTTTTTCTTGACCAGGACTGAATGACTAGGCCTTGAAGATTTGCTATGAGATAAGATATGGGAAGTTTTTTTTTTTTTTTTTGGTATGATTAGAGAAAGTGATGGGTTATGATGTTAACATTGAAAGAAAGTGTTAAATTTGTGAAGGAATTTCTGAGAGGAGATGAAGAGAAAATGATAAGAAATTAATTTGTGGAATATTATTTAAAGGGTTTAAAGATTAAGATTTTCTGGTAGTTCTTAATGGAATTTTTTATTTAGTTTGAACAACAAGGTTTTATAGGTTTGCTTGCAGAAATAAGATAAAATATGGGAAGAAGAGTTTTTGTTGTATTTTTAGTGAAAATGATGTTATTATGTAAAGTAAATGAAATGAAATGGAATTGATTTTCTTGTTTAATGTTTATATATATATAAACATTAAACATAATACTGTATATATTTCTGATAACTCTTAATGGACTTTTGCTGATTAAGATTGAATGATGAGGTTTTATTATTTACTAATAATTAAAAGATGAGATACGGGATGAAGAGATTTTTGGTTGAAATGTTAGGGAAGGTGATAAGTTACTGAAATTGTACTTTACTTGTCTTGATGAAGGGGAAAGTCATTTTTAGATATTCTTTTTTTTTCTCTCTCTCTCTCTCTTTCTTGCTCTCTTTCTCTCTCTATATATATACAGTATATATATTTCTTCTCCTCCCCATTCTTTTTTCCCTTTGCACTTTTTATTTTTTTATTTTTTTTATTTTTCTTAGTTTGCATTAGTTTTTTATCTCTATATTTTAAAACTTTTAAACTAAATTTTATAGATTTGTTCCACAATTCTTCGCATTGTTGCATTTGGACTGTCTTTTTGAAGTTTTGCACCCAATTTATGAAATATGTTTCTCTTTGTTCTGTCTCTATATCATATCTAAGTAGAAGTGTGTATATGTGTGTGTGTGTGTGTGTGTATACACATACATACATACATACATACAGTACATACAGTATGTGTATATATATATATATATATATATATATATATATATATATATAGGAGGTTTCCACCCCAAGTCCAACACCCAGAGATTGTACACCAGCTGCAAAGAGGGTGGGTGGGGTCTGATGAGTGTTAAAGCCACTGTCCTGGATGAAACCTGGAGCATCCAGGAGTACATCACTAAGATGACACCCAAAGATGAGCTGCTGAGAGAATGCCTCGGGCAGCAGCAGACATGGGAGGAAGTTCAAGTGGAGGAATACTATAGCAAGACAAGCCCCTGCATGGGATGTACCATCGACAGATAGCTGAGGTGGCTGACACTGGGAAATCCTATCAGTGGCTGGAAAGAGCTGGACTAAAGGACAGCACTGAGGCACTGATCATAGCAGCACAAGAACAGGCACTAAGCATCAGATCCATAGAAGCAGGGGTCTACCATACTAGACGGGACCCAAGGTGCAGATTGTGCAAAGAAGCCACAGAGACAGTCCAACACATAGTGGCAGGGTGTAAGATGCAGGCAGGAACAGCATATACTGAACGGCACAACCAAGTAGCTGGCATTGTATACAGGAACATCTGCACAGTGTATGGGCTAGACCCCCCCAAGTCCAGATGGGAGATTCCACAGAAGGTCGTGAAGAATAACAGGGCTAAGATCCTGTGGGACTTCCAGATCCAGATGGGCAGGCAGGTACTGGCTAATCAACCAGACATCGTGGTAGTAGACAAAGACCAGAAGACAGCAGTAGTGATAGATGTAGCAGTGCCAAGTGACAGCAACATCAGGAAGAAGGAGCATGAGAAGCTGGAGAAGTACCAGGGCCTGAAGGAGGAAATAGAGGATGTGGAAAGTAAAGGCCAAAATTGTCCCAGTGGTGGTAGGGGCACTCGGGGCCGTGACTCCTAAGCTGGGAGAATGAGTCCAACAGATCCCAGGAACAACATCAGAGCTCTCTGTCCAGAAGAGTGCAGTGCTAGGAACGGCTAAGATACTGCGGAGAACTCTCAAACTCCCAGGCCTCTGGTAGAGGACCTGAGATTGAGGAAGTCACATACCATCCATAGGGGTGAGAGGGGATTTTTTTTTTCATATAGCCTAATAGGTAGTCTTGATTCTTAATAAGCATTTCAAATTCTGTCATTTTTAAAGCCTTCTTGCTTTTAATAGCATCTCTGATGCTTCCTATCAACCAATCTAGTATTCACTTGGACTTTGTGATATCTTTCCAAATCTGAAGTTTGTATTCTATTTGGAATGTTCTCAGTAAAATTTGCACATTGCCCCACAAAAGCTGGGAGATTCCTGACATAGCAGATAGCCTCCAAATCCTTCAAGTTTATTTCAGAACCAAAATGCATGAATATAAGCAAGAAAAATGTTCTTTAAAGAATTTCAAGGTTGGATTGTATTTGAGCCTAATTAAGATATATTAAATAAATAAATAAATAAATAATTTTAGCTCCAGGAAGAGAGGAATTAATGATAGGTGCTTTGGACAAAGTGATGGATATCTGCAGATTGAGAACAGTACAGAAGTAATCTTTTCCACATCAATAATAAAGACCTTTAATTCTGTGCTTCCACTTGAGACGATCAATAGAGGTTACAAACGTTCAACATAAAGCAATATATTTTGGTTTAAGTTTACATTTAAAATGCCAAAGGATTGGGCACCAAGCCAAGTTTAATAAAATAAAATAAAATGCTTGTGTGAACAATAAATCACTCTTTGGAATTCTCAGCCAGCTTGTTAAAGCTTTAACACTTGAGGGGGTTATTCATTGCGTTGTCCCCATTTTACATCCATTTAACTTCCTGGAATCAATAGATTACTCAAGGCTTCAAAGCCTATAGAAAAAGGAAGCATTTAAAAAATGCAGATAGTATTTGTGCTAAATATTGCTGGAATTAGAAGAAGTATTTAGCCCTTTCTTCTCCTGCTGTAGTTCTTATAGATATTATTCCTCTGAAGCCAATCCTTATATTAGGAGAAGGTTTTCCTTTTACCCCAATAGGAACTTCCTCTCAATACAAATAGAAGCTTCAGGGGAGTGGTTTTCATTACGACATCTGCATGAGAGAAGAGTGAAACTCCCCTGACACAGCTTGCTGTAAGTCTAATAATTAATATTCCCTTCCATCATTCCTACTCTTTTATCTCATGTCATCAAGATGGGTTCAGGTCCCAACAAGTGCATGGACAAATGATCACCAATCCTGGATATTTTCAAGGACGTTCCAGTAACTTCTTGGATCCCATCAATCCATCTTATCTGTTGCCTTCCCCTTCTTCTATTTCCCTCAAACTGGCCAAGCATAATCATTTTTTTCTAATCCATCATCCCAGTTATGTGCTCAAGGTATACATGTTTCTGCTCACTGATCATCACTTTACAAAAAATCAGCCTTGATTTGATATGGGATAGATTAATTCTTCTTGCAGTCCATGGTACTTTCAGTGTACCATTTTTTAAGACCCATACAGAAGTGAACCCCCTTTTATTTTCACATTTAATGATGTTCAGCACATAAATTAAGAATGTGATTCAACCATATTATCAGGGCTGAAATGTTTGTGACCCACAGAGAAAATCAGTAGGAAGAAACGTATATACAAGATGTGTGAAAGGTTTGGAGAAATAAAAGGTCATGTGTTTTCCAGAGGTTCTCAGAAGTTATGCTTCAACACTCTGGAGTTAACCATATGGGGGAAGGATGAAATGGAATATAGGAAAAGAATTAAATACCCTTTCCTCATATGCACATAGTATGGACAGGACACATAAGGAGGTTGCAAGGATTTACAGGTAAACCAATGATCCATATGACAGTCATGCTGTCCTGCCAACTGTATGCTTGAAATGTACAGTTCTTCTACAGAGGGGAGAGATTCTGATAAGGCCAGTATTTCCTGCATGTTGAAGAACTTAAGATATAGCAATACATGTTAACAGCCTCTTCTATCATACTTCAAATACACAGCCAGCAGAGAACAGTGCTAATCTGAACATTCAGTGTGCTAAACCTTTAACACTTTAATATGGTTAGAACATGATGTTGGATTTATGGGTCTGACTAGATCAGGTGCATCAAGGAAACATTTTTCCATAAAATTTTCAATTTTTACCACACTTTTCAGTCCAAACAGCAAATTTCAGAAACAACTTTGAGTAATACTTATCTGATTTTGGATTCCAGTGTCTCACACAAGAACATACAACATGAACAAAGTGTGAAAGATCTCAGAAAAAAGATGAATTCTGGCATCATTTGGGTTGTTACCCAGAGCAGATTTGTGAAGACAGGGATTACTTTAGTTACATGCTTAACAATGAGAAGATTCAAATGCAGGCCAAATAAAAGCCATGATTCTGCCTTAAATATTTAAAAGCTAGTTTGTTTACTAGATTTATATTTGAGGTCTGGACTACAAAAAGTAATGAGATAATGAAGCTAAAACCTATGTCACAGGAAGAGAACTATCTTAGCATCCAGCATAAATCCATTGTTAATGTACTGGAATGATCTTTTATGATCATTTACTGCTCAGAAAAATCACTATTATTGGATTTGAGACTCATTGTTCAATACAGTACACAAACCCTTTGGCCTATTGAAAAAGTTTTGTGATGAGAAAAGGCTCTCTTGTTCTAAAATGGAAGTAGAAAATATTGCAGATCTGTAATTTAGAAGGCCACACACTCCTATTAAATGTAGCTGTATTATCTCTCTCCATACAGCTGACAAGAAGAGGTCCAACTCCCAGGCCAGAAAGCATGGCTTTTAATTGCTTTCACCAGGTGGTTGTCCTCCCAGTATATGGTCTCCTCTTTGGTTGGTTCCAGAATGTTCTGGAGGAATGAGTAGAATGGAACTAATTATTTCTTTAATTTTTTGACTAATCCACTGAAAAAGAAAAGGAAGAGAGCAAATGAAATTTATTTCTTATTCAAGAACTGTGTGGGGGAGCCTAAGCATTCCCTGTTCCATGTGGAATTCTATAATCAGAGGTTTCTTGTGCATCATTTCACACCGTTTAAATTGTTGCCTTACCATCTGGCAATTTAGGGGTGGGAAGGAAGAAACCAGAGGAGGATCTATTCCCTGTTATGAACTGTTTAATTTTTTCTCCATATTATTTTGAGAAACAGCATATTATTCTGAGATCTACAGCCTATTAGTTTGGCAAAGCCAATGTATATTGAAGACCCTGTTCATCCCCCTATATACTGTTAACATCTGTTTAGGAAAAAAAGGAATGTTACCGTATTTACCAGTTAGCATAGTTTACAGCTGTGAAGACCATAGTTTGATGTATGGGAAGGAACCATGTAAAGATCCACCATGCCAAACATGATTTTACCATGTTCTTCTACTCACTGATAATCTTTGTAAGCATTTACTCTGTAGGTGACTTTGTTGTTGAGAGAGATAGGCATGGAACCAACAAAACTGATATTAGAAGTAATGATATGGAGAGACTTCAATATGCAATATCGATATACAATATACAATATAGTTCAATATTCAATATTTAATATTGTATGCAATATACAATATTTAATATTGTTAGGACACACTTCTAACAACATAAGGTTCTAATCAACAATTTAAATAAATGCATGGTGATGACTATTCTGTGAAATCCACTTAAATTTGCTGCTTAAATTTGCAAATTCTATGTTCCATATTTTGGAATCAAGGACTTGGCCATCGAAACACTTATTCATACAAATAATCCTCTTCCCTTAAGAAAAACCTAATAGACAAAATGACGGGCTGGATTACTAAAGGGAATGCTCTGATGAAACAAGCAATACCTCAATGAATCAGTAATCAAATAAAAGTAAGAAAAATAAAATAGAAGATATTTCATCAAAGCGTATGGGATATATAAAAATCCCCCAATCTTATAACAGTTATTCAAAAAAAAAAAGAAGCAAGCATTAAATTCCCATGAGTTCTTTGTATTTCAGTGCTGAAATTACAAAAAAGTCTCTCCCAGGCAAGATTTTTTTTTTCTCTTCTTCCAGAGAATGGGCCACCTGAGTGTTAGGCTTCACGCTTATCTTGATGGCATATGAACTCATAAGTATTTGTTCTGAATTTTCTTTTGCTCAGATTGCTATTTCCCTCAGGCAAACACATTTAAAGCTGAGTTTGTTCTTATGTGTGGTATACTTATTTTCCCATGATTTAAGGATTGCCTTGTAATAAAAGCCAACATATTAAAGAGAAATACAAATTGTTTCCAAATACTTTTGTAGAGTAACTGCAAAATTATAGGCAAGCCTACCTATAGAGGACCACTAATTTAAGTAAACTAAGACATGTTTTTAATTTTAATCAGTTTTTAAATGATATAAAAGAATGGAAAGAACAGGGTTGGAACATGGATTTAAAAAGGTACCTCTGATAATGTTCTACAGAAATCAAAGGCAAAGTAGCAATATAGACTCTAATTGTTATTGTAATGTGGTTCTATCAAGAACTGTATTCCCCAAACAGTTGTCTGCCAAGAGCTGTATTTCATGCCAATCAGGAGAGGCCCAAAGCAAATGGTGGGTATGGCCAAAGCCAGAACTGAATCTGACCATCATGCTGATGCTCCTTTTTTTTTTTTTGGTCTTTTCTGGCACCCTCTTTTTCTCTATATATTTCTCCTCGTCCTGAAGACTGCCAGAGAATGACACATTGCTCCTGCCAGAGGTCTGAATTAATACCGTGCCAAAGTTTGCCTTGCAATTTCTCAAAGCTTTTGTTCGCCTGAGAATGAGGCTTCTGTTTCTCTGTCTTATTCTTAGGCCGCTCAAGAATTCTTTCAAATTTCTCTGAGGGATATCTTTTGGAGCTGACTTTACCCAAAGTGAGAGGTGCTATTGCTGGTGTTTTTTTCTACAGGAGGTCTTTCCACTCTTCTGGCATCTCGCTCGTTCCTCCCATTTCCCATTTGAAAAAGCTTTGTGGAAGGAGATACCACATGCTGCCTTCCTTTGGGACTTAATGAAGTGTGGGAAGCCTCTTTTTTGGAAGGAATTTTGAAAGCTAATTCTCTTTTATCAGACTGAAGGTATTTCCATGTCAGTTTTGCATTGCTTCTGAATCAGCTCTGGACCGTTGCACTCATATGTTGTCTGGCTTTGGCAGTCCAGGTTATTTTTTCCAATTCTGCTGCAGTTTACTTGTAGACTAGAGGAAATCTGTTTTATTCTTTGCACTGCTGCAGCCTGCCCTTTGGACTTTATGGTCAATCTGCTTTTCCATAGATGGAGACTCCTGCCTCACTATGTAACCTGACTCACAAACTGATGGCAAACATTTCTCTCTCTCTCTCTCTCTCTGTCACACACACACACACACACACACACACACACACATTCCCTTGCTCTATAGAGCTTCAGTATCCTGGGGTACCTGTCTGAAGGTCTTGCTTGGCATATAATCTTCCCCATACCTACTACCAATCCAGACACCAGCCAAATGCAACTATAGTTGCATCTTTTGAGTAAAGCTCCTATTTGTAAAGATGCTGCTATGATATCCTAGTATTATCACAGCTCCCAGAGACTGTTGAAAGAGACAGAGGAAATATGGTTTTGTGTTCTTTTTAAAGGGGTTCTTCACAGAGATTCCAGAAAAATTTTAAACTCTATTACAAAGCAGTTTTAAAAACAGGACTGTCTCAGTTCTCCATTTTGTCTCTCTCCCCAATTCCTTTCTAAAGCATTTCCTTTCTGACTGAAATGTCTCCTGGAAGTTGTAGCAGTATACTATACTATACTACAACCCTCTGTTTGTTAGACAAAAACAAACAGCGATAAACCAGTTCTTTTAACATTAGATAAGGTTGCAATTCCAAAGGTGAAGCAGACTCACAAACCTGTATACATAAGATCCACCCACACCCATATAAATATTATTGTAATGTCTGGAGGATCTTCTAGCAAATTTGTCATTTCTAGATGTCATCCTCTGAGATACATTGACTGATGGCCATCGTACAATGCATTAAAAAAAACTCAGTGTGTACAAATAAAGAGAGTGCTAAGAAAAGCCTAGAAGCCAAATAAATAATTGACCAAATAAACTGAAAAAAGCATTCTATTCAAGGTCCTTCTGTCAATGTCTCCTTCACTGTTCACTCTGAAGAAATAATAGTATATCCACAAGATGCCACAGTGACTGACTCCCAAGAGAAGGGATAAGAAGTGGTACCGAGCTCAGGAGTTAGGAGGCATAGTAAGATGAGAGTTCCCATAAGGCCCAGTGGGTAGAATAAAGAAGGTAACTTTGAACATCAAATATAGCACAGCCAGTGCTATTAATGAATAGTAGTAGTAGTAGTAGTAGTAGTAGTAGTAATAATAATAATAATAATAATAATAGCGGCTCAGATCTGCCTAAGCTTTGGAATCACAGAGATGGCTTTAAATTGGCACAGAGTCCTCATCTAGAGATACCCATATCATTCATTATAGATGTCTAATCAAAAGAAAACCTATTCTTCCTAGGTAGCATAATGAAACAGAACACAACATCTTTATTTATAATCAAACACAAACACAACTTGTTAAGCAACAACTGAGTTTTAGCCATCCCATCCAAAGCATCATGGCTGAATAATCTAATGTCATGTTTTCAGAGCAGAAACACACAGAAATTGACTACCTTGAGATTTGTGTAAGTTCTATGTCCTAACAGAGCAAAGTGATCTAAAACTTATTCATGGCTTATTAACTTGTGTTTGTGTTTGATATTTGACTGGAAATAAAGATGTTATGTTTGATAAATATGGAGACCACAATAAATACCAATTGAATATCTGTGACTGATTCTCCAAAATACTAGACATCGAACTCCAGAAGTCATGACCTATGATTTTTTAAACCTATGGTTTAAAAAGTTCATATCTGACTGGCTGCACAGTTACCTTGAGAAGTCACATCAGTAACCATGGTGTGTTGCAGAAGCAGCCATGAGTTGCAGTGAGTGGCATGAGACTGGTTCCAGGAGCGTTGTCCGGTCAAGGCCATCATTGTATTGCTTTTGTGCATGTCCTTAAAAGAATGAAAAGAGTTAAAGAACTTTTTTTTTAAAAAAAACTTCTATACAAACCCCCTTATTGGCAGAAGCACTGGACAACTTGTAAATACCCACTGTGACAGAATTAAAACTATACACCTGGGAAAACCAGTTTAAACTGAATGTAGAGTTTTTCAAACGTATTGGTTGTGACTATCACTGATCCAGTAAAGTTTCTACTCATACTCAGTAAAGCATGTGGGCCCTGTTGTAGCACAGAAGCTGCTCCTGAGTTCGAGAGTTGATTCCCTCAAAGATGCTCCCAAGCAGAAAAGAAAAAGAAAAAAAAATCTCACCTCTGGTTGAGAACTTTTTACAATTTTTGCTTATATGGTTAGGGAACTGCATACAGACACATGAACAATGTAACACAGATGCAACAGAAATTTTAAGCAACACTCAATGATTGAAGGAGCAATTCCTTAACTGTAAAGGTGCAGTGTAAATTAATACTAATAATTCACCAGTCCAAACTAACTCTCCCCCTCCCCGTTGGCAAATAAGCTCACTATAAGTTTCAGATAGCAACTCTGTCCTTGCTCTTTTTCAGATTCCCTCCTTGTGAGCTGAACTCCAATCTGTTCCTTTTTGGTCCTCCAAACCATAATTTACCCTCAGCCAAATCTACTGGATGATTTCTCTGCAGGTGACACCCAGCTCTTCACATTCTACAGTGGCCAAATGTTCAACCAATGCTCCAGAATTCTTTGCACAAAACCTCGTGCCTTCTCTCCTTTACCTCTTGCTTTATGCCATCATTGGGGGAGTGGGGGATGGTCCAAGCTTTTCGGATTCCAAACACACTGCCGTTCTTCTTTCCCTCTCTCTCCCTCCTGTCTTTCCATAACCAAAGTTGAGGTTCTATATAGGTTTCTACAAAACCAGCTTATTTTCCCTCTGTTCTATCCAGTCTTCTCCTGTATGATCTTTAGGGGTTGGAGCTGGGCTGATTAAACTGATAACTTGGAACCAACAGGACAAGGAAGAGCTTCCTATCTCTTTCCCAAACTTTACCCATTGCCTTTGAGATTCCTATTTCCTGCATCCTGCAATTTAGTTACTGATCTTAACTATGTAACCTTTCCTGTCTTAACACCAACTTCTCTGCAACTACTGGGAAGAGTGATATGATAGCCAACTGACCTCATAGAGAGAGCTAATAGGATGGCCTTGAATGATCCTCATATAATTTATGAAGCTTTTTTTTTCCAGCCTACCTTTTGAAGCTAAACATTTTCCTAAGTCTGATATAAAAGGTAATTATGGTAATTGTTGGCTGAGTTCTTCTGGTTCAGAAGCTAAGCAGGTTCAGCTCTGATTAGGACTTGGATGAGAGACCTCCAGGTAATACCAGAGCTGTAGGCTAGACTGGAAGCCAAAAAATATCTTGGAAAAAGGCAATGGCAAACCACTTCTGTACCATTGCAAAGAAAGCTACAGGGAGATATCTATGAATTTACCAGTTGAGAAAAACATGAAGGAAAGTTTACCCAATGGGCAGTTGTTTTTCATGAGTAAATCAAACTAATCTTGCTATAGCAGCTTTTCTTTTTTCATGACTAAACTTCTTAAGTTGTTTTTTTTTACTCATTCACTCATTTTTAAAATTTTACCCATCAGCACAAATGCTTTCAATAGAGGCTACATTTTTAACCCTTAAAATGACATTGATCCAAGAGTAAAGGGGTCCATACAACATATTTAGTTTATGAACCATTTCAAGTATTATTTATTTTGTACAGAAAGGATTAAATATAACTTACCAAAAGCCAAAACTAAAGGACTTTGGATTAAATTTTGGACTAAACACTGTAAAATCAGGATATATATTTGTATTTATTATTTTATATATATCTTCCATCTAGCCTAAAGTATTTACCTAAACAATCAAACAACGCCCACCACTTTCTGACAGGTGTCTCGGAAGCAAGCCCAGATGAAATGTAATGAAGCAGCAATTCTTATGATGGTCCCCAGAACTGAAAACTTCTGTCAGAATGAGAAAAGCAGTGTCACAATACCAGCTCCATCCCTTTTAAAGATATTTGTGATGTCATGATGCATGCGCAAAAGATGCCGAGCTTGTGTAACAGCACAACAACACTGCTTTAATTTTTCCCCCTGCCCCACACCCTGGGTTGGTCCTATTCCCATAAAAAATAGAAGGACCAACTCAGGAGATAGTTAGGAATAGGCAAGATGGGGGAACACAAGCAAAAATAAACATTGCTCTCGGCTTGCTTCTCTGCCCTCGATTGCTTTCAGCAATTTGCTCCAACTCTGGCTCCAACACAGGAAGGAGCCAGACTGAGGGAAAACTGCTGAAAGGAATTTTTTATGTCTCATTTCCACATTTCTTTTTCAGATAATGTTGCAATCTGCCCCCTTCACTTTGTATATGGATGATGAGCGATAATACCCATGCTTACTGTCATGGCTATATTGACTCTGGCTACCTAAATTCCATTCCAAAGTTTCTGTAGCTTATCAGCTTAGATGAAGCCATTTCATTTAGTATTGATTCTTATGGACTTTGGCATTCGGATCTGAATGCCATTCTGCCCAGAACCTTTCTTCAACCCCTCAGCTGCCTTGCTTTAAGCTGTCAAGCCAAGGTCAGACAAGAGAAGCCTTTGTTTCATCTTCTCTTCTCCTATTCAAGGGTTTCTTCTCTTTGGCAGCATAGCTTGGCTGCATTCTGTTAGCATCTGCCTGTGATTAAAGACAGATAAAGTTAGGCCAGACTGCTGGCTCACTGGCCTTTTAGTTTTAATTTGTGTTATTGATATTGACTTTGGATCTTGCCAGGCTTACTTTCATCTGAGTAGGATCTTCTGGGGAACCTGTTCCTATGGTAACAAACACTGTGCATTGTGATAAAGCACATTGCCGATGAAATAAATAATTATGGTGGTTTGATTTTTATTTTTTTATTTTTTTTGCTATTCATTCAAAACTATCCTTGGGAAAGATTCTTGACAAGGCCTTCGTACATTGCTCATCTCAACCTTGGAAATAAAAGTGTAGATAGGGAAAGCATATTTACCTTTGTTTCCACTGCCCCCAGGGTAGCTTGGAGCTTGCTTCTTTAAAAGTAGAAGAAGAATCTTCATTATCTCAGAAGCAAGGAAATCCAGAATAGAAAGGGGCATAATGTGAGTGAATTAGGACATCAAACAGGCCAAAAAAGGAAGGCTCTAAGAAATCTGTCTAAATTTTTACAGAAGCAACTCATTCTCCACTTATACTGGTTTGATCTTACAGAAGTTATCAACATAAAAGTGACAGGTTTTTAAAGTAGATTACAACCTCATGTAGTTTTAATCCTCATTAAAAAAGTTAGAATAGCCATTTCAGATAGAATCAGCTTTATTGTCACTGATTTTCATTTATATGTTTTGCAAGAATAAATCAGTAAGGCTTTAGAAATCCTCTTTAAAATCTTAAAGGCGCAATATTCATTAATGAAGGATCATTTGTAAGGTCACTAGCATCGTGTCTAAACACTCTGATTGTTTGGCAAAATACAATATAATATGGAATGTTAGCAAATACGATGACTGACAATTATTTGCTCTTTTGTAAATTCTGAACATGGAATTGTTCAGCCTAAATTGTTCAGATATAGGGCGCATTAAGCAGTTCAGGCAACGATCTTATGTATCTTTTTTTTATTTACTAGTCAAAGGCTTAATTATATACCTACTAACCAGAATTAAACCCAATGAACTCAGTGGGATTTATTTCTGAATATGTAAAGGTATAGGTTGCAGAAGCAAAATATCAGCAGCTTTTTTTCTCTCAAAAAACTCTCTTCAAAAAACAGAATTTCAACCAATTTATGAAGGATAGGCTGTGAGAATGAAAGGGAATTGTAGCACTTCAGCAAAGGTTGTCCTTTAGTTTCCAGTCCTGGATATTTTCACTGTGACTAACCAGAGAAGTTTCAAGATGCATGCATTTGGCTAATGGACCCAGAATGCTGGAAAAATAGACTTGGTTCGATTCCAGAAAGACTTAAGGCCTTGCACTAATGATGTCCATGTTAGTTTTCATTTTACTTAGATTAAGACAACTTAGGTGAATCTCTTTCTGGGGAGAAATCAAAATGTAAAAAAAGGCTTTTTAAAATTGTTTTTTCAAGAAGACTATACTTCACAAGCTGAGCAAACCCATAGGGAGTCGGAATAGTTTGTTTCCATTTTTAGTTAATACTTAGAGCTATTCATCCATTTCTTTGGTCAGCTATTTCTAGCAACTGTTACCCAGGCACAAGGGCAACTGCTCATTGGCCTTCTATTTAGCCTTGAACTTCTCATGTGACCTCTTCTCAACTATCTCTAACCAGACGTAGTGAGAAGTAGGCAATTCATTTTACAATCAGTCACATAACTGTCAGGTTGGGGGTTCATCTAGTTTACCTTCTTGGTGGTTATTCCCTAACTATGCAATTTCTTCTGAAAAAGGGTCAGGCTAATTTTCACTATGAGCTTTTTCTCCTGGCAGGCAAGAATGTTTCTATTTAGTCAGAACTTTATTGTGTTAGCTGGTTTGGCAGTTCAAGTTGGAAGGAGGGCTGTTTTTGCTGTATTTGATGTAGCATTTTTAATGTCTTTGACTTTTGCCTCTAGTTGGGATTTTATTTACACTGTTAATGTAACTTTTTTCATTAGCCATTCTGAGCACCATTTGTTGATAGACAGAGGAGATATAGATCCAAAAAATAAAATTGATCTTGAATAGGTTCCTCTACTATCAAACATAATTATGTATTGAGTCCATTTCTTCCAACATTCTGAATCATCCTCATACTTCTCTTTTAGCTGGTCCATGCCAAATGCAGTAGGTCTTACTAATACTGCTTCTACCGTTTCTCCAAGGGTTGCAGTAGCAGCGCTGTTGGCATGAAATGTGGCTATTCTACATCTGTTCACGCAAATGGTTACACTGGCATATTTAGCTCTTGACTTAACTTTAGGCCCTGCTTTGTTTATGTTGTTGAAGTGAAATTACCAACTGGCTCTGGCAGAGATTCTTACTTTATTCTCAGATAAATGGTCATGTCTAATATGTTATCACTAGGGGTGGAGTTCCCATTTCTTTACAATAAAAGCCTAAGAACCAATCAGTGGCCAAGAAGAAAGTGTGGCTGAACTATCCTAGAACCCCTTTGTTGTATAATGGAAAAAGTTTGGTCAAGGGGAATAATTTTGTGCTTGTTGCCCAGTTATAACACATGGCTTCAACCACGAAATAGAAATCAGTATGTTTTAAAACTCTGCAGTATAGGCCAAGAAAGCTGGGGGGGTTCCTACAAATGCCACTTGTCTTTTTTGTGTGGTAACTATGGAACCAAAACATACCTCCACAATGGACCTTTTGTAGATGGTATCTGTCGAGTGATCATGGACTCGGTGGGCATGGGAACTGAACAGAAGCCACCTTCCTAACAACATTTCTCTCAGCTCATGAATGATGCACTATGGCAAAACATTTTTCAGAGAAGCTCCAGCTTCTTTGCCTGGATTACAACACCTGTTTGCAGAGTCAGAATGAAGATTCATTAGACTAGTAAATCTCAGGGGACAGGAAAGATAGGTATAATTTTGACAACTTTTAGAAATCATTTATCTCCAAAAAGGCATAGAGCATTTGTCTCCAAGCGAAAATCTTTCTGTCTCATTTGCAGCATCCCACTTGTTTTGCGCTGCAGTCCCAAGATCATTACATTGACAGGGAGCTCCCCTTCACTGCCCCTCCACCACATGAAACTCAAAACCTGGAAGAACAACACAGCAGGAAATGATTACTCTTGGGTTTAAAGATATAAGCTGCAAAATGCAAAACTTGCTGTGATCATCAGCTTCATTACTTGTGTTTCATCAGCTTCTGGGCTTGCCAATGTCTGTCACTAGCCTGCCAAAGAATATGGCTCCTTCTTTTGTCCTGTAAAAAGGGCAACAGTAATTTCATCCTCTATTCATCAGCAAGAAAAGACAGTTTTCATGGACCTGTGTGATGGATGCTAATTTCTAGGAGTAGCTGCCTGTAGTGCTTGAAAGTAGGCTACTTATACAAGGGCCAGAAGAAATCAAGAAAATTTTGAAAAAACGCATCTATAATTTAGCAGCCAGTATTGGCAACCTATTAGCATAGAGATGATATAGATTTATAGAAAAACTCTATGGAATGTTGGGAGAAAAACAAAGGAAGGTATTTCCTTCTACAAATCAATAAATACATGCCCATGTATTTCTATGCATGTTGAATGTTTATCGAACATTTTCCTAAATTCAGTTAGTTTTTTCCCATATAAGTAAGATTAAGATTACATTCTGAAACTTCAGAGATGTAAACATTAACTTCTTGGAACAGTCACACAATAGTATCTAGTTACAAAGGTTTAAATTAACAGCTTAGAAAGTAATCGTTACATTCTATTCTTCACTGGTGGGAGCCCATTTCAACCATTATGTCCAGTTTTGAGCACTGGATTCAGACAAATTGGAACATGTAAAATTAAAGAAAATGAAGGAATGGAAATTATGTCCTTTGAGGAGAGACTTAGGTAATGGGCATGTTTAGTCTTGAGAAAAGACAGCTAAGGGAGGGCATGATTGCACTCTTCAGATACTTGAAAAGATGTCACAAAGGAGGTCAAGGGGCTGGTTCTGTATTGTCCCAGAGCACAAGACAACACCTAATGGCTTTAAGTTATGGGAAGGGTGATCCTGGTTGAATGCTAGAAAAATGTCCTAACCACACAAGTTGTTTGACAGTGGAATCAAAGGAACGATGAGCTGAGTTTCTCTACACTGTGTTCAAGTGGAAGGCTGGAAAGCTTTCTGAGATGCTTTAATTTGGATTCCTGCAGTTAAGCAAGGAACTGATACTCACAGGGATGGGAGCAGTCTTTTAGGCTATATTCCTCCTGGATCCCTTTCTTTCTTATTTCTACCACTGTAATCAGTGCTTCCTGACTGCTACCACAGCGGGATGATCCTGGATTGGCCCTTAATTAGCTAGTTCCTCTCCCTGTGGGCATGGGAGCTTTAATTAATTGTTTCCTGATTACAAAATTGCTTATTAGAGTAATTCTGTTTCCTAAGGCTGCAACTGAAGTATTCTGGCCATAAAATAAAACACTAAACCAGATGAAATCATTAATTTGGGATGATTTCCTTCTCCTACAGTAGATGATTTATTGATATAGAGAAAGTAAGGTGGAGAATGCACGAGTTTATACAAGACTGGAAGAAAGGATAAGAATGCTTTCTCCAAGCTTCCATCATCTTCCATGATCTCAGTATTTAATATGATTAATAACAGTATTTTCAGCTATGAAGATAAATGCAACACCATTCATTTAAATGAACTTTCCTTGCAGCTTGGAAGATGAACATCAGGCAGCCAAGACAAACAACTGAAGTTGAAATGAAGTCAATAAGGATTCTATAAAAAGCATGGCTAAAGTAATTATTCAGAAAGCATGACACCAAGACAGGGTAAGAGCATTTATAGTGCTACTTTTGTTAAATCCACAAATCAGAGCATGAGTAATATAGAAGTATAAATAAAACAAAACAATGGATTACTATTTAGGCTCACTGAAGAAGAATGAAGTGTGAGCAACTTCAAAAGCCGCTAAAATACAAATATCACTTACTGTTACAATGGATGAGTGGAGCATATAATAGAGGCAAATAAATCACAGCTTCAGAAGGGATTACAGACAAAGCAATGTTTGATGGTGATTTGAAATTTAAGTACTTTAATTCTAATTGTTAATTATCTCAAGGACCATTTTGTAACATGTTGGGCAAAGAAGAAAAGCATGAATCACTGTCTAGCCTTAATATAAATTATAATGGAACTAACAGCAAAAATGAAATGATGCTGTCTATTATCTCACATGAGGCATATCTTCTGATATTATTTATTTACTGGTTTCTAATTTATCAAGGCTTTAAGAAAAATGTTAAGATTTATTTCTGGTAATATTCTTGATTGGAATCTCTCTCACACACATACACCGTATTTGTAAAAATAGCATGCTTAAGTTAACCATGATTTTTCTCAATCCAGTATTCTAGGTCCATACAATATGTGGAACCATAAATTAATCACATTGGTTGCCCTTGCAAGCAAAACTGTGGTTGCCTAGTTTGTGGTTCAGTGGACCATGTGAACCGTTTTACTGATATGAATGGCACAAACATCTCAGTGGAAAACTCCTATTGGTCTTTTTTGCAAATTAATTTAAAAGCAAATTTATTGTAGCCTTTCTTGAATTTCAGAGGAACAGTGACCAGAGAGACGTTGGTTGGCTTAGATTGCCTATTATCAATGGAATCATGGAGGGCAGCTGGGGAGGTGCAGCTCTGCAGACTTTTAAGAGCAGGAACAAGGACATCATCTGCCAGAATGCCAGGTAACTGATGGGGTTTCCTTGGCCTGACGAGCATTTCGCTTAGTGTCTCCTATGAACATGTTCAATATGTTTTACAAGTCAGATTTATGCAATCAGAAGTACCCCTAAATTAAGAACTTACTTCCAAGTAGGATTATATGTATGCTGATCCTTATAACTTGTTAAAAGGTATAACTTATAACTACTGCTCTTGCTGTAGAGAGGCAGGTGGAAGCACATATGTTCAAGGGGTGGGGTGGGGACTTTGCTGTGAGTATCTGCACTTTTAAATTTACTATTATGCTATTGGCTACTGTACAGTAAATTTGAGTGGTTGAAGAATGAAACTGAAAGATAAGTTAACAAAGCCTTGGTCATTGTAGAAACTCTATTAACTGCTGAACACTTAATAAAGCATATTTTCCAGATTTATTTATTTTTTTGGCTACAAGGTGACTGAAGGTGAAAAAAAGAAAACATTATTAATGAGCTCCATAGCCCCCTAGCCTTACAGCGTAATTACAATGAAGGGGTCATCTATACTTTCTCCTCACCCTGGCATTGCAATGGCATACTTACCAATTGTGAATGACACGTCCTCGCAATGGAGCCTCCATTTTGATGTTAGCTTGCCATTGAGGCATGCTGAAGCTGAATCAAGGTGATCCAAAGGAAAACAGAACTAGCCCCTCTTCATGCCAACATGTTTTCATTCTGCTGTAATTTGAAAATGTCTTGAGCTACAATGTCTCTGAGACCATTTCTTCTTCGACTACTGGAGAAAACAAAACCTCCCTAGCAACCATTTTTTCCTTAAAATCAGGAGAATATTAACTTTATGGAATGTTTTTCATGAGATTGCTATTCCCACCAATAACCCTGGGCAGCCCAGTATCATTTCCAACTATGTATGCCCAACAGCTGCCACTCTTGCCATCTCTTCCTCATTCCTCTTCAACCAGCCTGTCTTGCAAAACTCTGGCCCTCTGCCAGTCTCATTTCAGAGGTTCAGCAAGAGGAACACTATAGAGACTAGTTTTCCAATACTTCTTCCAGTTTTAAGGAGAGGACAAAAGCATATCGCTAGGTATGTGGAAAAGAGCCCTAAATTTTAAGCTTTACTTACAAGTTTCATCTGATGACTGTGAAAGAACTGCTGAATCATGAGCCAACTGACTCATAAAGACAACATAGCACTTGTATAATTTCCTGCCTCTCCTAACCAGATTGCCCCTTCTTGCATGCTTCAATCTGCCTTGCAGCCATCACTCTATCTATTCAGAATTCCTGTACCACTTGCACTCTTTCCCACTCCCAGAGTATAAATACCCAGTTCTTTATGGTAGCTCATGGCAACTGTGAAATTATAACAGAAGCAAAAGAAAAATAGCTCTCTTACCTTTCAGGACAATCCCATAAGTACTGTTCTTAGAAGACTACAATACACAATTTACTTACAATAGGGGAGAGCCTAGACTCCTAAAAAAGGGAATAATGGGTGGGCAACAGCAAAGGGAATTACATCAGGAACTGCAGCAGCTAAGGGATGAAACTGAGAAACAGTTTTTGAAGTCTGTTACTGGTCAGCTGGAAGAGAATGCTGATTAGCTCATAGTAATCTGAGCATAGTCACTGCATTCCAAGGCCAGTAGAAATTAAGAAGATTGTGCAGCAGGAGAATAGATCTGGTGCCATGTGAAAGTGCCCACAGTTGGAGAGTGCCCTCCAACACAGCACAGAATCATTACCCCATTGTCTACCAATAAGCAGTCCAGTAATGCAGATTTATAATGCCTTAATTCAGTGTTGTCCAAACTTGGCCACTTTAAGATGAGTGGACTTCAACTCCCAGAATTCCCCAGCCAGCCATCTTAAAGTGGCCAAGTTTGGACAACACTGCCTTAATTCAATCTTTTCCCAAATGGTAATTTCCCAAAAGCTTGAGATTGCACCACCCAGAATTCCCAGCCAGCAACTCCAATACTAAAAGATGCAGTCCTAATACACCCTTAGGATAGCTTCTTTAACTTTTAAGAGATCTTGCATGTGTATTCTTGCTTTATCATTAGGAGGGATTAGAAACAGAATCATGGGAATTGCAGCTTGTCACAGGGTTATGACAAAAGGAATTTTCTTGATACTACTCACCCCTCCAAACTGGCCATTGGACCCTCAAGGGCAAGGAGGCCAAACAGGACTTATTCTTTGGGCTAGAACTTCACCAACAACAACCCTAATCCTGGCAATCTATTGGATTGTCTAAATTCTAACTCACTTCTGCCTGCTGCCTGGCTATTTGTGTGTGTGTGTGTGTGTGTGTGTGCCTTCAAGTCTTTGTTGACTCCTGGTGACTGCCTGGACTAGTCCCTGCAGTTTTCTTGGCAAGGTTTTTCAAAAGTGGTTTGCCATTGCCTTCTTCTGGTGACTGGCCCCAGGTCACCCAGCTGGCTTTGTGCCCAAGGCAGGACTAGAGCTCATAGTCTCCCAGTTTCTAACCTGGTGCCTTAACCACTACACCAAACTTACTCTCTGGCACCAGCCTGGCTATTTAGACAACAAAGCCAATTAGTACAGGATTCTAATGAAAAGAAACAAAATAGGGTACACAAGACAGAAGCCAGTCTACTCTTCATCTGTGGAATACATGTACTCAGTAAGGCAAATGAAATGGCCTGACAGATTTTCTAACCCTGCAGTCTACAATCACATGTCATTTCCCAAATTCACTATCCAGGTGTTTACTTGCACCTTGGTTTCTGCACTACCCTGCACTTACATGATAAAGAGAGCCTTATGACTCTAGAAAACTACCTTGTTGCTGGTGTTGATGCCATCACCTGGCAGTGTATTTTCTTCCAGATTCCCAGAGATTGAAATACCATGTGAAATCAAACTGAAGTAATATGCCCTTCATCATTCATATTTCCTTTCTGTTGCATGGAGAAAATCATTATTGCTTCCAAGCAGTTTATGTGGATCCCGGTATTTCTTCCAATGTCCCCTATCCAGATGAGTCATCGTTAAATGACAAGGCATTATTTATTTCCGTCCTTCTTGCTACTTACCTTCCTCCTTCTTGCTACTAACCTACTGAATTCCAAAAATCAATGCATTTAAAAAAAAAAAAAAAGCCCAAACGATTCTTTGTTTGTAGTGAAGTCTGCCTCTGGTACAGGTAGCTTAACTAGAAGATGAATTGCAATGTGTCTACTGAAGCTGAACAGTAGTTAATAAGACAGACTGTGTAGAGTCCAATGTCTCAGTGAAAGACCATTGATCAGCTTGAGTAGATTTTTTTACCTGACAAACATCTTAGTGCAAGGAAACACCACAACGACTGAAGCATTGTTTTACCCTTTGATTTGGTTGACCAAAGGGCTCACTAGGAATGGAGCCATAAGGGGGAGAATATACCAGCCACCCCAATTCCTATAAATGGTGCGATTCAGCACCATTGCTTTATCCTAGCTATTAGGGTCCAAGGAAATTAAGGATCCCTAGTAGTGACTTACACTATGATCCAACTATCATCATGTCAATATAGCAGTAATGAGGGCAGGCTTTATATCACCTCAGTGACAACTGGGTAATGCTCAAAGAGACTATAAGTCACAAGTGGGGGAATGGCTTTCATCACTTTAACAGTATTTGCTAAGCAGTATCATTCATCCTAATGCGCAGCCGGGAGGAAAAATCTTTCTCCTTTCCTTCCCCCTCCTAATTCTTGTTTTTAAGTCCACTACTTAAACACTCTACTGAAATTGAAGGTATGGCTACAGTCTGCACTCACTCAGACAAAAGCATTGCAGTTAGCTGGCCAATTAACTCACCAAACTATGGAATAAGTCTCTTTCATGTATTTTACAAAATCACAATTGTGCTGTAAAGCGCAGTCGTGCTTTAATAAAAAGCACTCTACTTTAAAAATACAGCATTATAGCCTTTACTGTAAAATGAATAAAGTTGGGGAAATGGTTTTAGGAAATGATTTTTCAACTGATGAGGAAGCATTGTACACGTTTACATCGCTGGATCAAGTTTGCTAATGTGATAGATAGGCCATCGGGCGGCAGCACCCCCAGTGCGCTTGCTTAACTAATCGGAAACACCATAAACATGTTATCTTGCCAAGAAAAATATTAGTGCATTATCTTTTCCCCAAAGATTTGGTTTTTTGAATGCCTAAGGAAGTTTTCAAGGTTCCGGTACCTTCATGTAGCTTATCAGCCACATTATATACAACAGAATAGTGTGTTTCTTTGTTAGCATATTGCTTATAAAGAACCAACACCAGAAAGTGCTAAGTGAGAGGCTATTTTTGTTCTCAGTCCACATTTCCTCAGGAATAATGTTCTGTGGGTCTTATCACCTCCCAGTGGTGAGTAGCACTGAAGCAAGTAAAACTCAATAGCAGATCTACCTATTTTCTTCCATATCAGAATTTTCTTTTTCCTGTTTCTACCATATTTTGTTTCATTCTCTCTATGGCACTCTGTTTTATTTCTCTTTGTCCTCACATGGTAGGCTGCTAGGGAAGAAATAGGCCACACATGTCAGATATTTGTATACATTTTTGAAACTGGGGCAAGACAACTTTGGACTGAAGACTTTATATGGTCTTAGACCTGCAAATTCCTCATCTCTGTTCTAAGTGGTGTTTGAGAAAGGCACAGTTTCTCTTCTCCTTTATTCTTATTGAACTAAACCCACAAAAGGATGCAGATTGAGACAGTTTTGATTAAAACACTGAAGGCCTGTAGAATTAACTGCTTTAAAGTCTGCATTGGAGGATGGCCCTACCATTATGAATGAAACAACTACTTTGGCTGCAATTAGAGGATAGGACAGTCACACTGCTTATCTTTTACATACACCCCCCCCCCAATACTGTACATCATGTTTGTTTGTGTGTACCTGCATTTGGGTATTGCTAAATCAGAGGAAATTAATATAAGTAGACTTGGAAGTGTAAGGGACAATATATTTGATACTGGGCCTTTCCAGGCAGGAGAAACCATTATATGGTCGAAATGCATTTCTCTTGGCAATAATATCCATCCCCACCAGTAGGACACAGTGATAGGGAGGCAAGTAGATTGTTTCAAGGCTACAAAATCAGTCCTGGGCAGAGGGAAGATCTTTCTGTCAACTCTTCTATAATAGTCATATCTATTCTGTATAGAATAGGACAGTGAACAGAACAGAAATGTGGATATAAATAATATCTGGCCCTTTTTCCACTTTAAAGCTCAATCACTACAAATGATTTCAGATTTGAAGCTAGGGATTATAGCTCTTATTAGAGCCCTTGTAGAAGAGGAAAGAAAAACAAGGTTTCTTATTATTTTAAATTAAAGAGGGATTATTAAAAAAGCTTTGATGCCACTCTGAGCTGCAGTTTCCTCTAAACAGTTATTCAGTAACTGAGTGATGGGTGGAAACAAAATTTGGTGGGAACATATTTTGCTCATTCTACAAGGCAGGATTCTTGAAAAATTGCTTTCCCAGGGATACCATCAGGGGTGTGGTTACATTTTTTGTGTATCTGTATATAAATAAACTGGCTAAAGTGATAATGCACATAAAGGATTTATTTATAATGGTTGACATTATCATCATGGTGGTGATAGGTAATGATTATGAGGATAGCCCCTGCATATAATTGGTGAATATCTCCTTGACAGATAACAATCCCCAAGCCCCTTCTGTCTGCATATGTTGGCAGCAGTCCCACAAAAAAGAACTGAGTGGCAAAACTGTGTGTGGGATTATGACTGTAATAAAAAAAAACAAACATTGGTTATAAGTTTTTTTGTTTTGTTGTTACAATCTATGAATGTCTTGTAATAACCACAGTTCTGTACAGAGATTTGAAACATATTATTTTTCCTAAGAAACTTCCTGAAAGCATATCAGATTTCCTGACACTATTTCTTGCCAAGTCTTAGAGGACTTGGTGCCCCAGAAGGCAGTACTAGCACATGGACAACAGTTCTATCAGTTACTTTTAATACGACTGAAGCATTAATTCATAACTGTGTAACATCTACAACAGATATATCTAGATGACAATATTTAAATATAATTATAAAGCTAGCTGATATGGGCACTTCCTGCCTATAGCCATGGCAACTATGAAGTTCCAGTAAGGGATGCTGGTTCTTTTAGTTTGTCTTTCCATTTCTACCCATCCCACTCAAAAAAAAAGGGGGGGGACCCTCTGGATTCTTTGCTATCATGTAGCAACCAACAGGATAAATGCTTTTCTCTGAGAAATTCTTTCCTTTTGTTTTTATCTACAAGTTGGGAGTGTTGTTGTACTGGCCTTTCTGCTACACAATTTCATCCTTGTCTGTGTGATCTCACTGCAGGGCTGATATGGGAGTGCCCTTGACCTTTGGTTTTGGGGAACTTCAATTTGCCCTTGGATGGAGGCAGCTCATGAGTTCAGAGCCATGATGACAACCATTGGCATGTCTTAGGTGGCCACACATTTGATCTGCTTTTTGTTTTGGAGCATCTGAGATGTGATCCAAGGTGAGAGATGGTCAGAGTACTATCAGCTTTCCATGGAGTTAACCAGCACCATGGAACTCATCAGGGAGCATGGGCCCATTTAGTTGGTCTGCCCCAAACACTTATACATATTCCCTGGGTTTCCAAAGGATGCTTGAGGGTTTTCCCAAAGCCCTGGTAATCAGTTCTGGTGAGTACTTGGCCACCCTCAGAAATACTGGGATAGTGTCAGTATTTGATAGGATTGCTCTGGAGCAGACACTCCCTGTCTAGAGTTCTAGATGAACTTCTTGGTTTACTGAGGGGCTCTGGAAGATGAAATGGCAGAATGGATGCCTAGAGACATGCTGGAGAAAAGCAAAGAATGAATGGACCAAACATGGGGAAGAGCCCAAGTTCAAGCCTAAATCATGGTGCTTTAGAGTGGCAAAATGGTCCTACTTCTCTACTTTTATTGCATCCACAAATAGCTATTCAGCAGCATTATTTAGATTTGCCTGGACCTTGTTAGGAAAAGCAGTGCCAGAAGGTTGGCTGATGGAGTGTTGTAGTGAATTTGTAGTGAATTTGTACAGTATCTAGAGAATGAAATAGCTGTGGATCCAAAGGCTGACTGGTTCCAGAGTTAGTCCATCTTTAGCTCTGGATAAGGTTGTGCTTTCCCAGATGGAGTTGGCCTGCAATCTGTAAAAGAATGTAGGTCTGGCCTTGGAAAGGTAGAAGAGCACAATGAACCATTACAGCTGGAAAAAGAAAACAGCAACTCAGTACTTAGAAAGTGGAAAGTGTGAGAAAGAAACTCAAAGTAACCCTACCTTGATTTTGTTTGATATAAGAAGGAGTAGAGAAAAACTCTGATAGGCTTTTGAGATTCTGTTCTCCTACTCTACAACAATAAAGAACATTCCTGGAATTCCTGCTGCTTCTGTTTCTTTTTCTGGCTTACCTTGAAGGGGTGACACAATCTGGGGGACTTCAGGGACTCAACCTCCAGTTTGAACAGCCAATGAAGGTTGTTCATTGCATAATTAAGCCTTGTGTGCCGGTTCCAGGCATTCCTCAAACAGGAGGCTTTGCTCAGGTTAACTAATCTCTTTGTCATCTTGCAATTCTCCCTATATGAGTTGAAGACTGTATGGAAGCTTCAGCTGTTTCAGTATACTATGAGCATGCTTAAGTCCACTCATGTAATGCCACTACTATAAGAGCTGCATTGGCTGCCAGTTAGCTTCCAGGTGCCATTTCATCAAGGTGTTAGTTTTCATCTTTAAACCCTATCTGCCTTAGGGCCTAGAGATATCTCCAACACTACCTGCTCTGGTTAAATTAGTCAGTCTAGTGAGATCAGGAACCGAAGGCTTCCAAAGAGTCCCCCTGCTGAGGGAATGTCATCTGCAGGGAGTCCATTATCAAGCCTTTGCAGATCAGCACCTCTTTATTAAGCTTTTGGAGAGTTATGAGAGCTTTTGGAGGGTATTTGGAGACAAAATGGAAGATCATACTATACTTGGGGTGTAGGTGCACTAGATTTAATGTTATCAGTAATTTTGTTATTGTTTCTTATTGTTTGTAATCCTTCTCTATATTTGGTTTGTTGCATGCTGCTCAGGGTCTTCAGACCAGAGTGGCATATAAGTAAGTAACTAAGTAAATACAGGCTTTGCTATCCAATATGAAAGCAAGTTGTAAAGCATATAATGCTGAAAATTGAATTCAGAGTAGTGTGCCTTTCAGTATATATGGCTGAAGAACATAAGAGATGAAGGATGCTTTTATACTGTCATCTAGTTGGGGGTTCTAGGAATGGGAAACTAAATAACTTTCTTGCATCCAAGTCTTTTAAAAAGGCTTCCAAGGATTTCAGGAGTTTTGTTCAGTGATGTAATGACATCGCCAGAATGGTTAAAGCCAACATTTTCTGCCTGATTTTCAAGGTCTTTAAGGGATTTCCTGGGATGGGGTTAATGGGAAAAATAAACCTGATCTGGAAGAACTAAGAGCTACATGGAGGGGGAATTTGGCGATTAAGCCCTCTAAATACTTCCAAGATAAATGAGGCTGAAAAGTTTGTTCCCATTTATTCCAGAAATGCTCTAGAGGTTGCCGTTGGGGGATTGTCCACCTTTGCACTACTTTAGAAGTCTACGTTATTATTCATATATTATGGCAAAACACAAAACTGGCAACAATTGCAGAAAATTCTGATGTGAGTACTGTGATGACATGACAGTAGGACCTGCAGCTAAAAGCAGCCAGATTGCCACAACTTAGAAGAAAAATACACCTTGTTTTGCAATGAAACATTATCTTTTTCTAGACAATGAAGCACAGCTGATAGCCCATAAAGTGATTTATAGCAGAGGGAGACTTCTCAGCATTATCACCATTAGTAAGATACACCACTGAATGGTTTCCAGCAGTATGAAGTTATTTATCTAAACTGGAATGGAGTTTCATGAAGAATGGCATGTTGGTCATCTGCCCAGATTTAACTGGCTGGCATTCTACTTGAATTGGATAGATATTGGTTACCTTTTCATGGAATTCAGGCACTAATGAACCAACTTACCGTCTTTGTCAGGCCTTGGAATGACCTAATTGTTAAAGTATTTGGATGTCTTTGTTGAAAGCATTTGGTAGAGATGATTTTGAATGTTTGCCCTTATCAAGCTACAAGTGTTAAGGATGGCTCTGTTCTTGTGCACTGCAAATGCTTGATGTGATTTGCTTGTACCATTTGTTAAGGACAAATTGACCTTTGTTAGATGCCTCTGGTAAAAATGTTTCTGTCCTTACCAGGTTACATCTGGTTAGATTACATCTGCTCATTATTTGTGAATTAATAAAAAGATCCAGTCTTTTGGCCTTGAAATGAAGGTCTGAAACTTCCCAGGTAGGTTGGAGAGGAGCACAAGGCAGCAGGTTTAACCATGTTTATTATCTGCTTGAATCATATTGTCCTGTTATTGGTCTGTGCTTATTTGCACACACTTACTCGTATTTTGGCTGTAACTGAAGAAATTCCAAAGAAAGTCAAATGCTTTTGATAGAATCACTAAGTATTCCTTAATTATTCTCAGACGATTCTAGAAAATTCCCCTTTGCAGCTTATTGCAAGACTTAAAACAGGGTCACAGAGAAAAACTTCTGTGCTAGCCTCTTAGACTCACTCCTTGGGTTTGTTTGTTTTTTCTTCTTTTTCTTCTATTAATAGGTGGAGGAGAAAAGGATCAGAGCAGAAGAAGACAAGGGGACAGAGTAGCCTAATATCCTAGCACTTGGTCTGGAAATCAGCATTTAAACCATCATCCAAATCAAAAAGGGGATTGGGCTGTCTTACAGATTACTATCGCTTGGGAAACTATTTGATGACAACTGTGGTAGCCTGAAATTCCATCCTCTATTATCTTTATTCAGCTGGTCCAAAGGTTCAGAAATTGGGTTAGAACGATGGAGGTGTAATGTTTTGACGTTTGGATATATTGGGATTATTGACTAATGACTAGCTAGGCTTTATATTAATGGGATTTGCTGCATAACATTGCTAATTTCAGACATGATTCTAACTTTACTGTTGTTTGTTCTAAAGTTTTATTTATTATTAAATTGTTACTTAATATTTTCTGTATGGTATTTTTTACTGACTTGGTTATTTTGACTGAAATATGATTTGTCTCAACTGGCTGGCATACTGATAATAAAATAAAAATTCAAATGCCACTCAACCTCCTCTCAGTTACTCATAAGTAAATTAAGAGCATCCAAGTTTCCTGCAGCAGTTGAAAAAGAATTGCCATATAAAGTACACAGCCATCATGTGTTTAGATTCCCAGGATGTTTACATTCCCATCTGGACGGTGGGTTCTGCCAAAATTCTTAGGAATTCAATCCTTCCTCAATTTAATTGGTGCAAGATTTTCATACACATATTTTATCTATTGCTCGCCATACAGGAATATTCCAGCTACTGGAGGGAAGAAAGTAAGGAAAGAAACAACATAATCTCCCTGAGTTGGAACACTGAAAGAGAACTAACTGTGTTTTTAAATGTCTTCTATGATGGTACAATAATGATTTCTATAAACAGTTCTGATTATCCTTAAATACATATTACATATGAAAAATTATAATGTGTGAATTATGAAAGTCAACATTTAGCTGACACAATACCTGTGATCTTGGCAACTACCAAAAGTGCTACAGTAGTCATGGATTTTTTTTTAATTTTTTTGGCTATAGCTATTTGTCTATTTATTTGATTTATATGCCATCTTTCATACAGGAGCTCAAGGTGGTGTTCCTCCTCCTATCGTTTCCACAACAGCAATCTTCTGAGGTAGATTGTGCTGTGAGAGAGTGATTGACACAAAGTCACTCAGTAAGCTTCCATAAATTTCTTACATAAACACTCTTTAAATATTAGTGGAAACAGTGGTGTTAGGTACATTATGTATAATCTGCAGCAGGATAGCATATAATCCCCTTGTTACATTTTTATTCACACAACCAAGTTATGAAGGATGAACAGGACTTGAGCCTAAGGCGATGCTGTGAGAGTATTTGTGTATCTCAAAACATTTTTCTTCTTTTATTAAGCACATTCAATGATATACTAGGTAAACTAACAAAAAAAAAAATAACAAATATACCTTCCTATTAAATAATATCCTTTAAACTGTTTTGTCATTGGCTTTTAATCTTAGATTTGCTTTATCTGTTGCTTATTACTGTACAGGTATTATATAGTTAAGCTCCTTTTTACTATATGCTATTGTTCATTTAGCAGAACATGGAACTTTTATGTAATTAAGGCAGTTGGCTTCCAAAAAATTGCTATGTATATTAAAACTATATCCTTTAAAAGAAAAGGCCTTTAAGGAAAAGCAAAGAAAGAAGATAGATAGATAGATAGATAGATAGATAGATAGATAGATAGATAGATAGATAGATAGATAGATATTTTCGTTTTTGCATTGTTTTTAAACACATGAACAGATTTCACAATGCTAATTGACCTGGACAAGATTTTGCTTATAAAAATAAGCAGGCAAGTAAACTGAAAGCAAAATTTTGTGTGTAGCTGCTTCTGAAGCACATTGATTGTTTACCAGGAAACTCCATTTCCTTCAGGTTAATAAGCTCTGAAATATCTGAGTTCCTTTTTAGTAGCAACAAGAATTTTGGGTAGCAAGCCTATCAATCAGTCTCCACCTTGTAGCACCTACCAGATTGTTATATTAGGGCTGCAAAACCCAGAATTCCCAGTCAGGTAGTATGGAATTCTGGGAATTGCAGTATCAATGGATCTTAAAAGTGCTGGGTTGAGGAAGTCTATGTATACACATCTAACAGTTGGTACCCATGATATGCTAAGGCTCCTCAGATGTTACTGGTTAATTCAGGTCAGTTATCAATACAGTCCAGATTTCCCTGAATAACAAGCTGCTGGCATCATAATAACCTTATTACAGGCACCACTACTGATTTACGGAAAACAATAGGCCTTTCCTTTATTAGTCTTGGCTGTGTAAACAGAGCCTGTATTGGGGGAGATGCATGTTAATATTAGAATCTCCAAGACTAAAAGACAAGCATCAGTTTAAATCTACAAGACTGATGTAGAATGACAGACACAACAAATAATTTTAATATACTGTCTGCTGAACAAGCTTCTCTCTTTAACCATTATTTCAAGTGTAAGCAGCCAGAGGTCAATCGGTAACTCCAAGTTACCTGCAACCTTCCAGCCGTACCTGCCTTTAAATTAAAAAAAAAAAAAATTAAAGACAGATTTTATTCTGAGAAGCAAAGCAACAGCCTCTGGCATTATCTTCATTTCCCAAAGTGGCTCACTGAGTGAATGAATAGGGAGAGCAAACAGGAGTTTGGCAAGGGAGTTTGACAGGGAAGATCAGAAAGAAGATAGCTTTTTCCTTTTTCTTCTTTTTCCATTTGAGGAACATAGAGATTGATGGAACTACTCTTGTGATCTGTCGGGGATGTGCCACGGATTGTTTTCCTTCCTAAATGTAAAAAGAACTATATATGCTGTAAATGCAAGCTGTTTACCCTCCTAGAACAGAAGATGAAGAGGCTGGAGGTAAACCTATGCACTCCCCAACTTATCAGGGAAGATGAAGAATTTTTGGATTGGAAATAGATAATATTCAAAGAGTGGCAGCACTAGCAAGAGGAGGTAGAAGATATGGAGGATGGAAGTGGGAAGGGATGGAGAAATAGAGGAACATCACACAAATGACCAAGCATGCTAAGAAGAGCTGTTTTTCTTTTGAGCTTCAAAATAAATTGCAGAGCCCCCCACTTATGATTTTGGGCCCCTGTACGAAGAGCAGCTACCACAAACATCAGTATCTGAGGAAAATGATTCTCCAGACTAAAGTAATGGGAAGAAACCAACAAAGGGAATTTTAACACAGACAAATGCAAAGTCCTACATTGTCCACTTGATAGGAAAAATGTGTGAAGGGTCAGGGGAGTCATACCGGGCAACAGTACATGTGAAAAGAATCTGACTGTCTTGATGGATCACCAGCTGAACATGAGCTAACAGTGTGATGCAGTTGCCATAAATAAATAAAACCACAATCCTTGGCTGCATCAATAGAAGTACAGTATCAAGATAGAGAAGCCACCATTCTTTTCTATTCTGCATTGGCCAGACCACATCCAATTCTGGGCACTGCATTTTAGAAAGGACATTGAGAAAGTATAGTGTGTCCTAAGGAAAACAACTGAGATGATAAGGGGCCTGAAAGGAGAACCACTGAAATGATAAGGGGCCTGACAGGAAAAAGATATGAGGAGTTGTTGGAGGTGTTGGGAATGTTTAGCAAACATTAGGAGAAGAGAAGACTGCAGGGAGACTGCCTTCAAGTACCTGAAGGGCTGTCACATCATAAAAAAGGATGGAACTGTTCATAGTTGTCCCCAAAAATAAGACTATAAACAATACATTTAAATAACTAAAAAGCTGATTTCAGTTGGACATCAGGAAAAATTTCCTTACTGTAAGTGTTGTCCAGAAGTAAACAGACCGGCTCAGGATGTGGTTGACTCTCCTTCACTGGAGGTGTTTAAACAGAGGCTGGATGTCTTTTTGTCAGGGTTGCTGTAGTAGTAGATTGCTGCTGTGGGCAGAGTATTAGATTCAGTAAATTCCAAGATTCCTTCTGATTCTGTCAGCCTCCCAAGTAGACCAGACAGGAAATATGACCAGACATGCTACTTCTACTTTATTGATAGGCTACGTTAACAGAATCTTGCAAGTCTGAAAGTACAAATCTCCCATCGTCCCTTTTTACTGCCTGATCAGTTAGGGCAGATCCTTTCTAAGTCTCCCATTACTTAGTTGTGGGCTCCTCCCCCTTGTATCTGTTCATTCCCCAGGCAGCATCTCTTCCCCACATCTTCCAAGGTCATTCTCACATTCCATTACAGATTCTATTATTCTATGAATCTCTATGTTCAGAAACATTCTTAGAAATTTGCTCTAATTTAATTTAATTTTTAAAATGTGCATTAAATTATATGCCATCAAATCATTGTTGGCTCCTAGTGACCATACAGATAGATTTTCTCCATGACAATCTATCTCTAACCTGTTCTTTCATGTCTCCCAAGGGTGCACTCATCGCCACTATAACTGAGTCCATCCACATTGCTGCTGATCATCCCTTTCTTCTCTTTCTTTCCACCTTTTCCAGCATTACAGCCTTTTCCAGAGAGCTAGGTCTTTGCATAATGTGCCCGAAGTAGGATAATTTGAGCCTGGTCATTTGTGCCTCGAGTGAGCATTCTTACAAATTTGCTTTAATTTTAAAAATTTGCATTAAATTAAAATTAATTTTTTAAAAAACAGGCAAAGTAAGCTGAGTTGTTAGGGGATATCCTGGTACACTAATTGAGTTTGGCAAGGATTGTTTTTTTCAACAGTTTGCCTTTCTGACAATTGGGTATTTGGTATCTGGGTTGGTAAGGAACAACCATACTGGGGAGCTAGAAGTGTTTGGCGAGGATTGTTCCTTCACTAGTTTGTCTTTCTGGTAAATGGGTATTTTGTGACTGACCAACACCCACTTGCAACCACATTGTGCATCTCCAATATATTCTCAACATCTGAGATATGTCCACTAGCACAAAAGGGCTGCATATCCTTAACTATCATCACCATTTTATGCTTCTTGTATTTCATACTTCCATTTCCTGACTCCTCTCTGCTTAAATTCTCTCTTATTATTTTCTTTCTTATTACATTTTCTAAAATTTTCAAGTGATTCTCTCCATCTCTCTCTCAAGCGATTTACACACCACCATCATTTCATTCCACTCTGTTCCCAATGCCTCCAAAAAAGTTTATCAAGTTTATCCACAATCATCTTCACTGGCTCCTACCTCAAAATATTGAAACACTATGAGTCAATATTTACTCCAATTGACCAACAGAGAGCACAAGGGTGCCCAACCATGTGTTTAGCTCATCTTGTATAAATATGCCTGATGATTGCCAAAGAAAAAAGAGAGCAGTTATGAGAGTAATTAATTACAGATCCAAGACACTACCCCTCTGTTTCATTAACAGAATATGTTGAAAGGATAATATCTTGTCATCATATCACAGTGGGAGAAATTTTAGAAAAGGTTGGGATAGGCTGATTTAAACCCAGGAACTGGAAGAGTGAGATAAGTTCTTACCAATGGAAAAATGGCCCACTCAAAAGCTTTGCACAGCTTCAGGATTCCAAATGGAAAGTGTGCCTTTGTGAGATTCTAGCTACTGCAAGTGAGCTAGAAAAATTGGTTCAGCAGCTGAACACAAATGATAGCATGAGATCACACAGGTACACAGTCACTCCTTTAGCACTGCAAAGACCCTGTATGGAATTGCCCTTATTATCTTTCTACCACACTCAATCATTTTCATGCATAGGACTTACTTCCTTACTTCCAGTCCTTATTCAGTAAGTAGTTGTATATAGGAGTGGACTGTGAATGAGTTATTCCATCAAAAACCCTTAGTTTTCTACAAAGCAGTCTCTAGTGTCAACTTTTAAAAATTAACCTGATAAGTAGAGAGTTTCCTTCTCTAGTGTCATGATCAAAAATACTTTGCTAAGGGAAAGTTTCATAGAAACAATAATCTCGAGCAGAGGTCTACTGCCTGAGACCATGTTTGTTCTTGTTTATCTAGACAAAAGCCAGCAATGGGTGCCTCAGTTGAAAAAGTGTCTGTGTGTATGGGAGGTAGTCACTGTAACAGTCTTATTGGCTGTTATTTCACCTCTTGATTGCCAAATGTGATCTCATGTATTAACCAACAAAAACTGCCAGAAACTGCAAAAACAAACCCGCCACCCAAACCCACCCAAAGTTTGTGGCAGCAAGCTCTGCCAACCACACAAAATCTTCAGGATGTGTTTGCAGGTTTCCTATCCTTGACTTAGAGTGTTTGAGATGGTCCAGTTTCATCAGCATATCCACCATTCACAGCCAAGTATTAAAATTAGTTGTTGCCACCTGTTTGTGAACATTAAAGAATTGATCTGTGTTCAGCTCAGGGAGAACCCTGAATGGAGTTAATTTAATATGGAAATGTTTATGCAGAATGGTTATTAATGCTCGGTGCACTGATATGACTAAGAAAACATATAGTCCCAATGATATCATTATCCGCTTTTTTGTGGATGTGTCACAAGCTCCATATCCTGATGAATCCCATTATCAAAGGACCCTCTTTGGCCTCTTCCACATTTGTCTCAGTACAATGAAATTTTCCCCAGGCCCAAATGAATACTTGTACTCTTTACAGTGTGCTTTTATACATCTTGTCTGCATACACGTACAGAATAGAAATGCTGAACTACTTTCAAGACCACTTCTAATCTAGCAGCTATTACACACAATAAATCACTGATCTATGTAGCAGCAGTCTTCTGATGGCTAATGGTGTGAGCTAAATGTCACATGCATCAAGTTATTCCAGTCCTGCAAATAGCCAGAAAGCCTCACCAAAGTGGTATTTAAAATTCAGTGGCCCCAGTTCATTGCTGAAGTTAGTGTAATTAAACCCATGAAAAGAGAACCTTTTTGTACAATCCTACATGTGCTTACTCACAACTTAGTCCCACTGTGAACCTTTTTATGTGTGTAGATAGTAAAGATAGCAGCCAAAAGCATCCTAAACTCTTTGATGGATGATGGCCGTTTGATTTGAGCTATAATTTTTAATGCGCATCTTCATTCATATTACCAGATGTCCACAACTATAGGAGCAGTAGCAATCACATTTTAGTTGGTTAGAAAATGGAGAATTGGGGAATATGATTTATAAACCTCTCCAACTGCATATCTTAGAACATCATTAGATAACCTTTTTATGGCTGCAATTTTTCCGGTATTTTTTCAGCAGCCGAGGGAACAGAATGAGCAGGTTACCATGATGGGTGAATCCGAGCTTACAAAACCATTTATTTTGTTTGCCACCAAATGTTGATGGAATGCTTAGTAACTTTTGCTCAGTTTCACTGCCAAGATGTCCAGGAACACTGGGGACTAAAACAAAAAGTAGTTTGGGGACGTATATTGTTTTAAAATGATTAAAAAAAAAAAAAAAGTTTGGAATGGATAGAGATCAGTTCAGCTTTTTAAAAGGCCGCATCCAGAAAGGACATCCTTCTTGGTAAAAGCTAAAATAAAAGAAGTGTGGATGTGGATGTGATAGGGTGCATTTTTAAAAAATTTATGACTTTTTCAACTTGAGCTCAGCTTCTGGTGGCTTCATGGGCATGTCCAGGTAGTTTGTTTGGTAGCAACACAGAGGGTTTTTGCATTATCTTCTTCCAGGTTGCTTTTTCAGCTTCCCAATCTAGCCCACAGCACTGGTAATCCCGGGTAGCCTCCCATTCACATACTAAACAAGCCAACCCAGCTTAACATCTGAGCCCAAACAAGACCAGTCAGGTGCTGTCACCTGCTGAGACATACCTTTTTTAGACAGATGCTTATTCTATCTCTATGGTGTTTTGAATATCAGCTAGAGAATTTTTTTTTAATCATTAAAATAATTTGCAAATAAAAGTATAGAAATGGAAAAAAAATCATTAAAATACCAAAAGATTTGGAGAGGCAGGGAGTCTAGTAGGTTCCCTAACTACATTTACAACATAGTTTTATGCTGTGTGTTTATTTAGAATTATATCTAGCTATAGGGGATTATTAGGTAAGTGTCCATAGAGTGTGAGCACTTGATGTTTTTTTCCCCCCATCTTTTTCTTTATAGGTTTAAAAAAAAGCTTAGTGGGAACAGGCTAATTCCTATACCAGGCAGCATAATCACAAGTATTTCATCAGGTTCCTAAAAGAGCAACTGCACCATGATGATGCTTTAGTTGATCTAGCCACAGTAAAAACATAAGCTTTTGCCTGAGTCCAAAGTCAAACTGCCAATTGCTGGCTTTTCTTTATCTCTGTCAGAGAACACTGCTTGGTCTCAGTTCTTACCCTGACATTAAATGGACCATGGATGAACTGTTAACCCCTTTTGTTCAGTTCCTGATCATTCATCAGGTGACATTTCATTCGTTCATTCATTCATTCATTTGTTCACTCTCACTCACTCACTCACTCACTCACTCACTCACTCACTGTTGGTTTGTTTCCCACATCTCACCCCTCCCTCCAAAAAATTCCAGAGAGGTAAGAGCAATATTTATGTGTATAAGACTAAAATATTTATGAAAAACAATGAAACCAAACAGAAGATGAGGATGAAAAATCAATGAAACCACAGATCCTACTTCATTTATATTAGTGGTGTTTAGCTACTCAAAACAGGTAAGTCTTAGTGTGATGCCAAATTGTTAATAGAGGTGGTACCACTAACAGGTTTTTGAGGAGTGCAATGTGTATCTATTAATAGTGGGACAAAATAGGCCTCCATCAAGATCTAGGAGCATAGCAGGCTAAGAAGCAAAATGAAAATGAATGTAGCTGTTTCAGGATCAATAGTATATAATTTCTGAAGGAATTAATGCCATCTTCATCTAACTCAGAGACAAATAGAAATAGAAACAGTATCAACATAAAGTGGCATCTTTCCCAATGTCATATGGGTCTCATAGATATTAAAAAGCATGCAGAAGAAAAGAAAACAGGCACAGATTGAAAGTCAAGGTATGCAATACTGAGATCTGAAGTGGGAAAGGGCTTTGAATCCAGTGCTGGTTTAGTCACCATATGAGTCAGTGACACCTTAAAGAAGCTACGTGTTTTTCCGATCTTACACAGTAGCCAAGTGGTTCAAGGAATAGACATATTTGAGTTCAGGAGGTATTAAGGAAGAGTTGAACCATGTCATTCAATGTAGGCCTTATGTTGTGCATAAGGCATGTGGTGCTTTGGTCGAGATTATGGTGACAACATGGTAGGGGCTGGGATTTGGCCAGCTCTTCTTGACTGCTTTGGGCTGCTGAGGGCATGTCCGCTCTGTCAGTTGCTGGCAATTTTCCTTCAT
Organism: Python bivittatus; assembly: GCF_059951505.1. Lineage (NCBI taxonomy): Eukaryota > Metazoa > Chordata > Lepidosauria > Squamata > Pythonidae > Python > Python bivittatus. Next base: position 10,954,613 of record NW_028277058.1, on the reverse strand, counting down.
GGTCATTTTGCCTTGGGCAGCAGGAGAGATCAGGCACTAGGCATCAGCACTTTACAAAGTGTTGGTCATTCTCTACATGAGCTTCTTATCTACACAGAACTAGCGATCTTGTACAGGACCATTAGACATGTGACAAAACAATGCTGGCTGAAGTGGCTGTTCTACCATGCAAGTTGCCTGTCAGGCAGAACATATGTCTTGCAAACGTGTAAGACTACTAGATACGTATAATAAAAAATGTCCTGACTCACAGACAGCTTAGGTAATGGAGTAGTGCTGGCTGAAAGGGAGGGGAGGGAGTTCTTCACATGCACTGGGAGAACTCCCACCCATTTTAGTGAAAACTGCCTTTCATTTGGGGCATTTCTCCCCAGGCTGTGAAGAAAAGAGTGGGAGCCGATTCTCAGCCCTGTGTCCTCTACTAGTATTCTCAATTTTTCATCATATACAATCAAATAAATCATGTGTTTAGATTTATATTTCTTCCTTGGCCTCATGAAAGTATGAGTAGACTTATGCTTAAGCATATATACAAAATTAACAAACTTTTCTCACCAGTTACCATTCTTGCTTTTGGTCTCCAAATGGCCCAATTACTTTTTCTGTTTTCTTCAGTCTCATTCCCACCCACCCATTCAAGACATTTAACAGAATAAAATTTTTCCCCAAATTGTGTTTAATTCAGAATGTTGTACAATATTTCCCCAAATTTATCTCTGATTCACTGAAGTGTAACATTATCATAAGTTTGGTTTGAGGATGGTAACAAACTGAAGCAGGAGGCAGTAGAACTCCTGTAATTATGGACTTTTAAAGTTACCAAATAAAGATTTTGTACTCAGAGTTGAGTTTCCAGCCTTGTTTGTTTTAGATATTTTAACACACAATAGTACTTGATTATATTCTTAATTTAACCTTTACAAATTTGTCTTAATTTATACCTTCTTATGCTATATATAAACCTATTTACTACCCTATACTTATAGCCATTTTATTTTATTAACATTTGTATAGCTTCCCATCTTAAAAACAGACTCTGGACAGACTTACAACTCAACAATAAAAAACAATATATATTCAGATAAAAACAAAATCAATTTAAAAAAGCAGGGAAAACAGAAGAAGCTGGCACTGCAACCACACATCCCTGATGCAACCCATCACATTCTCCTCCTATATATCTTACCTTTATCCTACACTAAAGCTATAGTTCACCTTAACTTTCCCATAACCAATCCCAGCCAACTCAGATCCCAAAGTCACGTGCGTATTCTGATACTTGGACTTGCTGTTGGGAGGGCCAGTAAAGTTTCAGGCAGCATTCTCTCCAGTGCCGCTACTACTTTGGGTGGGGTTGGAGGAGGGCTCCTCTTCTGAATGCCGTCATCCTAGGCATCTCTGAATTGTCAGTGATCTGAGCTGCTCGGATTTGCCAACACTCCAGGTTGTCTCCAGATGCAAGCACTCCAGATCATCTCTAGATGGCAGTGCTCCAGACTTTCTTAAGATGCCAACTCTCTAAGCTAACTCAAAGTACTAGTGCTCTAGGCTGCTTGTAGGGCTCACCCGATGTCTTCTGGGATGCCATGGTGCCCTGGCACTTTTCACTGCTGCCCTGGCACTCTTTCTTACCACTACTATTCTTCTGCTTCTGCTCCAGCAGCTCTGCTCTTTTTCTTCAGCCTTAAATGTTATATCTCTCTCCTCTGGTTGTCTGTCTGTCTGTCTGTCTGTCCTTCCTTCCTTCCTTCTCATTCTGCCAAATTATGCTGCTGCAGATTTCTCTTTTTTAAAGGGCAACCTCATCTGATCCTGAAAGGCATTACCATTAAAGACAAAAAGCTGGAAATAAGGGAGCAGACATCACTATTCATCCTTCCTCTACAAACATGCACCCAGCCTATAGATACCCTACTTTCATTCACACCTACAACAATCTAGAGGGTACCCTTTCATTCTTTGTGACATATATTTGAGCCTTTTCATTTATAATTAAATGTACACCTTCACTTGCTTTAATGCATTCCTCAACTGCACTCCACAAAATCAGCACACTTTCAATTATTTATTTTATATTGATTTTTCTTTCATTTCATTTGTTAATTCATGCTTTTTACAATTCATTCAATTTATATTCCATAACACAATCTTCCAGATACCCTGGTTGTCTCCAGATGGGCCATATATATTGACCTCGGGCACCTATTGTGGCTTTGACCAATCAAAACTCCCACATAATGTTTTTTCATAAGAGAGAGAAGGTGTAGACTGGCTTACCAGCTTTAGTTGTACCTATGCCACATGAAGCATTCCCTGCTAACATTAAGGATAGTATTAGTCAGCTTTTGGCCAGGATGCCAAATGTTGGTGCCCATATTCCTCCAACTACTTGCAGCGTACTGACTCAGGATGCTTCCATGAACTCAGCTAACATAACAGGCTCATTGGGATATTGCAGCCTAATCTTGGAACAGAATAACCAGCTATTCTTAGGTCAACCTTTTTGTACTGCTAAGCAATATAAACAGAAAAATAAACAAAATATTGCTGGCTGAACCACTCAATGCATTATAAACCCTCTTCTTTGAGTTCTCCTAAGGATCCTCAAGGGATTGCTAATTAAGTAGCCTTTGGCTTAAGAATCAGGATAGACACTCTTGCATTCAAAATACTTGGCAAAGAAAGTAATACATACGTTGATATAAAGGTACACAGATTTTTTTACCAGTTTTTTTCCTGATAGAGTGAAAAGCAGGATTAGGCCTAGTCCCCCAAATATTGTAGCAGAGGCAAGAATATATCTTTTTACATGCGTTACTTGATGGTGCTTGTGGATCAGCAAACAACTCACTACATTTTTCAAATTGTTCCCTGATTAGATAATTCAGTTGGTTTCCAACCTGTTAATGATTCTGCACTTTCGTTTCAAAGGAGCCAGTCAGTTCAGCTCTTTGCAGCAGCAGAGACAGAAAGGAGCTGAGCAAAGAGTAAGATTTTTCAGATTTCAACTTACAATGCCAGGTCCACAATACTAGGGCTCCGTGGATCATTGGTAGTCTGGGTCGTTAGCTGCTACTCCACCAGTGGATGGAGTAAAGGAAAGGGCAGGCAGAGGAGGAAAAGAACATGCTGTTGAGTAGGGTAGGCAAGCTGAATAGTCAACAGTAGCCTCAAGAGATCTCAGAAGTCCAGAGCCCATTCTTGACAGAGGTTGCTATTGTGAAACCAAAATGATCAGCCTGAGCCCTGGCTTTGTTTTGACAGGCACACAGAATTGTTCAGTGCATAAAAACCCCAAACATTTCTAGAAAGTGTAAGGATAGTGATAATCTCCTCCTTCTTCTTCAGTCATGGCACCAAAGAATTTCAGAACTCATCTTAAAATGGGTCTAATAACTTGGTCACTACTGATCCTAAAAACATTTGTTGGGAGTAATCCTTAATATTATTCACATAAAATTGACTTTCAAGTAAGTCTGTTTAGGAATTCAGCCTTAGCTAATATATGTCCCTGTAGGGCAATCATTTAAAAGAAATAAATAAACCTGCGGAATTTTTGAAGTCTAAAGGTCTGATTAGATAACCTTATGTTCTTTTTTGAACTCAGGGAGAACAAACAGAGTGACAGTCACAGGTGTGTTTTCCATGGTGCCTGAAGCTCAAATCAAATAAATCCCTTTCCTGTTCTTCATAGCAGACTGAGAGGTTGGAGGGGGGGAATAATAGAGGGATCAGATATTCTAGTACTGAGAAAAGCACATACATAATCAGCATGATATCTCCAAAGCACATCTCCCACCCTCCAATTCTCCTGGGCTAGCCACATAACAATTGTGAACAAAGAAAGATGTGGATTCTTAGTAAGCTTCAGCCATTTCAAGCATCTGTTATTGTTCTGATGGGCAAGACAAGTAGCAAGGCAAGAGTTGCCTGGATGCCCATCTAATCAATTTGTGGAGTAGTGATAGGATTGTGTCCATGACCTTCTCCTTGCAAAGAGACTAGCTTGGGGAAATGGGAAGGGAAAATAAAATGACGCTAAAGAATGAAAACAGAGACAACCTAGATTATCCAACCCAGGCTTAACTGATTAAAAATCAAGTGACTAGTGCTGTGTTCACTCCAAAATCACCTCCCCCCACCTCAAATCTTTACTTTCTTTCTGTTCTTATGTCCTCCTTTCTGTCCTTGTTAAATTATTATTCACAGTAGTAAAACATTAATTTCCCCTTTTATTGGTGTTATTGGGAAAATCTGGGGAAAGATTTTAAAAAGCTGAATAATTGATATAGTAATTAATCAAGTGACACTTTTGTACCTCCATGTACTAGTGCAGGGGTATGGGATCCTTTGGTAGGAAGCCTAGGGCCCCAGTAGACAGGATGATGATGCAGTTAGAGAGGATTAGGACTTTTGTGTTCATTATCCTGAAGGGTGAAGAGTTTTGAGGGCATTCTTTTTAAAATATGTTATTCCAGTCATAGGATTTACACTAAGGATACTATATACTATAAATGTAAATCCTCAGTTGTCATAAACAAAGCAGGGTGTAGAGGCTTAGGTGCTACAGACTGCCCACTATTGCATTAGTAGAAATAATCAAGGACAGGTGGGTTACTGCTGAAGCCTGTCCCTGTTGAACCACCAATATCATTTTACAGTGCTAAGAAATGAGGCTGCCTCCATCAAAAAAAAAAAAAAAAAAAACTTGCAAATTATTGCAGATCACCATGACTCTGGCTAAATATAGTCTGCATGGAATAAATCAGGGTTATTTACTCATACGTCTTCTTAAAGAAGATGAAATCTTGCTGATTACCGATCTGACACAGAAAGGGGGGTGGGTACTAAGGGAACAAATCTGGGTAAAATTAAAAAGAATAAGAAACTGAAGTGATATCATTGTGGGAATTTACTAGAAGCTACCTTTCCACGCAAGATATGTGGACAAGATCTTTCTAAATCAGCTCACCAAGCTCCCAAGAGGGCAGGATATAGTGGTAATGAAGATTTCATCTACTCTTCTAGCAGCTGCAAAAGTAAGTCAGCTAGCAGTGGGAAACCAAACAGATTTCTGATCTGTTTTGGTAGTAATTTCATTTTTTAAAAAGCGAGAAGAAAAAATAAGGGGATTTAGTTATTCTGAATTAATCCAGATTAACAGAAAGGGATTGGTTAATGGACTGAAAGTATCTTGACAATAAGTGACCATATCATACTGGAGTTCAAAACAGTTAGGAGAAGACCTTAAAAGAACGACTTGTTGGACTTTATAAAGGCGGGTTTTAAAGAATTCAAGCAAAAACAGGCAGAATAAATTCAAATTCTAAAGGATAAATAAGTCAAAGAGGAATAGGAGATACTGAAAGCACAGGTACAAACTATCTTATATGGGTCAATACCGAGGTCACTAGCAAGGTGAACCTTAGATGTATAGCAAGCTCCCTGAGAAGATGAGAAGCAAAAAGGAAATGTATAGGAAATGGAAGCAGGGGTTAATAAGTAAGGTAGGGTACAAACAGATGGATTGAGAACCTGTAGAGATTGAGTCAGGAAGGCAAAAGCTCAGGATGAGATGAAGCTGGTGAGAAATGTAAAGCAGATAAGTGGGTGGGAGTATGTCTGAAATTAAAAATGAAGAGTGAAGAAGGGTGTTGGTTTGAGGAAAAGGGGGAATACAATTTGGGATTGATAATGGCATAGCTAGAATCTATGCTTGCTACCTTAAATCAATTCTTAAAAGGTCTTCAAGACTTTTTAAGGTCTTCAAGACCTTAAATTCTTAAATAAGGTCTTCAAGACCAGATGAATTACATCCCAGGGCACAGAAACTACAGGCAGAAGTGATTTCAGAACCACTGATGGTAATATCTGAAAACTCCTGGAGAACTGGTGAAGTGCAAGAACACTGGAAAAAAGCAAACACAGCCCAATGTTCAGAGAGAGAAGGGGGGGGGGGACTTGAAAACCACAGATCCATTAGTTTAATGTTCATACTGGGACAGGTACTAAAATAGATTGTTAAGCACAAGGCCTATGAACATTTAGTAAGGAAAGTTACCATTACCTAAAACCACAACAGTTTGCCAAAAACAAGAATCAAACTATCCTTTTTTCTTTTTTGTGACAAGTTTGGAAGACCAAGATAACACTATATATGTAGTATCTTCACCTTGGTAAAGCTTTTGACAAGATCTCTCATGATATACTTGTAGACAAGATAGAAAAATATGGGGTGGATGGTACTGTGATATGAGGAATTTGTAACTGGTTGACTAATCTCTCTCAAAGGGTGTTCATAAACGGTACCGCATTGTCCTGGAGGGAAATATAGAATGGGGTCACACAGAGCTCCATCCAGCCATATTCAACTTCTTTATAAATGACCTAAAGAATGGCATAGAAGGGGCACTTACCAGATTTGCAGATGCAGGCTAGAAGGCTTGGATATTCTCTTAGAAGACAAAATCACAACTCAGAATGAGCTCAAGAAGCTTGAACATTATGCCAAATCCAACAGGATAAGGTTAACCTGTGGCATTAAGATCCTGCACCTGAGTGGAAAAATAAAATCAAATGCATATGTACAGAATTGGAAAGATGTGGCACCTGCATGCAAGAAGCATTTAGGAGTACTAGAGACCACCACCTAAACATAAGCAAGCAGTGTGATGTAGCAGCCAGAAAGATCAATGAAATCTTGTTTGCATTAATAGAAATAGTATATCCATGGAGATAATCATTCCATTGTGACTCTCTCCACTGGTTAGACTGCACTTGGAATACTGTGCCCAGTTCTGGACACTATACTTGAGAAGTGACATGGAGAATTTGGAGTTGTTTCTAAGGAGAGCTACCAGAACATTAATGGGTCTAGATACCAAGTCCTACAAGGAACAATTAAAAGAGCTGGCATGTTTAGCTTGCAAAGAGGGAAGATATGATAGAAGTCTATAAATATTACATGTAACAGAAAATGGACCTGTTTGGTGAAATTGGAAAGAACAAATTAAAATTAAAGAAAGATAGATTCAGGCTGAATGTTAGGAGAAATTTCTTGATGGCAAGAACTGTGAATCAGTGAAACAGTCTGTCTAGAAGAGTGGTGATTCTGTGTTCCAACAAGGTCACCTCTCAGCGTGGTTTACAATACTGGATTCTCACTTGGGATGGTCACATCCATCCTTGGCCACTTTTGTAACTAAGTAAGTACAAGAACATCATATTCCACCTGCAAATTTTTTTTCTAAGTCTTTCTGTTTTGGGAAAAAAAAAAATGTCATTCATCAAATTTAAGTAGAACCAGTAAGGAAAAAATGGAGCAGAATTTCTCCTTCTAGTACTAATGCCTAGCTCTATCTGGAAAAATAATGTAAATATGGAATTTACTTTCCCCCAACTCAGAGATGTCACAGTTCACTTCAATGAAGAGGATGAACGGATTATTAGAAAAACGAAAGAATGAATTAAAATATAAACTTTATCTTCAGGAGATAGCTGAACACTTTAGTTTATCTAAGCATTTTAAATCCACATAGCTCACAGTTGTCAGGCTTTGCTTAAACATCTGTTCCATGTTCCTGTTTTTTCTATTTTATCAAAATATTGAGTGTCTTTCTGTGCTTGCAAAACACCCTGACTATGGCATTAAAACTACTTAAGAAAAATTTTAAATGTCATAACTATATTTTTATTAACTCTATGCTGGTGGGATCAGAGACTGTTCATGTTGTAAAGTATATTGAGACAATATATCTTTAGTTTGTTTTAATGTGTTTACCTTTTCTTCTCTTTTCTAAATCTTTCTTTAGTAATTGTTGAAATAACTAATAGACTATGTATTTCTTATTCGACATTCCAACTCAAACAAACATGTTGATTATAAATGCTGACTTAGCCATTCTTCTGGTCAGATTGGTGACTTATCTTCCAAGTAGGTTAGGTGTCTAAAAAATAGTAGGAAACAGAAAAAGATAAACATATTGCAAAAGCATTAATGATATCCAGCAGGATGGGTTTTGTTGTGGATTCATTTTGAAAAAGTTTTCTGGTTTGGATTACTGCCTATGTTCAACTTTTAGTTAAAAAACAGGACCTGAAAAAAAATTCTACCTTTTCTTGACAAGTTACCTCCAAACCTTTTCTTCCTTAAAACAGCAGAAATTGCTCTAATAAGATAGAAGCTCATGCTTTATTTATTTATTGCTTTTTAATTAATAACAAAGAAAAAGAAAAAGAAAAAAAGCAAAACACAACATAATAATAATGATGGAGATATATATATATTGTCAAAGAAAAAAACCATAAAAAGTGCTTTATAAAAAAGTGAAAAAAGTACGACAAAGAAAAAACCATAGTATGATATGTCACTGTCATTATAAACAGTTACAATTCTATATATACTTATCTAATGCAAATATTATTCAAATGCGTATATATTTCTAATATATTTATATGACTATCATTTTTTTTAACCTACTGTATTTTGACTAAATGAGTCCCATATTTCATTATACTTGTCCATACAACGTCTATGTCTATAGGCAATCCAAGTGGCAAGTGCAATCAGGTCTTCAATCCATCGAGTGAATGGGACCTTACATTTATCTTTCCAATGCTGCAATATCAGTCTTTTAGCCATAGTAAGGGCACAGAGAATCCATTTATATTGTCTAGTTGTCAAATTCCATGTACTAGGTATGCAATTCAAGAGAATATTATTCTCTGAAAATTTTAGCTTTTGTCACACAATTACATTTATATGCTCCAGTACTGTCTCCCAAAACATAGTAAGTATAGGACATTGTAAAAACATGTGTTTTAAAGAAGCATTGTCCTTATTACACCTACAACAAAATGCTGCCTTAGACAATCCTTTTCTAAGGTCATAGTGGAGTCCAATAAATACTAAATATCATTTTTTGTTGTATAAGTCATAGTTTGAGGTCCATTGACACTCGTGCTATAAGACGTTAATACACTCTCCCATTGTCTAGGCAATATAGGAACTGCTAATTTTTTATTCCATTCATCTCTCAGCATCTGCATATCAAATTGATTTATTGATAATAAATACCTATAAAAACTAATAATAGGTTTTTTAGTTTTAAAGGATATAACAAGTTGTTCTAGTATCTCAGCTGTCTCAGAAGCTGAAAATGCTGCTGGTCCAAACAATGCTGTTCACAAATGTTGTAACTATAAATATTGCCACTGAGTTACATCTGATAGATGATATTTATCCCTTAACACAGCAAAAGTTTAAAATTTGTCTTCATCATCTATCAATTGGTCCAAAGTTCCACACTTCCATCCAATTTTTTCATATCACCATCTTTTCCCCAATTTTTAATGCTGGGTTTCCCCATAAAGTCAACTTAGCATGGGAAAAAGGATAGAATCCTTTTTTATTAGACATTCCATTCCATAGCTTTCTAACTAACGTAATTGTTTCCAGAGATACTAGAGTTCTATTCTATTTAGATCCTAATACTGTCCATCCAACTAAAGGTGCTATATATGTATATTCCAAAGATACCCAAACTGGAAAATGAACACCAACTGTTGGCTTCCAGTATTTAATATTTGACAATAGGTAAGCTTGATGATATAGTTCCAGAATCCTCCCTCATTAATTGGTAATTGAATTTTCGGTAAAGATATTCCTGGAATTGAAGAACCCCATAAAAAAAGATAGAAGCTCATGCTTGTGTGGAAAACAATTTTATGGATACTCCTGCTGAGTCCAGTGAGATTTACTCCCTTGTAACAATACAATCCTATAAAGGCTGACTCGAAAGTAAGTTCCAGTGCAACCAGTGGGTTTTACACTCTTATAAGTGGGTATAGGCTTACAATCTAAGTGTGCTTTGAATTAGAGCTTTAACTGGGCTAGATAGAAACAGTAATGTCTCATAGTACTGATGCTGCTATTTTGGTCTGCAGGTGTAAGTGTGCAGGGATCACATGTTTAAATGCTTCCTTCATCACACACTCTTGAAGGCAAGCCAGGGATGGGCAACCTTTAGCCCCAGAGCTGCACACAACCTCCAAAGCCCTTTTTGTACTCCCTAGTTGTGTGTTTTCCATTATTTGGAAGCAGAAAGCACACAGTAGCATAAACCCTAAACTCAATATAATTTTAAAAGTAAGAACCTGCAAAGTTTCAGGAAAAATAACAAAAAAGCTAGCCCACCTATTTGTGTTACCTTTCCCCTTCCCCAAATATTAAGTATGGCATTTGTCCTCTAAAACATTGCTCATCCCTTGAAGTAAGTGATCTATATAGAAAAGTCACATCTCATATATATGGACCTTGCTGGTAATAGTTATACTTTCACATAATTCTGGTGAAGCTTATTTCTCGTCTAATGATATTTTTATTCAGAATAAAAATAGAGTGCAGCTTCCACTTCCTCCTTTGGATAGGCTGTGAAACCTGTGTCTCTGGATGGCAAGAAACAGATTGATTTTTCTTTCCTGATACTGGCAATAATGAAAAAAGCATTCCTCATCAGAATTGCTGGGGATAATAGTATGAGGAAGGTGCTGTACACAAGAGAAAGGGTGTGTATGATTGGGTTGGTGCCTTATTTACTTCTGCATCAGCTCAGTCTTGTACTGAAGACATAAATATTCAGAACAAACTATCATTACTACAATGAATTGCAATAGGAGCAGGAGTAACAAATACATAACTTTCTCCTGTTGAGGTCATCAAATGTTTTTTGATGTGTTTCCATCACAAAATGCAAATTGGAAGATATTATTTTGACAGCATATCATGGGCATCCTCACAAAATGGTTGCCAAGTTGTGTATGACCAATTGCTAAACATCATTTAGAGCCAGGTTAGTATAGTGGTTAGTGTTGGATTTGAACTAGGGAAAGCAAAGTTAAGGTGTCATTCAATCATGCAACTTATTGTGTGGCTTTGGGCCAGCCACTTTCAGGGATACCTCCTTCGATTCTGAAATGGGAGTAGTGTTATAAATTGCTACTATAATGCAGAGCAGAAGAAGCTGAGTTTTTCTGATGGAAAAACAGTTGTTTATCTGCCACTCCCCCCTCCTTTTATATATTGTTGTTGTTTAGTCGTTAAGTCGTGTCCGACTCTTCGTGACCCCATGAACCATATTGCGCCAGGCCTTCCTGTCCTTCACTGCCTCCCTGAGTTTGCTCAGTTTCATGCTCATTGCTTCAGTGATGCTATCTAACCATCTCATCCTCTGCCGTCCTCTTCTCCTTTTGCCTTCAATCTTTCTCCTTTTATATATATATATATATATATATATATATATATATATATATATTTACATCTAGTGAGCTAGAGAAAAGTAAGTAACAAAAATACAACTATAGCTCTGTAATCAGAGCAATTAGGTTTACCTAGATTTACTATTTGGCTGGGTTACTACATCATACTAAGACATAAAATTTGTTTAGTTTTGGTTTACTCAACTCACTCAAAGGTGACCCCAACCTTTGAGATTTGTAAACCATGACTTACATATTAATGTAGAGGGTGAACCAGTCTGTTATAGAATTTAATAAACCATGATAAGCAAATAATGGTTTACTGTGATATGTGAACCCAGACACTATATTTGAGCATGCAGTTTCAACTGTCTCTACAGCTAGTAATAAATATTTTATCTTACAAAAAAGTGCTGCTGATTGCCCACTCTGTGTATTTGGGTATTGTTTGCATCTTGACTTAGATGAGGCAGTTTCAAGGGATGTATAATGAAGACAGCTGCCCAGAGAGTATGCTCACTGAGAAAGCAAACAAGGAACAAAACAGGGGACTTTTGCATGCAAATCTGACAGAGGGAGTGGGGGTGCAAGATGCCAATCAACTCCAAGCAGTGTAGACAGCAAAAGAAGCTTCATGGCAATCTGCAAGGTATGTGCACTGTTTGTCTCCCTGTCCAAGCAGAATCCACTGGAAATGCAACTTTGTGTTATTACTGGAGAAAAACGAAAAAGACTTAAGGAGTGAGATCTACTGGGAACATCTAGGAAGGATAAGAAGTTCCTGGTCAGGACAAGTTCTTTTAGGATGGTCAGGGAAGGGATGTGAATGCCAGAGAACACAAAGAGGAAGGCAAGTGTAAAAGCACGACCCAGTATAATGGTATGTGGGAATGACCTTGAGAGACAGGGGAAGAGCCACAGCCAGGGTGTAATGATATGTGGAAATGACCTTGGGAGGTGGAGGGAAGAGATGCTGCCTAGGGAATGGCCAGATAAGAGGGGGCATGGCCCACAGCTGCATAATGGGCAGAGAAAGAAACTCAGAAAGGAACCTCCCTAACTTATCAGGCTGTAAAATAGACAGCGAGAGATTTATACTTTCAGACTTGCAAGATTCTGTTAACGTAGCCTTACAATAAAGTAGAATTAGCTCATCTGGTCATGGTTCCTGCCTGGTCTGGGCAACAGTCAGATAAGAGGCAGCTTAGCCCATAGAAGGAATGTGGGTATGGCAAATGCCTCAGAAGGGACCCTCCCTAGTTTCTTGGGCTGTAAAGGTGATGGGAGAGAAATGTATTTTTAGACTTGCAAGATTCTGTTAATGTAACCTTACAATAAAGTAGAATTAGTTCATCTGGGTATGCTTCCTATCTGGACTGCCTTGCAAGGCAGACATCAATCTTGCAAGTCTCAAAGTACATTCCTCCCCATCACCTTTACAGCCCAAGGAACTAGGAAGTTTCCCTTCCTAGGGACTATGACATTTGCCATACTCACATTCCTTCTGCAGGCTAAGCTGCCTCTTATCTGACCATTCCCTTGGCTGTGGCTCTTCCCACTGTCTCCCAAGATCATTCCCACATACCATTACACCCAGAGAAGTGAGAGAATTAGTGCAGACAGAGTTCAGCTCACTCTACAATCTACAGCCACCTAAGCAACCCTTGCCAACTCCAGCTCCACAGAACAGGGTAGAAGACACTTGGGCCACGATGAGTTGAAGAAACTCAAGAACCACTTTTAGAAAGAAGGGGCACTTTGTGGTGGTGGATGATTCACTGCTAAGAAGAACCAAAGCTACAGCATGCATCCCTAATATGATGTCATGGGAGGTGTGTTTTCTTCTAGGTGTCCTGAAATGCATCACTAATTATCCTTTCCAAATAATTCATGTGATGACAAACATGCCAAAAGAGAATTTGAATGGATCTCCAGAATCTTTGAGATCTTGGAAGTGCAAGTACAATTTTTGTCAATCCTTCCAATTGCAGGTCATGGAAAGAACAGAGAAAGAACAGGTTTTTAGAAGTGAACAACTGGCTATGTGGATGGTGCTTTTGAGAAGAGTTTGGATCACTTAACCATGGACTATGCTACCTACATGAGGGACTCCAGACAAGAGATAGATGACTTATTATGAAGACTGGGAAGCACACAATTGACAAGAACCTTCCCATTCTCATCAGAAGGGTGCTAAACTAGAGAAAAAGAGGAAGAGTGGCAAAACCCCAAAACCAAATATACTATCAAAGATTGGGGCCAGTGATGCAGGAGATAAAAGAAGAAGCACAAGAGCAGGGCGGGGGGGGGACTTAGAGATTAGCAGGAAACTCCATCAGTGAAGCAAGTGCAGAGTACTAATGACAATCTCAGATATTTTTATACCAACTCACAGAGTATGGGAAACAGGGAAAAATTGAAATCCTAAGATAGAAGAACAAATATTTCATAGGCATCAGTGAAATTTGATGGGATCACACACATGATTGGAAAATAGTCCTCAAAAGCTACAATTTATTCAAAGGGAACAGACTTAACAGAAAGAATGTGGGTATTGCAGTATACATAAAGAAAGCTTATGCCTGCACAGAAATTTATGAATTAGAACAAAGAAATCCTGTTGAAAGCATCTGAATAAGAATAGAAGGAGAAACCAAAGTGACATTGTTGTGGAAGTTTATAGAGCAGCCTGACAGGCAGAATATATAGATGAAGGTTTTCTGTGCCAAAGGACCAAACTTTCTAAGAGACCCACAACAGTAACAATGGGAGATTTCAACTTCCCTGACATCAGCTGTAAATCTAACTTTTCCAAGGGTCAGAGGTCCAATAAATTCCTGTTCTCTCTTGCTGACAACTTAATTTATCAGAATATGGAAGAAGGAGTAAAAGGATATGCTATCTTGGACCTAATCCTTACCAGCAGGAAGGAATTGCTTGAAAAAGTGAAGGTGACTAGAACTTTGGGAAAATGTGACCATGTTATGATATCATGTCATGATATCAAAGGGAGGAGCATCAGACATAAAGATTTCACAAGAACAGATTCTGATGGACTCAAACAGAAGATACATCAGATTCACTGGCTATCCTGAAGAAGACCAGAAAAGATGAAAAATCCTGCAAAATGAGATACTAAAAGCATAACTGCAAACACTTCCTACCTGAAGAAAAAATAGGATACATCTAAAGAGACCAATGTAGGTACACACATAGCTTTCTAAAATTTTGAAAAGAAAAAGGGATGTATACAAGAAATGGAAGAAGGAGCATACAACTACAGAAGGATACAAGACAGTCACCAGAAACTATAAGGATGGTGTCAAAAAGGCTAAAGAAGCTACAGCTGGTTCAAAATGCAGTGGCGCAAGCAGTAACAGGTGCCTTTCAGTATGCCCATGTGTCACCATTGCTATGCAAGCTGCATTGGCTGCCAGTCAACTTCCAAGTGCAATTCAAGGGACCCTAACCTATAAAGTCCTGCATGGCATAGATACTGGATATCTGAGGGACTGCTTGCCTCCAATAGTTTCTGCCTGCTTGGTACGTTCTGGTACAGTGGGTGCGCTCCAGATCCCCTCTATTAAATGTTATCATCTTGAGGGACCAAGGAAGCATGCCTTCTTTGTTGTGGCCCCCAACCTCTGGAACAACATCCCCCCAGAAATAAGGAGCATGCCCTAAGGTTCCAGAAAGTTCTGAAAACCTGGCTTTGGTCCCAAGCTTGGGGCTGATGTATTATTGTTTGTCTAGGGCCCCTGTTTTGTTTGATCTGTGTTGTTTATAAGATTGTTTTAGTCTGGGCTGTTCATTTGGTTTGATGTTTTATCTGGTTTATAGATTTTCGAATTTTGTATGCCACCCAGACTCCATTGGATGTGGGCAGCTAATAATTCAAATAAATAATTTAAATAAAATAATGATAGAAGGACTCTAACTGTAATCTTTGAGAACTCCTGGAGAACTGGGAGGCCTTAGAAGACAGGAGAGTAAATATTGTCCTCATTTTCAAAAAAGGAAAGCAGGATCCAGGAAATTATAAAACTGTCAATTTGACTTCTAAACTCAGCAAGTTCCTTAAGCAAGTCAATTCAGATTTATCCTATCTCCAATTTTAGCATGCTTACCAGATCAGGAGAATGCTATGTACATGATGTACTTTGACCTCAGCAAAACATTTGACAAAGTTTTCATAATATGCTCATTAATAACATGATAAAATACAGGCTAGCTGATACATCTGTCAGATGGATTCATAATCGGCTGAGCAACCACATCCAGAGAGTACTTACATATGGTTTTACATTATATTGGGGAGTAATATCAAGTGGACTGCCACAGGGCTTCATTCTGGGACTAATACTGTTCAACATTTTTATTAATGACCTGGATGAGAGCATGACTATCCAATGTGTTGATGATACAAAACTAGGAGTTGTACTCAACATTTTGGAGGAGAAAAAGAAGATTCAAAGAACTCTAGATAGGCTAGAACAGTGGGCTGAAACAAACAGGATGAAATTTACAGGAAGAAATATAAAGAGCTGTATCTGGGGAGAAACAAACTGAAAGACACAAATATAGGATGGGGAAGAGCTGGCTGGTAGCAGTATGTATAAAAAGGATCTGAGTGTTTCAGATCACAGATTGAGTGTGTGATGTAGGTGCTAAAGAGGAAGTTCTATGTTGTGATGTATTAACATAATACACATCATTAATAGTTCCTCTATACTTTGCCTTGGTCAGATCCTACTTGGAATACTATGTCCAGTTCTGAGATACACAGTCTAAAATGAACATCAACAAACCAGAGTAAATTTAGAAGACATCTACCAAGATGGTTAGAGGACTGGAAACCAAGCCCTATAAGGAACTCTTAAAGGAACTGCAAAAGGAGAGACTGGGGGGGGGGGGGGAGATAGGACAGCAATCTTCAGCCATCTAAATGGTTGTCATTTGGATGAGGTAATAGACTTTATCCTTTGTTGCCTTGAAAGGCAGGAGGAGAACAAGTGAGTTGAAACTATAGGGAAGTAGATTCAGGTTAGATATGAGAAATATCCTGACAGTAAATGCTGGCAGCCAGTGGAGTAAGCTGCCTCCTAAAATGCTTTGCCTGTCTTCAGTGGAGGTCTTAAAACCAAGGCTGGATAATCATCTGTTCCAAATGCCTTTAGCCAATCCTGAACCAAGCAAGGGTTGGACTAGATGAACTCTATGATTCTATGAATCATTCTGCCAGAAACTGAATTGCAATTCAGAAAAACTACTTGTAATGTGCAATGCAGAATAGCTATTATCCTACTGCTTGCTCATGCCGTAATCTCTGAAATCAGTATTCCACACATAAAACCTTTTTAACTCAAGATGGGCTCTGAGCAGGGAAACACCTATGGGGTTTGATCCCCTGCATCTATGCAGGCATCATAATCTTTTATGTAGCCTATTTTACTTTTTTCAAAGGTTCAAGATCTGCTATACATGGGGGAAGTCCTCCAATGTTATCCTGTATTTTCTCCTTCCTAAGCAAACGACTCCAAAATATAACTGTTTATAAGGCATTTGGGAACTGGCTTTTCAACAGGGAAAGCATCAGCAGGCTAATGTTTTGACTCTGAAGAAAACTTTTCTGCAGCTTTTCTAGCACATTTTAAACATCTGGATACTACATAGGTTTTCTTGTCCACAGTGAAGTCAGCCTGGGGATGGGTACCCCACAATTTCTCGCTCATCCATGATGCCCATTTATAGGAGTGAACTGTCAGAATATGGTTCCTGATAGCAATCTCTTTGAAGTGCTCTGAATGGGAAGCTAAACTGTACAGGTAAAACCCACTCTGTATAAATATGAAGGGGAAACAGTTTAGACAGGAGGCTTAGTTCACTATCAAATTAAGCCATAACCTTATTTATGTCACTTTGGCTTAGCACAATGTATGAACCTGGACAGTAAAAGGCACAGAAGAGAAAGTGAGGAAAGGCAGAATTTAGTTCAGAATATCTTTCATTGGAAATCTGAGGTAAGTTCAACATTTTGCTGCCTGATAGGAAGGTGTATGCCTCTTTCTTTCTCCAACAGTCTATTTGTAAACAAATCAAGTATTTTGAAACATCATCAGTCACTCTTTAGTGATTGATCCTTTTCAGAGAAAACCAAGCTCAGTTAGTGCTGAGGCCTATGAAACATTACTGGGCAAACATGTTTAATTCTGATCAAGTCTCTCAACACCTTTATAGGACACTTGAACATGTTTCTATTCGGGAACAGCTCTGAATCTTGGTGATACCATGATAACAGACTATGCTTTAGGGACGAGCTTATTCATTTCTGCCTCGTATTTGAAACCACAGTAAAACTAGTCTTTTTGTGGTTTTGTTTTGTTGGTTTGCTTGTTTTAAACGCTGCAGGTCTATGGAGTTTGTGGGCAATCTGTCTCTCCATTTGCAGGAACTTCTGACTCTCAGTTCACAGGCTTCAGGTCTACAAAGGGGAAAAGTCGCTTGATGCTGTTTCACAGAACTCCTGGAATATATGAATTATTAACCAAATATCTGCATTAAGTAAGATTGAAGATTGGGTACAAGCAATTTCTTTATTTCCCTTTTGCATGAGATGGTAGCAAGGAGCTTGTTATTAGAATCTGAAGTAGCGTGGAATGGGGCAATGATTTTTCCTCCTTAGTCTTGGAAGAGGATGAGTGTAGGTCATCTTGAAACTGCATTCAGGGAATTGGAAGTGAAGAAGCTAATCTTGTTTCTGTCAGCACTTGAAGACTAACATCATATGCAATCCTTCCTAAATATAGAAAGGACAGATTGGGATAGACTTGGAAGGGAAGCTGGAGCAGAGCTCCCCAATTTAAGAACAGGCATTCGTTCCCTCTTCTTCTCAGCACCTTCATCGTTTATGAATGCACTTACTTGGCCCAAAATATTTTATCATTCTACCTGCTCACTCATACTTGGCAAGGGTTCGATTATCAAAGAGCTCATTACAAATCCCAATCGTTCCACTTTTATAATTCAAGTACTTGATTCAAGAGGCAATATTTCTGGCCTATATATAACTTACAGAGCATTGTAAGCAGAACAGTCCGTGTGTTTAATATCCATGTATTCTTTTCCTCTTGGGAGTCATATACCCACAAATAGATGGCGATTTGATGATGTTTATGTGGTGATTTAAGTCTGAGTCTCTAGGGAAAGATGTTCACCTCTGACAGTCACAACGGAGAGAATACAGATTGAATTTTCTCAGAGGTCTATTGCATTATCTCAGTAGGATGGTATGGAGAAGAAAAGCAAAAGATAACCATTTATGTTTAAATGGAGGATAGGGACGTTATATTTTATAGTATCTTCTATTTTGAAAACGTATAAGGTTTCACAAACATTTGTGTTTTATGAGTCTTTAAATAGAGCATCAGCAAACAAAACATTTACACAGACCCCCTAAATTCTGTAGTTTTCTGCATTTGTTTTCTACAGATTCAAGTGTCAAAGGACACCTGCATACAGTTAATTGAAAAAACAAGTTCTGTAGTTAGGAGTGAAGGTACAGGCAGAAATCAATATTATTTCTATTTCCATAATATATTTTGATTCTACATATTTTGTCTTGATAACAACAGGACAAAAAAGAACTTACCATAGGAAAATGTGATTATGAAATAATTCATCTCTCCGAAGATATAAATATTATTCTAAACTGAAGGTTTTTAAAGTCTGCAACTAAAAACTGCATTTTACCAACTATTAAGCTAAGTGTTTTTGAATATAAACTGGTTTACCCCCATGGTGAGGTAACCTATGTGCGCTTGCTCACTTATAGTGAATTAGGCGGAAAACAGTTTGCATTGTTTAATGCTCTCTCCAGGAAAGAAACACCAATAGGTATTCAGTATGGTGGTGTTTATAAAAATTAGTAACATGAGTTGTTCTTTTTCTTATTTCCTATATGCCTACTGAGAGCGGCACTAAACTCATGGTCTGACTTCTTCCAATCTAAAGGGTGGAGAGATACTTTTAGAAGTGCAGTCACACACTTAGCTGATACACTCTCATATTCTAGCATATTAAAGGCATGCCATTCTAACTCCCAGGGAACAGAACTAGGTTTATTCCATTAACCCAGTTACCTGGGCTTACAGAATACTTTGCCATAAAATAATCACACTGGCTGAGTTTGTACAACCCACAGAGTCACAAACTAGCCAATAACATTTTAGTCTAAATGTGTGAGAACTGGTTTAATTTTTTTGGTTTATTGTGAAGGCCTTTATTTGGATAGAAATCCATCTGTAGGAAAGATTTGGCAAATGGTGAGATGCCACTGGCATTTTCATATTTCAAGGGTCCCTTTGTACAATTGACTCTCAGATCCTCTAGAAAAAAGTGATCTCCTAGAAAAGGGAAGGCACAGATGATGTCTGTTGTGGAGTGTTAAATTCCAGGCGTTTACAGTACCACTGCAGAAATATGACACAGAGAGCATGATGGCATTTTGAATGGATATATTGTGCCACCAGTTTTCATGAACTACAGCAGCCTTTCCCAGTGTGCTGCTATCCAAATATACTGGAATTCAGTGGCCATAAACTTGAGTCAGCAAAAGGCCACCATGACAAGAGATTATGGGGATTTAAGTCCAATGCCCTAGGAGGGCATTGCAGAAGTCTGGAATGGTTGTAAGGAACCATCGTTTTGAATGAAGCGTTCCCCCATGAAAGCCTGTGCCATAATATCCTGGCTAGTCTTTAAGCCCCCCCCCCCCCCCAAAAAACCTTAGTTGCCATACACACAACAGGGGGAGCCTAGCCCTTTTAAGTCACAGAAGAGAGAAGTGATGTCAACTTTAAGTCTTGTTGGCCCAATCTTCTCTACAGGTATCCACACAGCCACACAAAGAGGAGTTAAACCCAACTTCCTAATGGGAAAACGCCTTCCCTCTGCCTTAAGAAATTTGTCACTTGAGTGGAGAAGCATTTCTTTCAGTTGCTTAGTAATCCGTGTACTTCGTCGCCGGCCGCCTCCCTCAGGACAATGGAAGGTTGGCTAACAATAGCTGAACGAAGCTCTTTTCCTCCTGCGCTTTTGTCTCTGCGCTCTGTAACTCCTGGGAAAGTGTAAGCTTTTCTTCTTCCACTCAGCCGGGCGTTCTGGCTCCCGCGCTGCCTCCAAAGCCGCTTCCTTCCCCGGCAGGAGGAGGAAATCACCTGAAGCCGGCTGCGTGCGTGGGAAGAGAAGGGGAAAAGTGGGGCAAAATTGGCGGGAACGGGAAGCGACCCTTGGCGCCTCCGTCGCTTTTGGCGACGAAGGGGGAAGGGGGAGAGTGGATTCTCTGTCTGTTGTAGTTGGCCCCGACGAACGGAGAGGAGAGACGCATCGCCCTTTGCCAGCGTTCCCGCACCCGACACACTCACACACACACACTCGACCCCACTCGTGCTCTGGTGAGTCACAAGCAGGTCAGGAGGACCGCGCGGGAAGGGAGGGGCACAAAGCCTTTGGAGCCGCCGCAAGAGCTGGGAGCCGCTGGGAGCCGCCACAAGAGCGGGAGAGGAGCTCGCCCGAGCCCTGTCACAGCCAGTGTGAGAGGCTCCCTCGCAGGCGGCGCCGGAGGCGTCTCGGCGTCCTTCCTCCAGGTGGTTCAGCTGCAGAAGGGAAAGGGGAAGCGTGCGGCTCCCGCAGCCCGCGCCGTTGGTGGGACAGTGAGCGAGGAAGCCAGATGCGAAGGATCCGGCCGCTGCACAGCTGCGCCGTCGCTTTCAGCACGGAAGGTATGTACCCAAAAGGATCCCCGCCGGCTGCACATACTACGGGAAGGGAAGGGAAGGGATCGGATCCACGCGCAAAACCACCGCTGCAGTGCACCAGCCGCTTGTTCTGGAGCTTTGCGCGGCCCGATCCCGCGCCTGTGTTCTGCAGAGGGGTCTCCCGGGTAGGCGTGGCTGACTGGGCTGTAGTCCGGAGCTCACCTCGGTAAACCGGCTATTTTTTATAGAACTGTCGGGGGTTGGTTTGGAATGAGCGGCTCGATGCACCGTTTAACCTCTGTCACCTCTTTTCGATGGCAGGCACGTATGAGGTAATGATAGAAAGGGGAGTGCCCCTGAGCATGTGCTGACTTCATTCCTGCTTATTTAGTTAAAGTGTAGAGCCTAGATCGGGGGCGTGACTTGTTAGGGAGTGCTGATTCTTAATGTCTCATTTGACAGGCCCGCTATTAAATACATAAAATATTTTAGCCCTAGAAATTAAACAGCGATTGTGCTCGCACGGATCACAAACCAGCCAATCCCCTATCTAGCCTGGTATATGATGCGAACCCATCCCGCCTGGTTCGTTTATGCAACCCCCCCAAGTAGGGGTGAGTTACCTGGTTAAGGTGTCCTGCGCACTCAGCCACTGAGTCGTTTAGTGAGTTCAGTATTTGACTATTAAGGGTAGCGGAATTTCATTTTGAGCGATCGCTGCTGTTGATTTGGGTGAGTGAGTGATGCGCGGCTGTTGAGGAAATGAGTGGCTGGATTTTTTTTGGCGGCGGTGCTGCTGCTTTTGGAGATGTGCCTGGACGCAGCAGGGCTCACCCTAAACGTGGGTTTTTTTTTTTTGTTATTTGCCAGGGATCATTCCCGGAACATGGGAAGTGGTAATGCCATAAAAAGGAGACGGTCTGTAAGCGGGTGCAAAGTGGTTTTCCCCTCTACTGAGTAAGCTACCAGCCCTTGTGTTTTTAGGAGGTGGAGCTTCTAAATCAGAAGACGTTCAGATAACTTCTCTTTGGGAGCTTGACAGGTCTGGGCGACTTTCTTTTCCAGGAACACCCCTTCCTTACCCTTTTGCCCAGGAGAAATGAAAATATGCACACATGCGCACTCCCGAGGTTCGAAGCGCTCTGCAGTCCACGTGAGGAGGCCTGGAGCTGGCAGGTGTAGGGAAGGCTAGAGCGAGGAGCCTAGGTGGGTATAGTGAGGGTCGATCCTGGGGCAAATGATGCATTCAAAAGTATATTATTCTCTATGTCTGAGAATATAGAGCAGTGGTTCTTAAACTGTTTGACCCAATTACCCCTTTTCCCGATCTCGAATAATGTCATTACTCCTCTCAAAAAAAAAAAAAAATCTGTTGTTTTACGCAAGCGTCTGGGCAGCCCCAAAGTGGATCCTGGGCTCACGAACAAGCAATTACAAATTGCTCCATTATCCCCAGGATATGCCCAAATTACCCCTTGTTTAATTACCTCCAGTTTAAGAAACCCCGATATAGAGAATACCAACTATTCTTCCTGTTCCCGGTGATCGCCTCCGCATGAAGTTAGTAATTCTGAACTATTCCGTATTGGATCGTGGACTTTACTCAGGAGATACGGCTTCTCTGCCTGCTAGCTGAAATACGAGGCGGTACTTTGATTCCTTAGGATTGAAGTGGCGTGAGGGGGAATATTTCCGATGGGCGCTATTTTCCAGAGAAAGACAAAGGGGGGGGGGAGGAACAGAGCGTATAAAGCTGGGAGAAAGAATGAGGAAGAAGACAAATCTCTCTTTCTCTTCGCTCTCTCTCTCTCAGAGATTATTGAAACAGGATCCTGGATGATTCAGGAATGACTGTATCCTAAGGAGGAGGGGAGAGAAAGAGTGAGAAAGGATAGAAGCGGTAGGAGGAAGCTTGACAACGCGGATTGCTTACAAAGAACTTAGGCGACTCGCAGTCTGAGTCAACTTGGTAGTAGCGGTGGTTGCAGCAGTGCTGGCCAAAAAGTTATGGGAGGATTTTAGGGGCAGGCAGAAGGGGGTGGTCCCTTCAGCACAGGCCATTTTAGGCAACTTTGTCCGGAGGGGGCGATTCCTTTGGGCTATTTGCAGGTGTTCTTGCCTGGCTGCCAGAATTCCTGATAAAGTAGCTTAGAAATGTAAATATGGAAACCAGTGTGCACCTTGCTCCTAATCTGCTCCACCCTTTAGGAGAGGGGCTGCAGACTTGCAAGACTTCCAGGAACATCTGGCTTTTATGCCAGTTTGATAAAACTTGGAGAATAGCTTACCTCTGATTTGCTAATGAGAGAGCTGTGAAATGCAGTTCAGAAATTTATCATGAAAGTCTGCAGAAGTACCTAAGGTTAGTATAGTCAGTGGAACTTAACTTACAGTCAAAACATGTTTTTAGCAAGTTATTTTAGCAAACCTGATGTCTAAGTAAAAAGTTCTGATTTTTTCAGCAGTTCAAATAAAAATTTCTGAAAAAAAAACTTCAGAATTTATATGATAAAATGGCAAGTAATGCAGTAAGAATGTCATAATATATTAGAACTGATTCTAGCCTTCTTCAACTTCATGCCTCCCAGTTGTATTATATTGCAATCCCTTGCGCTGGCTGAGGATGACAGGAGTTTGGTTAAACTGGCATTACCTTAGGATATGGTAATACACTGTATTTTCTGATGCACAAACTACCTGCTGCAATGGAAGTGCCCATTGGTCTTAATTCAGTAGATTCTTATGTTTTGAATTTCCTGATTCCTCTAATAGCACCTTCAGTCTGTGAAAAGAGAACACTTACAAGAACTATTGAATTCAGGTTTATTTGAAAAAGTTTGTCTGCTAAGAGACAAATAGAGCCTTCTAGTTTTATTTGGAAAGTTCTCCTGAAATCAGTGCTCCAGACTGCATTTTCATAACCTATGCACTCCAGTTGCTGACTGGGAAGTTTGGAAATTGCAGTGATAACCCATTGGAAGGTCACCATGTTGAAGCTGTTCTTAGTAGAACTGTTAGAATTATACAGTACTTCTTAGACATACAACACAAATGAGTCAGTTTCATTAGCAACCACTGGTAATTCTGAATAGGATCCAGTGTGATATCACTTTTAATATTCAGGAAGCTTCTAAAAATATGGCCTTCTTAACATGCATTTGGAGACTGAGATGAGAATAAATAGAGGTATCTCATACAGTGGGGCAAAATAGTATTTAGTCAGCCACCAATTGTGCAAGTTCTCCCACTTAAAAAGATGAGAGAGGCCTGTAATTTTCATCATAGGTATACCTCAACTATGAGAGACAAAATGAGGAAAAAAATCCAGAAAATCACATTGTCTGATTTTTAAAGAATTTATTTGCAAATCATGGTGGAAAATAAGTATTTGGTCACCTACAAACAAGCAAGATGTCTGGCTCTCACAGACCTGTAACTACTTCTTTAAGAGGCTCCTCTGTCTTCCACTCTTTACCTGTAGTAATGGCACCTGTTTGACCTTGTTATCAGTATAAAAGACACCTGTCCACAACCTCAAACAGTCACACTCCAAACTCCACTATGGCCAAGACCAAAGAGCTGTCGAAGGACACCAGAAACAAAATTGTAGACCTGCACCAGGCTGGGAAGACTGGATCTGCAATAGGCAAGCAGCTTGGTGTGAAGAAATCAACAGTGGGAGCAATAATTAGAAAATGGAAGACATATAAGACCACTGATAATCTCCCTCGATCTGGGGCTCCACGCAGGATCTCACCCCGTGGGGTCAAAATAATCACAAGAATGGTGAGCAAAAATCCCAGAACCACACGGGGGGACCTAGTGAATGACCTGCAGAGAGCTGGGAACAAAGTAACAAAGGCTACCATCAGTAACACACTACGCCGCCAGGGACTCAAATCCTGCAGTGCCAGACGTGTCCCCCTGCTTAAGCCAGTACATGTCCGGGCCCGTCTGAAGTTTGCTAGAGAGCATTTGGATGATCCAGAAGAGGATTGAGAGAATGTCATATGGTCAGATGAAAACAAAGTAGAACGTTTTGGTCTAAACTCAACTCGTTGTGTTTGGAGGAGAGAGAATGCTGAGTTGCATCCAAAGGACACCATACCTACTGTGAAGCATGGGGGTGGAAACATCATGCTTTGGGGCTGTTTTTCTGCAAAGGGACCAGGACGACTGATCCGTGTAAAGGAAAGAATGAATGGGGCCATGTATCGTGAGATTTTGAGTGAACACCTCCTTCCATCAGCAAGGGCATTGAAGATGAAACGTGGCTGGGTCTTTCAGCATGACAATGATCCCAAACACACCGCCCGGGCAATGAAGGAGTGGCTTCGTAAGAAGCATTTCAAGGTCCTGGAGTGGCCTAGCCAGTCTCCAGATCTCAACCCCATGGAAAACCTTTGGAGGGAGTTGAAAGTCCATGTTGCCCAGCGACAGCCCCAAAACATCACTGCTCTAGAGGAGATCTGCATGGAGGAATGGGCCAAAATACCAGCAACAGTGTGTGAAAACCTTGGGAAGACTTACAGAAAACATTTGACCTCTGTCATTGCCAACAAAGGATATATAACAAAGTATCGAGATGAACTTTTGATATTGACCAAATACTTATTTTCCACCATGATTTGCAAATAAATTCTTTAAAAATCAGACAATGTGATTTTCTGGATTTTTCCCCCCATTTTGTCTCTCATAGTTGAGGTATACCTATGATGAAAATTACAGGCCTCTCTCATCTTTTTAAGTGGGAGAACTTGCACAATTGGTGGTTGACTAAAAACTTTTTTGCCCCACTGTATGTGATGAATTTTTGTTGTTTGATGACATCTGATACTATGGTTTGATGATTACATTATTATGATTATATTATATTATTGATGATTATATTATTATATTGATGATTATATTATTACAAATGAGTCAGTTTCATTAGCAACCACTGGTAATTCTGAATAGGATCCAGTGTGATATGATTCAAATTATTATTTCCTAATGCTAACATATTAAATATTGTATGTGTGCTTTATGATTTATTATGTGGTTTAATGTTGTTTTAATTACTTTTGTCTAAGTCTGTAAGCAACAGCATACAAATGTATAATACAATAATCCAAAAATTATCCAAAATTATCAATATATCCAAAATAAATGCAATCAATTATAATAATATAATCATCAAACCATAGTACCAGATGTCATCAAACAACAAAAATTCATCACATATGAGATACCTCTATTTATTCTCATCTCAGTCTCCAAATGCATGTTAAGGCCATATTTTTAGAAGCTTCCTGAATATTAAAAGTGAGGATACCATTCTTATATCTGGTGTGAGGACATTCCATAGGAGTAGAGCACCTTGCAAGGAATGGGAACTCTCAACAAGCAGTCTGTACAGGCATGCCTTGGGCAGGCAAATACTATTTGAAGTAAGGCACCTCAGAGATAGCTAGGCCACAAACCAGGTAGCACTTTGAAGTTGATCATCGGAATCTTGACTTTTGCACGGAACCTTTGTGATCATGTAACGTTTTTCATTAGATACATTTGATTGGTCTCTCCCCATTAAATTGGCGGTAAGAAATGTTGAAAAACAGAATGAAATAAGCTATTCTGCAGCTGTAGGAAATGTATTCTTTGTATTTCTTGTTTGTATTATGGTGAATGAGTGACTCTAATGGAAAGTTCACTGTTGGGCATCTAGTCCTGGGAAGAATATAGGGGAAATAATAAATCTTGTAGATGATTTTGGAAAAACAGACTTCCACAAGCTGTCCTAATCAAAAACCCGATTTTCTTTGGGGTGTCTCCCCAGCACACCTGTGAAAGGCCAGTGTGGACTGGAAGAAGTTGCATGCCTATAATTTAGGGAACACCAGGCTAGTGAAGATTGTCTTAAGCAATTATGCTATATGATTGAGGCTAATATCAAAAATGGATTGCATTCCGTCAGCAACATA
Organism: Python bivittatus; assembly: GCF_059951505.1. Classification (NCBI taxonomy): domain Eukaryota; kingdom Metazoa; phylum Chordata; class Lepidosauria; order Squamata; family Pythonidae; genus Python; species Python bivittatus. Next base: position 10,927,639 of record NW_028277058.1, on the reverse strand, counting down.
GGGGATGACTGCATACTTGGTGACATGATCTGTTTGTCAGAATGTAGTAATGACAAATTTCTATGAAGTAGGTTGGAATGATTTTTTAAGTACAGTTAAACCTCATTTTTATGGACGAAATGGGGGAAGGGATCTCCATTATTCATGAAAGTGTAGTAAATTGGAAAGCACATCTTAGTGATATATGTCATTTGCATGGTGATATCATTGTGCAATAAAACAAATTAATCATTTGGCTCATTTTACCTCATTTGTGTAATGAAGCCTTTGACAACTTATACACAGTAAATCAAGGCTTTCAGGATGGGAGGAGTTGCCCAACCATCCCTGGAGGGTGCCTGGTTGGAGGAATGGCATTTCTTGGTCAGTTGGCATGACTGGAACCTTGAGCTTCATAGTCTCCTAGAAAAGAGCACTGGAGAGCACAGGAGAAGGAAGAGAAGTTTCCAAGTTGGCAGGGCTACCATTGCCTTCTTTTTTACTTTGATTAACACCTCTTTAAGCTTCTAGTGAAACTTGAGCCAAGAAGCTAAGCAATTGTGGGGCTCCCTGGTGATAACCCAGTTCTCTGCTGCCCTCTTGCTGGTGAAGATTGGGCAGTTCAAATGAGCCATATGACATGTAGATATTAGTTGCCCAGGAAAGCAACAGGCAGGGAACGGAAATGTTAAAGGCAAGGAAAAAGGACTGAGCGAGTGGTGCCTGAAGCCCTGAAGTAAAGGAGGAACAGTGTCTTTGCACAGATGATGATAATGTAAATCTCAGGAGAATTTGGTCCATTGCATATAAAGTTCATTGCACTGAGGTCCAGTAATTCAAGGTTTCACTGTACAAAAGAATCAACATTGAGTGACAGCTATATGTTCCCCTCAAGTTGGTTGACTTTGCAGACTTTCATTCTTTCAATGGGGTTAGGGATGTTGTGAAGCATTCTTGGTTGGATAAAGGGGTTTTGAGGGAAGAGTTGAATATCCCCTATCACATACTGAACTTGAAATGCTTTCCGTGTAAAAAAATTATTCAGTAACCATCACTTTCTAATTCAGATACCTCTAGCCCTTGTGTTTGTTTAGCTGTATAATTTCACCTGGTAGACCTATGTATTTTGGCCAGTAGTCAGAAATTATAAAATTTGGTAGTCCAATACATCTAGGGCTAATGTAACATTAAAAGGGTTATCCATTCTAATTTCTGGCAGCAACATTTTTTGATGCTTTCATGATGAGCTTGCTGAAGGAAGCATTATGTTTATTTCCTGCCTTTAAAAGACTTGGAAATGCAGGTGTGTGAGCTGCACTATTCTCTTTCTAGCTTGGAGGAGACATAAAGTGTCAGGAAGAGAATTGCTGCCATATATTTACTTTGCTTACTTGTCCTAAATTATCAAGGGATTGATTTAACTGCATCTCTGGTTTCACACTGAACATCCCTGTTTTAATGGGGGGCGTATTAGAGCAAGTAGCATAAAGTAGTGGCACCTTTTTCTTTCTTACTTATCCAACATTGATCTGGCCATTATTTCTTTCTGGACTGGCTATCTCAGGGCCTTTCGCATCCCAGCTGAGATTTAATTTGCCCTTGGGGCTCTGAGTTCAGTTGTATATAATGTATTTGTGTGCAATGTTGTTCATGCGTATCATCCTGTTTATAGAACATAGGCTGCATGGTACCTTCTGATGCCAATAAGTCTGAGGATATCTTGCTTAGCGTTTTCCAAGTTCTCTGCCCTATTTTTTTGTTTCTATATTTTCTAAATATTCTTTTAATAAAATAAGCAGGAAGCTAACATACTGCAAAGTACCAGCCTCAAGCATAGTTTGTCTATTTAACAATGCCTTTATGCTTCACTTAGACCTCAGCCAATTCTTAGAAAAAAATAAATAAATGGTGGATGGTTATAGTCCAGTGCTTTGTTTAAAACTAAGTCCCTTCCTCTAAGGGTAAACCAATAGACAGCATTCGTGGGATTTAGAAAGAGAAGCAGTGAACAACCTTACTACCTTTTGATAAATGTAACTGTAAGTCGACACATCCACCTTAGCAGCCATTTTGTGGGTGTGGCTGTAACTTCCCATAACTGCTCCAGAAGTTCCCACTGGTTCCAAAACATTGGAACCTCTGGTATGGAGCTTAGTGTTCCAATGAGCCAGCACACAACTGATACTAATTTGGGGCATCTAGAAGGGACGGAGATGAACCTGAGATGGATTCCAACCAAGATTCCTAGCAGTTCAATCACCGTGGATACTAGTGAGGGATTCTGGGACTTGTAGTTTATGAAAAACTGGAATGTGGTATATTCCCCACCTCTTATGTACAGTCTTATTATTTGATAGATGTAACATTCTATGTAGAATTACTTCTGTATAATATTAAGAAGTGTGGCTGTTATAGAACATTGCTACCCATCTTTATGGCTGGGAAGCATTCCAATAACTGTATTGCATTGAACTACAAGTATCGTACAAGCCTCTTATTGGTTCCTGAGATCAAATCAACAGTGCTGATTTTTTTTTTTTAAGTCTTATGTATCACATTATTCCTAGTAAGTGCTTGTCTATTTATAATTAGCAGTGGAAGCCCTGATTTATATCCAGTATAATGAAGAATATGTTAGTGATTTCAGAAACAGAATATATTGATTATTTTATAATCAAGTAACTCATACAGTCTTCACTGTGTGCCACAGTAACTCATGCCTTCATCACCATGTGGCTGGACTATTGCGTTGCCCTTGAAGACCACTCAGAAGCTTCAGTTAATCCAGGATGCAACAGCCTGTTTATTAGATGACACCATCATGAACCTGTGCTCCAAGACCTGCATTGACTTCTGATTAGCTTACAAGCATAATTCAAGTTACTGTTCATTGCCTATAAAGCCCTATGTGAAATATTTTCAGGACTACCTCTTCCAACCAGAATTGCCCTGCCCTACTAGTTTTTCCTGGGAAAAACTGTAGTCCCCCATTTTCACAAGGTATACCTCATAGGTGCTGTTTTTCTGTGTCAGCATCTGTACTCTGGAACAGTCTCTTGCTTGAAGAGGTTGACCTCTTCAGTTTGGCTTTACAGAAATTATTTAAATCTGAACTGTTTTGGAAGGCCTACAGAGATGCATAATGTATTAATGTACTAGTGATTTTATAATTATGTAATTTTAATTTTTTACTCTGGATGTTTCCTGTGTTTTATTACTGTAACTGCCAAAAGCCTTTGAGATTGCAGTGAGTAATAAATCAAATAAATAAATTTAAATTTCTCTCATATAAGAATTTGTGGATTCCCACCAAAATTAGCTGATAGACACCTTTCAGTTCTCCTGCATGCTGATGACATGGTTATTCTGTCATTATCTATGATAGGGATGTGAAGAGCTCTTAGATCCTTTGCCCAATATTGTGAAAAAGAAAAACTGATGATAAATTACCAAAAAACAAAAAATCTGACCTTTAACAAAAGACTTAAAATTCATAGTTGGTATATCGATGGCAATAATATCAAGCAAATCAAATGCTTTAACTACCTTGAACTACCTGTGTTCATCAGCAGAGGAAATGAAGGCAAATTAGAAACACAAGTCTTTTGAAAAATAACCCACACTAACCAAGTGCTCCATTATGAAAGTAACAACCCAACCTTCCACAAGAGGAGCTGTGTAAGAACATTATTCAGATGAGCACAAATGCACTTCAGCAACCCAGAACACTAGAAAAAGGAAACAGCCTATACGACATCTTCCAACAAAATGGATACCCATGCAACTTTATCAAAAGGTATCTGACCACTCAACCCACTACAACACAAGCTATGAAAAGGATAACACTGCTGTACATCAGAAACATTTCAGAAACAACCAACAGACTATTACAACCACACAGCATCACCGTAGCACACAACCAACTACTCCAAAACATCGTAAGTAAACCAAAAGACCCAGTAGCCCAGGGGGAAAAAAAAGAAAACAGGTATCATCTACAACATACAGTGTAAGGACTGTAACAGCCATTATGTAGGACAGACAGGCAGAAGGCTAGCAGAGTGCATCCGTGAACACCAACTAGCAGCCAGAAGACACAATGAAAACTCCTTAATCTCACAATTCATGGATAGACTCAACCATAATTTCAAATGGGAAACTGAGTATCCTAGATCAAGCTAAATCCAAAAACAGAGAATTCCTGGAAGTTCAGCACTCAGAAACATCAGCCATCAATAGACACATAGAGATAAACCACATTTACATACCATTCAAAAGAGACAATAAGAAATCTAAGAAGGAAACAAAAAGACCAGAACACATCCTCTCCAGCAGCTTATACCCAGATAAGCAGAAATTAACACCAGACAAACAATCAAGTAGAAAACAATACTTTAATCTAGGAACTACCAAGGAGACAAGCAGAAAACAACACCCTAATCAATGAACTACCAAGGAGAAAACCGCACCCCCACCAACACTGGCAGGGCAAGCTACTGTATAAACAGGGAGCAAGCCCCACTCTCACTAGCACTGATGTTGTTACCTAGACAGGTAATGAAACACCTGCAATCAAACAACCAAGCTCAGAGAGCACCAAGGACTCCACAGTTCAACCCTGAGCTACATGTATTCTCTTCTATTGGTATAATGACATTAGTTTAGCACCAAGACTACGTAAGTCTTGGAGACTGTGTTTTACCATTAAACCAACTGATAATTATCAATCTCTCATAAACAATAAACATTGCAGAGTATTTGCTCTGGCCAGATTCAACATACTTCCTCCAGCAGTTATTGATGGTAAATATCAAAAAATTACCTTCCACAAGCAACTTCACCCCTGTGATTCCCACACCATAGAGGATGTTCAGCATGTCCTGGTATACTGTAATTTTTATTTGAATCTACATGGGGTATTAATCCAGCCACTCATAACGGAATTCCCAGGGAGAGACGACCAATGATACGTGTCTTATCTTTTAGCAGACCGTAAAAGCACTGTCACTCATAACATTGCCAAATTCTGCCTCACTGCTATACGAGTGAGGCAACAAATACTGTCCAACAAAACTACATTTCTTTGATACCTTTAAAATTCCTTCCCTTCCCTTCTCTTTTCTTTCTTCTTCTTTAACTCATAACTTTTTTTAATTGACATTTTTAATGTATATTTTATGTATGTACACTGCGTGTACAATTATTAGGCAAGTTGTATTTTTGAGGATGAATTTCATGATTGAACAACTACAGTGTTCTCGGTCAATCCAAAATGTTAATAAACCTCAAACCTGAATATTTAAGAAAATAAACGTGAGGTTTTGGCTTTCTTAGGAGCATATCTATGTGTGCACAATTACTGGGCAACTATTAGTGTGCAGAATTGTTATGCAACTAAATGAAAAACTAAAATTCCTCCATCTCACTCATTTATTTTCATCTGTTAAAGTGAGAATAATAAACAACTCAAAATTTACAAATAAACATTTCTGACATTTCAAACAAAAAAAATCAGAGACCAATATAGCCACCCTTCTTTGCAATAACAGTCATAAGCCTTCCATTCATAGAGTCTCTCAGTTTCTTGATCTGTTGACGATCAACTTTTTGTACAGCAGCAACCACAGCCTCCCAGACACTGTTCAGAGAGGTGTACTGTTTTCCTTCACTGTAAATCTCCCATTTGAGAAGGGCCCACAAGTTCTCAATAGGGTTTAAGTCAGGTGAGGAAGGGGGCCATGTCATTATTCTTTCATCTTTGAGGCCTTTACTGGCTAGCCACGCAGTGGAGTACTTCGATGCATGTGATGGAGCATTGTCCTACATAAACATCATGGTCTTCTTGAAAGATGCAGACTTTTTCCTGTACCACTGCTTGAAGAAAGTGTCTTCTAAAAACTGGCAGTAGGTTTGGGAGTTGATTTTGAGTCCATCTTCAACCCGTAAAGGTCCATCTAGCTCATCTGTAATAATACCAACCCATACCAGTACCCCACCTCCACCTTGCTGGCATCTGAGTCGAAGTGGAGCTCTGTGCCCATTACTGATCCGGCCACAGGTCCATCCATCTGGTCCATCAAGAGTCACTCTCATCTCATCAGTCCATAAAACCTTTGAAAAATCTGTCTTCAGATATTTCTTGGCCCAGTCTTGCCATTTCAACTTATGTGTCTTGTTTAGTGGTGGTTGAGTTTCAGCCTTCCTTACCTTGGCCATGTCTCTGAGCACTGAACACCTTGTACTTCTGGGCACGCCAGGTAGGTTGTAGTTCTGGAATATGACAGCACTGGAGGATAATGGGTTCCTGGTAGCTTCACGTTTGATTCTTTTCAAATCTTTGGCAGTTAATTTGCGTCTTTTTTTCTCAACACATTTCTTGTGACCCTGTTGACTATTTGCAACAAAACATTTGATGGTTCTGTGGTCACACCCCAATATCTTAGCAATTTCAAGAGTGCTGGATCCCTCTGAAAGACTTTTTGCCATTTTTGACTTTTCAGAGTCAGTTAAATCTCTTTTTTGGCCCATTTTGCCTGAGGAAAAGAATTAATAATTCTTTTAATTAATAATTATGCACACCTTGATATAGGGTGTTGATCTCCTTAGGCCACACCCTCCCTCATTACACAAATACACATCACCTGATATGCTTATATCCAATAAACATTCAGGTTTATACAGCTTGGAGGTGGAAAATATGCATAAAAATGATATGGTCAAAATACTCACTTACCTAATAATTGTGCACACAGTGTATATGTATATGTACACATGTTGGTCAAAGACCATAATAAAGATTTATCTATCTGTCTGTGTACTGACACTTTCTGTACACTGGAGAAAATGGCAGTCTTAGGAGATTGGTCACCCTTCAGCTTTGTGAGATAAGATGAATAGTTTTCTTGATTTTTTCTGTTTTCCTCTACACATTGGGAACCAGTTACGTATACCTAAACAAAGAGGTAAAAACAGTTGTATTGCTGAACATATAAGCCATGTCTCCTACAAACCAAGGATTTTCACTGTATTTGTATCTTTCTTGTAAAGTGCAATGTGTTTTTCTTTGTCAGTTATTTTAGAAATATTGATAATTAACACAAGCATGTTACAAGAAGCTTTTTAAACAAACTTCTTTACTCAAAGAACTATTAGAGGTACAACACTTAAAGACAAGAATAAGTAAGTGACCTTTCCTTTTAATTTGCCATTTTCCTCTAGAAAAAAAATATGTTCTACATTTTGCTCTTTGAATTCCTGCAAATACAGAATTTCTTAATCCTTAACCTTCAACATCATAAGATATCTTGTTGCAGAAACCTTTTAGGAAATTAAATCAGCAGTATAATCTAATTTTGAGAGGCTTCTTTAAACACAGGACATATGTACCAACTTGTTTGTTTCAGTATTAACAAATCTTTGGAATTGGCAGGCTGCTTGCCTCCAGGAAGACAATGTGCTGTACAGGAAAGGAATTACTCATGTTATGTTGCAAAGGTATATTAAAAGAGACAAATACCTGGAGTTGCCTTTTTTTTTTAAAGGTAAAAAGCTAAACACACACTTAAACTGAGCTCAACTCCTGATGACTGCACCTAAAGAGTTTACTTGGCAACATCATGGAAGTGGTTTGCTATTGCCTTTTTTGAGATGATTTTTCAATGTTCCAGTCAAACCTACAGCCCACGGATTCCCAGATGATCCCCCATCCAACTACTACCTGCTTAGTTTATGAGATCAGCCAAGCTAGGTACTGCTATCTGATAAGCTTCCTTTTTCTTAATGCCTGTGATCAGTATTTATTTCATTCAGCTTTTCTGATTGTATCAAGAATGTGAGCCAAAGTATATAATAGGAACAATATACAGTACTTGTAATGCAAGTGTTACATTAACTCTTCACATACCAGTGTAGAAGTGCTAAAGCTGAGATGTTCAGTTAGAATGTATATGTGTATGTTTGTATGTATGAGAGGAGCTCTAGAGACATAATTTTGTGGATTTTGATCTCTGTATGTTTAAAACATTTTATGTATGTATGTTAAAACATGATCACTATGTTGCTAACTTGCAGTTCCCTAAAACTACTTTTAAAAGTCCCTGCTAATTCCCCATATTTAATTGACGGAATCTAAATAGAATCTATGTATGATGTGCTATTTGAACTGTCCAAAATTTAATAATTTCATATCCTGTCCACTTATGATGGAATATAAGACTATGAATCTGTCCAATGTGGCTTACTTACAATTTGAAATTTGCTACTGATGGAAGTATACTTGTTTTTACTGGCACACCCACTGAGTCTTGCTTACATTAACACTGAAGAAATATAAGGTCTGCAAACCTTGGTACTTAAAATTTCATTGTAATTCCTCAGAATGTTAAGTATTTTCCAGCCATTACATCTTGGATTGTGAAAGTTTTGTGAAATGCTTGTGTATATCTTTATATTCCTTCTGTGCAGGTCATAAACATGTTTCCCTATCTCTCTTCTCTCTCTTTTTCTAGGTGTTTAATTCCAGCTTCCTTAGACAAGCATAATCCTGTGTTATAATTCTTCGCTTTAATATGAATTTCAGTAACATTCTAGTCATTAGAATCTAATTCATGATGAAATCTCTGCACTATCTCAGAAGAGCTTCATTGAAGATTCAGGCTTTTGTATTTTGGGGGATAAAGTTAGGATATACATTCAGTAAATAATTTTAAAATGCTTATGGAGATTTAATGCTCAGTGGGTTTATAGACATTTCTACCATACTCAATAATACCAAGTGTCTTAGATAAGTTGCTGCAGTTCTGCATACCTTAAGAATTAAAAATAGCAACAAAACAGAGATATTTGCTGAAATTCATTCTTTGCCATCGAGCTCTTCACTCAGAAATACTGAAAATAGTAAGAGATTGTAGACGCAATTTGGTTAAATTTGCAGTTGTTAGTCTTTGACTTCTGTAAATTGATTTCCTCTTCCTGAGCTTGAGTGGTTTGCTGATTAAGAGCAGTGCACTGAGCAGAATAGGTAACAGTTGTTTGTTTTTTCCCCTTGTGCAAGTTTTAGCAGGCTATGAAATATCCTGAAACCCTTATATAATCCTGCTATCCTATAATGTGCAATTGTACATGGAATGCCTGTTTGTCTGAAACTGCAGACGAGACATCTGTATGTTCCATTGTATGAAGACAAATGCTTTCTTACTATAGATATTTCCTGTTTTCTATATGTGCTTCTGTTGGAACTAAGCCTTCCTTCCCATGTGTGTTGACTAAACTTTTAGAAATGGTGTAATCCTAAAATGATTAAATGAAATATTAACTGCCACATGAGATTATCTGGCAAAATAGAGGCAAATTACATGTCTTATTTCTGGTTCTGCAATTTGTTGAGTTCTCAGTTAAGTTTCTTTAATATGTGCATATTCCAGATTTTCCTTCATTTTTCCATACATTGTTTTCTGTCTTGCCAGACAACTAGTATTTGCTTAGGCCTACATCTCTCCTTTGTAGCTTTAAAACTTCCATTCTTTCACTTGTTGCATTCTCAGAAAAACAGATGTGTATTTGCCAAGCTCTAGTACAAGAATGTAATGACCATTCCATATGTAAAGTAACTCATCTGTATAAACATTCTTGCTTTAGACAGCTATCTATCATAAACTACATATTTTGAAATGTTTAAGGTTGATCCCTACAACAAGTTTCCTTAGTGTGTAAGTACAGCCAACCATTTCTTGAGGGCAAGAATGTGGAAGATCATACTATGCTCCAGCCACCAGGAAATCAACCTTCACCTGTGTTTTCCTGCTACACATCAAAAGCAGTGTTTTCCAACTTGGCCCAACTCAGGTGGTGCTGTCTGGTTTGCCAACTATGTTTCATTTCATTGTAAGCAAACACTTTTCCTCCAGTTGCCTGTTGTACGCTGTGGCGGGAATGTGCCTTTCTTCCAGTTACTGCCCTCCATGGTCATTTCATCTTGGGCTGGTGGACTAGTGAAATAGTGGACCTTTTTACATTATTGTTGTTACAGATATACCAGTGAAATGGTGAAAGACTAGAAACATTAGTTAATGTTTTTACATACAAGTTCACTGGAGGACTGTTGAATGAATGGCCTTTTTTTTAGCAAGTTCACTGATATAAGGGTGAAATATAGACCTTTAAAAAAAAAAATGGTGAAATTGACCAGTTTTGCCACCTTTCCATTCTAGCCCATATGATAGGAAAAATGGCAAAACTGTGGTGTTTTCTTTCATCCTTTTTTTAATTGCACTGGTCTTCCAGTGGATGAATCAGATGAGAAGGTGTCACCTACAAGGGAGAGTCAACAGAAGAGGCACTCACAAAAATGGAAATGCCCATGGAAAAGAAAGTAGTTGGGTGGGAGAGATATAGCCTGGCTATAAAGTCACTGCCTATCAGGTCACCTAGCTATAAAGGCACACAACTAATCAGTTTCTGCTCAGTTGCCTGTGGTCTGCATAGCAGACCACCTTGCCTCTAAAGATGTCAGCAACAGTTCCTGGCGAAACATCAGGAAATCTGTTGTCTAAACCATGGTCACTAAACCCTGAAGCTCAACACTGACCAACAGATACCAGCTGTGAAAGCCTCCACCAAAATAAAATAATGTTCTGCTGTGCATTTGGATACATGACCCCTGAAAGGATGAACAGGCTAATAATTTGTCAAAACTACCGACTAATGTTAGAAAGGAAATTTAAAGGAAAAAGGCAAGAACTCTAAATGCAAATTCTGAGCATGGGACAAAGCGAAACTGACATATTCATCCCTAATGCAAATTTCACTATAAAACAAAGAGTTTGAAATTAACAGTTTCATCCATCTCTAGCTAAAACCTAGTACAAATGCACTAAGAATTTTCCCTCTACACAGGTGCAAACTTTGCAGGTAAATGCAAACAATTCAAAATATGATTTGATGATGCATGCAATTCAAAAACTGATTTGGGAATGATTCAAAATAATGAAATTAGTAACAATATATTTGTTTTGACACCAGATTTGGCCATAGAACTATATGCGTGGTATGTATGCCTTCGAGTCCTGGCGACTGCCTGGACTAGTCCCTGCAGTTTTCTTGGCAAGATTTTCAGAAGTGATTTGCCACTGCCTCCTTCCTAAGGTTAAAGAAAGAGTGATTGGCCCAAGGTCACCCCGGTGGCTTCATTCCTAAGGTGGGACTAGAACTCAGAGTCTCTTGTTTTCTAGCTTGGTTTCTAGCTTAACCACTACACCAGTGTTGTCCAAACTTGGCCACTTTAAGATGAGTGGACTTCAACTCCCAGAATTCTGGGAGTTGAAGTCCACTCATCTTAAAGTGGCCAAGTTTGGACAGCACTGCACTACACCAAACTGTCTCTCATAACAGAAAGTAAAGGGATGTGTTTTCTTATTGATTACCCAGGTTTTTTAATTACATTGGGCAATTGTATTGAACAGGAATGGGCATCATCTTTATTACTTTTTCTGAGCCTTAAATCTAAATTTATCTTCTGAGAAATTCCCCTGAAAATGTATTTTACTGCAAACACAACTGCAAAGTTCTTCAGTTTCTTTCTCCCTTCCCCCATCAAACGTGAACACTTTTGCAAAATTCCTAGGATACTCCTGTATGCAGATACTTAGAAGCATTACCCAATTTATGCAAAGTTGTAAGTCATACATATTTTAAGCTATCAGCTGATCAAATGATCTGTTTGTCTCTAGGCGAAGCTAGTAGTAATATAACTTCTGCAACTTTCTTTGAACTCATCTTCTGAATATCCAGATGGCATGGATGTCTTCAGGCTAGATAAAATAAGCTATGTTTCACAATAAATGTACTAATTTATTGTAATAATAAAAAATTGAATTGTCAGCTCTTCAGAATAAGACAAGGCTTTTGGAGATTGAGTAGTACATTTTAAAAATAATTTGATTTTTTTTCTTCTGTGTATATTAACTTTAAATTTTGATTAGAGGGATAAATGAAAGTTTGTAATACACTTAAGTATTTGATCTAGACTTTTTCCTGTGCTTTTTTTTCTGTTCCACTGTATTTGAATAGGCTAGGAATTGAGGTGGTCTGTTCCATTCCAAAATCATCTATTATTTACGTCACCCCCCATACCATATTCCATAATGACAAAAGCTATTTTTACTTTTACAGTCTGTCAGATTACTGGAATTATTAATACACCATTTCTGCAACCAATACTGCTGGCCTGTTTGAAAAGAATTCCAATTCTTCTACTGCAGCAGAGTAAAAAAAAAAATCAAAATGGCAGTCAGGACCATGTGACTAGAATCCCGCCCCTTTCTAGATGTGTGCAGAGTTGACACACTTACAGAAGGGAGGAGTTTTAAAAACATGGTTGGGACTTCCATCTTGACATTTTTGACTTTCCACTGTGGATGCCTCTGTCTTCCACACCCCTGGCTCCTAAGTGTGCAGTAAAGTCATTTCATTTCTCTGTGAAACCACCAAGCTTTTACTGTCTTGGCTTTATGTTTAGAATTGAACTTCCCTTTGTTTTCCATCCACCACTGGTTTAGTACCATGTTTCCATATACACATTCAGGTAGCATTTAAAGGAAACCATCACTATTATTTTATGGCTTCTCTATTCTGGTTTGCTGCTAAATCATCATGGTGATGGAGCTGCTTCTTCCAGGAGCATTTGTCTGATTTTTCAGAGATAGTCTTTCTCTCTCCCCATTTTTGCTAACCACAGTAATCATTAGTGGGGGAAAATGATGCAAAGCTCAGGGGCTGTGCCAGATAATGTTAGTAGCTATTGTGAACAAGAGTGAGTATTGATTGGCTGATCATTTCTGCAAGGTTTACATTCACAAAAATAAGGATGTGCCCAAAGTTATAGCATAGAAGGACGTCATAGCTATGAGTTGCTACTTGCTTTTTTGGAAGTATTTTGCTTTAACATGTATTGTGAAGACTGGGGAAAGCTGATAGTCTGGAAGGGCTCTCACCGCTGTTTGGGAGCTGGAATATTTTTGTGTTACGTACATATATGTCCAGAGAGATGACCCAGATTATTTTGTTCCAAACTGAGTTGGTCCTCAGTTCAACTACTGTTCCCCTTGTTTCATTGTTTTCTGGGTCCTTTGCTTTGGTTTTCCTAAGGCCATCTCTCAGATCTTACAAAATTAATGATAGCCAAGACCATCCTCCCTTTCTTGACTCTTGGATTCAGCTAGTTACTGCAAGAAGCTCCTTGATTGCCTTCACAAAATCCCTTTCAAAAACATAAGATCATTAACATTTTATTAACAATTAAAATAACCATGGAGAATTTGTTTATGTCATCTCCAAAACAACCTGTCTTGTAGTACAATATAATGGAAATTAGGAAATATCTAAAATTATTATTTCCATGTCTTTATTTGACAATTTTAAACTTTAAAAAAATTCTGTTTTCAAGTAATGCCTAAAATGTGTCAAGTATTCCAAAATGTGGAAACTTCTGACTTGTTTATAAGAAGTACCATTAATCTGGCAAATTGTCCTTTTTTCAGTCAGAGCAGTATCATTGACATTAGGCTAGATGATTTGATTTTCCAGGTTTACTGCCAGGAGGTCTTCAATATGTGCCTGGAGAAGTAGATGTGATTTAACCTGGGATCTGTTCTGGTAAAATAGATGTAAGACAAATATGTTTGAATATTGCAGGTATTTCTCAACATTTTCCCCTGTTTTGTACATAAACTTCAAAAAAGTTGGAAGACACTCATGAGGAGTCTTCTGTTGAGTAAGAGATATATACACAGTGCAACCTTGAAGTGCAGTTTGTGAGTTTATTGTGTCAAACATACATGAGCTAGGCATATATGCACTTGTAATGATAATCATCTTTTGTGTCCCAGTTCACGGATGACAGTATATAATAAATGTCATGTAGAAAGGAGCCTTAAAGCCATTGATTGGAATTAGTGGTACTCTGATTACACAAATAGCAGTATTTGCCCAAACAAGTCTTGGCCTTGAATCACTTTAAACACATTCTTTGTACATGTCTCCAGGTATGCTGTAATTCAGAAGTTCCCCATGCAGGTGTATCCTGTTTGACTTAAAAAGCTAAAATCAAATATTTTAAATGACTAATCCACAATCATACAGATATTCAAAACTCTAAAAAAGCATTGACTCAGAAGTACTGCTAATGATTTGAAAACATTTACTGAACATACTCATGTAACTTGAGCAAGTAATACAAGATGATGATTAAAAACAAAAAACCAACTGCAGAAATTATTCAGTAATTAAATTCCAAGCTTATAACCCCTTAGACAAAATATTGTTGGAAGGGATATTAAATGTGTTTGTATGAATAAGTGAGTATATGTTATATATAAATGTTTTTGTGTGTGGAAGCTCTGAATACAATACAGGTAGTCCTCACTTAATGACTGTTTGTTTAGTGACTTCAAAGTTACAAAAGTGCTAAAAAAAAGTGACTTACGGCTGGTGCCCGAAGTTGCAAGCATTGCAGAACCCCGATCACAATCCAGGTGCTTGACAACCAGCTTGCACCTACAACAGTTACAGGGTCATGTGATTGCCATTTGCAGCCTTCCCAGCCAGTTTCTGGCAAGCAAATTCAATAGGGAACCACATGGTTCACTTAACAACTGTGTAATTCACTTAACAACTGCCACAAAACAGATCATAAAATCGGTCCAGTCACATGATGATTTGCTTAATGACCACATCTCTTAGCGACCTAAATTCTGTTCCTAACTGTGGTCGTTAAGCGAGGACTACCTGTAATTCCTAAACTGAAAAAGGAACTTTCAGTTGGATATGTTGCTAGGTTTTCATTGTTTTTAATTGTCTACATCATTAGTATTCCACTTTTTAGTATATATTTATAACAGTGAGTTAAAATAAATAAAAAGCAGGATTATCTGGTTCTGTTAGTAAGGTAGTAATGGATCAATGAACATCTACTGAGGGCATTTTGAATTATTAGGACAACCACAAAGATGTCCAGCTTCTAATAAGTGCAGTAGATAATGACTCAGTATTTAGAATGAGATACCCTGATCAGGACTCTTCAGCAGCACTTAAGGCATAGGGCCAAGAAGTTGTTTGGAAAAACATGACCCCCAAAATTAGTTGAACCTAGGCCATGATTAACAACATGTTCAATTCTTCTAATGTTAATAGGTTCATTTTAAGATTCTGTATCCCTGGTCTCCTTTTTATCTAACATGTTGTTTCAGGTCTTGTGGATAGTGTATTGGATCTAAATGTAAGTAATGCAGGTTCAGACTCTGTTCTGCTAAGTTAGATGTTTTAAATACATTTTTGTCTATGGTGAATCATTAGTCTGATTCTACTCTTGAGGGAACATGTCTGACTAGAAAGGAAATGGGTTTAACATGCTTAAGTGTCTTATACTGAGTCAGATCATTGGTCCATCTAATTCAGTATTATCTAGAATGTAGACTTCACTGACTGGCAGGGCTTGTCCCATTGTTCAGA
Organism: Python bivittatus; assembly: GCF_059951505.1. NCBI lineage: Eukaryota > Metazoa > Chordata > Lepidosauria > Squamata > Pythonidae > Python > Python bivittatus. The sequence goes on along the minus strand of NW_028277058.1, from coordinate 10,912,156 downwards.
CTGAAACCGCACAAATCATATCTGTCAAACCTGTATTATATTTGATGGGCCTGCAGTTGACCGGGGTTTGTCTCTCAGTACGACTCTTCTTCAGTTTCTCAGATTACAGCTTACAATTTTCTGTCCCTGAATCTCAGGGGAGTAATTGTTTGTTTGTTTGTTTGTTTTAAAACTGTGTTAAGAGCTACTCTAGATAAAACTATGATGAAACACAATTAAAAGCTAAAGATTTTCATCACTCTAAAAATATCTGTATAGATTATATTACAGGCTATTTAATGTTTGAGATTTCAGTGATTTTAATGTGTTAAATACCAGTTCTTTCTGGTTTCTGGTTGCTGAATGTATACAGTGGGGCAAAATAGTATTTAGTCAGCCACCAATTGTGCAAGTTCTCCCACTTAAAAAGATGAGAGAGGCCTGTAATTTTCATCATAGGTATACCTCAACTATGAGAGACAAAATGAGAAAAAAAATCCAGAAAATCACATTGTCTGATTTTTAAAGAATTTATTTGCAAATCATGGTGGAAAATAAGTATTTGGTCACCTACAAACAAGCAAGATGTCTGGCTCTCACAGACCTGTAACTACTTCTTTAAGAGGCTCCTCTGTCTTCCACTCTTTACCTGTAGTAATGGCACCTGTTTGTCCTTGTTATCAGTATAAAAGACACCTGTCTACAACCTCAAACAGTCACACTCCAAACTCCACTATGGCCAAGACCAAAGAGCTGTCGAAGGACACCAGAAACAAAATTGTAGACCTGCACCAGGCTGGGAAGACTGGATCTGCAATAGGCAAGCAGCTTGGTGTGAAGAAATCAACAGTGGGAGCAATAATTAGAACATGGAAGACATACAAGACCACTGATAATCTCCCTTGATCTGGGGCTCCACGCAGGATCTCACCCCGTGGGGTCAAAATAATCACAAGAATGGTGAGCAAAAATCCCAGAACCACACGGGGGACCTAGTGAATGACCTGCAGAGAGCTGGGAACAAAGTAACAAAGGCTACCATCAGTAACACACTACGCCGCCAGGGACTCAAATCCTGCAGTGCCAGACGTGTCCCCCTGCTTAAGCCAGTACATGTCCGGGCCCGTCTGAAGTTTGCTAGAGAGCATTTGGATGATCCAGAAGAGGATTGAGAGAATGTCATATGGTCAGATGAAAACAAAGTAGAACGTTTTGGTCTAAACTCAACTCGTTGTGTTTGGAGGAGAGAGAATGCTGAGTTGCATCCAAAGGACACCATACCTACTGTGAAGCATGGGGGTGGAAACATCATGCTTTGGGGCTGTTTTTCTGCAAAGGGACCAGGACGACTGATCCGTATAAAGGAAAGAATGAATGGGGCCATGTATCGTGAGATTTTGAGTGAACACCTCCTTCCATCAGCAAGGGCATTGAAGATGAAACGTGGCTGGGTCTTTCAGCATGACAATGATCCCAAACACACCGCCCGGGCAACGAAGGAGTGGCTTCGTAAGAAGCATTTCAAGGTCCTGGAGTGGCCTAGCCAGTCTCCAGATCTCAACCCCATGGAAAACCTTTGGAGGGAGTTGAAAGTCCATGTTGCCCAGCGACAGCCCCAAAACATCACTGCTCTAGAGGAGATCTGCATGGAGGAATGGGCCAAAATACCAGCAACAGTGTGTGAAAACCTTGGGAAGACTTACAGAAAACATTTGACCTCTGTCATTGCCAACAAAGGATATATAACAAAGTATCGAGATGAACTTTTGATATTGACCAAATACTTATTTTCCACCATGATTTGCAAATAAATTCTTTAAAAATCAGACAATGTGATTTTCTGGATTTTTCCCCCCATTTTGTCTCTCATAGTTGAGGTATACCTATGATGAAAATTACAGGCCTCTCTCATCTTTTTAAGTGGGAGAACTTGCACAATTGGTGGTTGACTAAAAACCTTTTTGCCCCACTGTAACTGCATCTCAGCATTCATGTTTAATGGTTTTGCATAAGTTTTCTGCCAGTAACTATCAAGAGAAAATTCACTTTCTTCTATGTATTGGAATTTCTTTACCTTATAACTTGTCCTAGCAATAGTTGAACAAAAAATTCTTAACCTGGTTGTTTAGTATCTCTGATAAAATACTGCAGAAAATGTTTCCTCCCTACTTCACCTGATGTAGAGGTTATTGAATCTTTAGCAAACATGCAGATGCCTGTCCGTTCATGAAAGGAATGTGACTTAATTCTGTCTTTAACATGTACAAACCTCCAGTTTAAAAAAGAAAGATGATAGAATATAATAAATTGTTGCAACTGTAAATCATGTCTGGAGAAAATTAATTGCTATCAGATAGTATTTGAAATACTTCACAATGCATGGCAGAGCAAGTGAAGTGTCTTTCTTTGAATCATTAAAATAGCCGCATCTTTTGCTTTCTTCCTAGGAAAGCAGCGTGCATAACCTTGCAAAAGAGTTGGCTGCTTTAACAGTTTGAAGAAAGATGCTTTGTTTGTACTGCATGTATCAAGAAGTACATCTTTCACATGCTTGAACAACCCTGTATTTTAAATATCTATAATTTTAAAGTGAATACATACTTCAGATGCAAGTATGAAGTGTACTGAACATCTAACTCTGCAATGAAGAAAAGTATTCATTAGAATATCAGATTCTGTGTTTAATTTGTCAGTTATTTTCTCAAAATAGTTTTAGCATAAACACGGATGACTTTTAAGGTATTTTTAGCTTTAAAAAAAGAAGTGGGCTAAATTCCGACATTAAGGGCTCTTTCCTAGGCAAATATTTATTTTTAAAAGGCAGCGGAGATATTCCTATGAGTTAGAAGTAGTTTCATGAAATCCTGAACACACTTTGTAAGTGTATAGGTTCACTGTACAGGTAGGAGTAGGTGTAGCCTTGCCATGCATCTGTGATATACTGAATGTGTCTGTTTTCTCTATTTCCCTTCTGATATGTGCCTTGTATGGTTTTATCTCACTAGATGCGGTTCTGATTTTCTCCATATCTCTCTATGTTACAACATGTGGACATCTGCATAATTTCATGTGCTGTGTTTTGTGACTAGAAAGTCATGTTTTCTGTGTTGTAATTTTAAAAAAAGCTATGTCATTTAAGTGCTGATTTAAGAACAGAACCTGCTGGATCATGGGAATCTAAGTACATACTCCACTTATAGAATCCACAGGCAGAGTAGGGAGATAGCAAGATGAATTGGAGGTGCAATTGAGGTATCTGCCACAGAAAGGGCTTTATTTCAGGCTACAAAATGTTTTGGTCCACTATTACATGGGGCAGAAGAGAGAAAGTTGAATGTCAGGAAAAGGGAGAACTGCACCTTCAAAGAGTCACAAAGTGGAAGGGAACACCTACTTACTTGTTCTTTTTAGATAAGTCTGCAATAGAAGAAAAGAGTGATGAATACTTGCTTTTTAAAATATCCAGTGAGATATGTTTCCTATGTGATAGCTGTTCCAAAGTTGCCTGCTTTACAGTTCTAAATTATAAGAAAGTGATCCTATCCAGCACCAATCTTAACTGGGTGAAATGAAAACAATGCCAATTCTCTAAAGCAAACTCGCATTCTAAAACATGAATCTCTTCCAAGCAATATGTTTAAAAATATGAACAGACTTTAATGGCTTTGTGATTATATATATATATTGAGATAAGAACAAATGATGTGGGTTTTAGGCAATGTCCACAATTGTAATTAATTAAAGATGTCAGTGGAAGGCAAAACATTGATGCACTCTGCATCAAAATAAATATTAATTAAAAAGTCTAATCAAATCTTTATTTTTGTTTCATTAACCAATTTCACAAGAATTTCTGTCAGATTATATGAATGTCACTTTGGGTGAATTTGTTTTGTTGCTTTAATGTATTTCTGCTTTTGTTGTATTAATTCAGTTGTCATTACTAAGAGAGAGAGATAGCAAGGTAGAGAACAAAATCAAGTAAGTAACTTTATGTGTTGGCATCCATTACAAATCACAAATGAGGTCAAAATGACAATACATACATCATCACACAAATTATGCGGTTATATCATCTGCATCATGATACCTGATGCAAATTGTATCATTGCCATGATGACATCATGGCCCATATGTTGTCATTTGTTCCTCTTCCCCCACCCCATACCCCCCAGCAGAATTTATGGTTTTATTAGTAAAGTATGAATTTAAATATTTCTTTCTATGTATGAAATTTTCCATGAGAATATCTGTAGTGTCCATTTGCCTCATTTCTGCTTAAGTGCTAAACATTGCTATGTACTCTGTGTGTTTCTATACATGAGGGGAGGTGGAATAAAAAATAAGCTTTAGTGAAGATTTCATAAAGCACAACTCAGCTCAGACCAATATAATGATGTGAATTCCTATTGTCTGGTTTTCTTTTCCCTGTTCTGCATTCTTGAGTGAATTCCTTTTTCTAGGCTTCCTTTCAATATTTTCAGAATATTTAACTTTCTTATTATGATCTTAAACCTTCAACCTTTACTCACAGTATTTCTGTACCTCCTCAGCAAAGGTTGGCTAATATTCCTCCTCCTCAGTCTTTGAAACAAAACAGTGTTATTGATCTGCTTTTTTCCCTTAGATTATCAGTGAAAATTCTTGAAGGCTTATTATATTAGTAATAATAAAAGCCTATAGTGCCATTTTAGTCCATCACCATTACTATCATAAGCAAAGAAATAAATCTAGTCTGGCACAGGCTGAAAAGCTTGCTTTATTCTTACAGATTTAAAGCATTGCAGCAGGTAACAAAGGAAGAGTATGATCTGTATGCACTCCAGTCTACTTACTATGAGTTAACATAAAATGAGTAGAAAGAATAATATATTTTCTTCAAAATAGAATATAAATTATTACTTTTGTATGCATGTGTTTAAGAGCATAGTAAAATAAACCTGGTTTGACCTGATTAAATAATTAACACATTGGCTTATGAAAAGCTACTGTAAGTGCAATAATCTTGGAAATCCATTAATGGGACCTTTAGCAATAAATACTTGCTAAAATTTCAAAGATATATTAACTTGGTTTTCATTTTGCTATTCACTTTTAGATTACAGTGAATATACTAAAAATATTTCAGATGTGCCAGGAAAACAAAGGGCTATACCTTCTAGAAAAGCCTATGACCTTTTGTTAGTTCCATTCAGGTTGCATTAATATGTTTTATTTATTAATAGCACACAAAGTATTGGGACATTTTTCTTTTAATTTATAGCCCTGACTATTAAATACAGTTCTGATTTCTGGAAATCTTTATCTGTTAGGTGATAAGGAATGCATATTTTCCAAGATAAGATTCAGCAGGATTTAGCTGGAGATTCTTTAATAATGCACTCTTCTTCTGTATGATTTTAGGCATAATTCTTAACTCTGTAATTCTAAAAAAGAAAGATAACGATGTGACAAGGTGAGTTCATGCAGGATTTCAGTCCGATCTCTAGTTTTCACAAAGAGCACGGTAATTACTTTGCATTTGAAACTTACTGTAATCTGAATATTTTTTTTTTAAAAAAGGAATGATTGTGAGATGCACGAAATGGTTGGTCAGCAGGAAATTATATTGATAAAACAAGAAAATTAACCGTACACTTACAGTAAGGAATATTAGGTCACATAAGTTTCCTCTATCAACTACATTCCAACACCAACTGCATTACTTATTTTTGCACCTCCAACTTGGCACATCATTACTGTATACTTGTGGAGGCTCTCCAGAACCCATTTATACTACAGGATGGATGTTCTGACATCATGCTCCCTAAAACAGATTTGTTGGCTATTACATTCTTGTTTCTAGCTTGTGTTTTGTTGTCTACCCACAAATTCTATGTCAGTCTCTTTGAATTCAATATAGTAACTTTTATGTTGGATCCAAATTGGAAAAATATCTACACAAACAACACTGGTATTGTTTAGCTGATTCATTTAAACACCAAATGGGAATATGCTTCATCCCATGATTTTAAAGAAAACTATTCATATTGAGGTTATCTCAAATGCTTTTCTAAATTGAAGGGTCAAATGTTGTGCAACTAAAGGTTTTCAAGTCTGTACATTCAGTCCAGGCCTCTCATCATAAGGTGCACGATGAAGCAAAGTGCCCAGGCTGCCTGGAGTGGACTTACAGGTTCAGTGCCAGCACCCATATGAAGCCTAGGAAGAGCTATCCTTTGAAGAAGGCAAAGGTGAGACTAGACCAGAACATTTTTGGGGTGCTCAGGAATGTGCTCAAACTACTGCAGGAGCCATTGTTGTAAACACAAAGGATGTCAAAAGAGAGCATCTCAGCATCTGGATTCCATGCATAGCCCAGTTTAGTGTCAGCAGTTCATTGAAGGCTTCCAACATACAGGAATAGTGGGACCAAGTACAGCTCCTTTCTTTCCGATTTGTTGGATCTAAGAATGCTTGAGTTTCACTATTATTCCATTTAGTTCAGTACTATAGTCTATACCTTTTCAAGAATTTAAACTGGCTTTTCTGAAGCTTTATCTGACAATAGCAAGATTGCAAGATTTAAACTTATGTACTCTGTGTCTGAACTGTAAACTTGCTCTGTGTTATTTCTTAGATGACATAACCTAAAATGGTATATAATATACATAGTGAAGAAATCTGAACGTGTGAATAGGTTATTTGAAAACTCTCAGAAAATAGTGTGGATCATTTAGAACATGATACTGGATTTATTTTCTTTTTAAATATATAGAAGGACTGACCATTTAGGAAGAATCACATGTTTGCAACCACATGAGTAACATTTGATCTCAAGTTCTGCATTTGGTCAATAGCTCTGTAAGGCCAAAACAAAATCATAAAATAAATGCAGACTTTTGAGATTTCCAGAACACTCCATCATGAGCAATTTGCCTTGTTGTGATGCTTCACGACAAGAGGCCTGGATCAAACATCCAAGTGAAAAGTCTTGAGGAGGAAAAAAATGCCTGATAATCAAACTATGAATGTGAATTAGTTACAGTCAGGAGAAGACAGAGATAAGCTGCCAACATTCATATTAGGTTCTGTAAGGTCCTAAGATGATTCAAGTTCTTGTGTTGCTGGAATGAGGAAATGAAGCAAAGGTTGATTTTTCCTATTTTTGAAAACCTAGAATCCAACTCTTCTTTGGATCACTTTCCATACTGAGGTGATATGTACTTAATATAGAATGTTTCTTGCCTCCTCTTTTTTCTCTGTATAATCTTATTTGAGAAATTGTAAAGAAATAAAGGCCAAGCAAATACTGTTTTTGCCAAATGTCTATACAAATTAATAGTGTAAGCCACAGGGAAAAGAAATGCAGTATTTATTGACCTAAAGTACTTGGAAAGAACACGGCAGCCTCAGTAAATCATTTTTTTCCTCTTTTTTCCCAATTTACCAAATTCAAAAATATGTATTCATTTTAAAAACTGCCTGGATCCAAATAAATAACTGTGCAATGAAACTCTCCCATTACTGTTCCTTGCAGAAGTTTTCCAAAATATCTAGTAATAGAGAATAGGAAATTCTAGTAAAAGGTTAGTTGAATTTGGAAATACAGTAAGTAGATAAACATCTTGATAGGAAACCTACTGCTTAGATGTAAACTGCTGTGTCTTTAAGCAAAATAAATAAATGCATAATAAGAATATTATTTTAGAAATATATTAAATTTGTTAAAGCTTGGTTTTGGATTTCTAGACTATCAAAGATGCTTTTGAATTTGTTTTTTGAATGGTTGGTAACAATGCTATTCATCTTTGTATATCAGTAACAATACTATTCATCCATAACTAAATAATACTTTGCACAAAATCCTGTAAACAGCATATGGTTGTCATGTTCCTTTTAGATGGCATAATTGTTTCCCTCTAAAGAAACTAAATTTAGATTAGCAACTGTGTCTAAGTATCAATAGAACAATGTTTTGGTTTAACTTGAAGTATAATGTTGAAAACTGATGAAAACCCTACTGCTTCAACCACAATTCATTTATTATTCAGGTCAGAGGTTTAAATATCACCCTACTCATGAGTCTTTTGACTTTGAAAACCACATCAAAATGAATAAAAAGGAAGAAATGTGCTAGATTAGACTCTTCATCAGCCTGTTAGTTAGTGTCTGTATAGCTAAAGGCTTTCCAAAGTGACTTATTGCTGTAGGCATTTTAAAAAGTGAACTAATGTTGGGAAAATATATTACATATGAAAAACACATTACTCAGAAAATGGAATAACAATATTCCTGAATGTACTTAAAATGTCATAGGATTAGAATAAAATCAAAACACCAATACAAATATAAAAAGATTTTCTAAAAAAAAGTTTGATGATATTTAATGATTAATATATTCTATATTACAATTAATATTGAATATGCTAATTTATATTAAAGTTAATGTTATATTTTTGTAAGCTACCTAGTGCTGTTAAGGAAGTGGATAATGAATAAAATTTATAAATAAAATAAATATAAATTGATTTTTAGTATTGAGCTATATGAAAATACTAATGAAAAACAAGAACTTTACAGCATTTAACTATATTATCCCCCTGATATCATTTTTAAATTAAGATGGTTATATATTCATAAAATAAATCTTAATTGTATTATTAACACTTTGTTTAAAGCTGAAATGAAATTCATTTATGAGAATATTATTTTGTGAGTTGTTCTGAATTCCATTTTCTTGAGATAAAACAAGGCTGGTGCCTATTGTCAATTCCCATGTGGCTTCTTGTGCTACTGGAAGTAGATTAGCAAATAATGGACATTATAATCTAATAATATATTTCAGTCAAGATGCATGGCTTCTTTCCTAACAAGTCTGAATCTGAAACAAGGAATGTTGGCCTTGTGAGGAAGATTGGGTCCTAGTTATAACATAACACTAAGTAAACCAAGACAGAGATTCCATACTTTGTTATATAAATCCTTTCAAAGAGGTATATTACAACACATTGGGAACATGTACAAAACCCCTCTTTTCAAACAGTTGAACCAGTCATGTCTTTTTTCAGACTTGCATAGTTGTTTTCACATGCTGCTTGTGGCTGGCTCCATGTGTGGCTACAAAGTAGTTGCGTCCTGCTTTAATGATTTGAAGAGAGGTGCTTTATATGTCCTCCAGCCCATTGTAAAACACATTTTTAGAAAGTTTTGCATGCCCTGGTAACCGCCACTGCTGTCAGGAAGAACCAGGCGAGTGACTGATCAAATTTCACTAACAAACCTGTATATTTGAACTTGGTTTAAGCTCATTATGACTTTCAAAAACAATATTTGTAAACAATATTCTTGTAAAACAATTGTAGTTGTAGCAGGAATAACTGGAATGTTGGTATTTCTCATGAATGAAAAGCTGTTGCTATTTTGTTGTTGTTGTTTCTTTGCCGTAACCCTAGTATCATTAATCTTGCATCTTGGGAAAACCGTATTTTCTAGAAGTGATGGTCTTACATAGACATTCCTGAGCAGACCATTTCTATTATAATTGCCTATTATAGAAATGATGAAACAATAATTTGAACCTAAGGGGCCTTCTTTACTTTTACCTTCCCTAAATCCTTTTCTTTCAGTGTTGTGTCATTTTACTCTTTACTCATTTTAGGCCTTAGGGCAGTATTTGGTTTTGTATTATGTAAGCTGCTCTCGAAGCTTTTTACACTGAATTTATGGTATAAATGCTTATAAAAAATACAGCTTAGATGAACAGTTCTGTTGATTAGTCATATGATAATCAATCTTCCTTAAAATGTCTTTTGACAGGATAAATCTGCAGTTATGAACCTTTTTGCTACTTCTCCCTTCGGAATTATATTATTCCTGTCTACCTTGGTACAGAAGAACAATGGTAAATGTGAAGAAGCAGGTTCCAGGCCAGAGATGAATTTGAGCATCCAGTATCAACTTCCATATTTCCTTGCGGAAACCCCAATACAAAATATTATTTTCTACAGACAGCACCTGTATATAGGTGCAGTCAATAAAATCTATGTCTTAAATGAAAGCCTTCACAACGTCTATGAGTACAAGACTGGACCTGTTCTGGAGAATCCAAGTTGTGCTCCCTGTAATGAATGTATACCTAAAGGAAATCAATCTGATATTTGGAAAGATAACATTAACATGGCTCTACTCTTAGAAACATACTATGATCATCATCTTATTAGCTGTGGTAGTGTTGCCAAAGGAACCTGTCAGCGCCATGTTATTTATCCTGGTAATCCTGCTGACATTGGAAGCGAAGTATACTGCATGTATTCTAAACTGATGGATGAGGAACCAGATGAGTGTCCTGACTGCGTTGTAAGCCCTTTAGGAACTAAAATTCTGGTGACAGAAAAAGAAAGATTTGTATACTTCTATGTTGGCAATACTGTAAATAATTCATCCCAGCAAGACCATTTACTCCATTCAATATCTGTTCGAAGATTAAAAGAAACTCTGGATGGATTTGAGTTTCTCACGGCTTACTCTTACATTGACGTTCTTCCAGAATTCAGGGATTCATACCCCATTAAGTATGTTCATGCATTTGAAAAGGACCATTTTGTATACTTTCTTACTGTTCAGAGAGAATCTCTTGACTCCCAAGCTTTTCATACAAGGATTATACGTTTTTGCTCTTTTGATTCTGAGTTGCATTCATACGTGGAAATGCCCCTTGAATGCATTTACACTGAAAAACGTAAGAAGAGGTCAACTAAGAGGTCAAATGAGGTATTTAATATTTTACAAGCTGCATATATTGGTAAGCCGGGTGCAACCTTAGCCCAGCAAATGGGTCTTGATATGAACGATGATATTCTATTTGGTGCTTTTGCCCAAAGCAAACCAGACTCTTCAGAGCCAACTCCTAAATCTGCTGTCTGTGCAGTTTCTATCAAAACCATCAATGAATTTTTTGGCAAGATTGTAGACAAACAAAACATGAAATGTCTGCAGCATCTCTATAAGAAGAACAACAAATACTGTCTGAACAGGGTAAGTAAGTATTGTATTAAAGGAATTAATTATCCTACCCAACATTTGTCTCATTTCCATTGAATATTTCAGTATATGAAAATGTACTTTGAATGTGTGGCTGTGCTGATTTTAGTAATGAGTAGTAACTATTATGTTGGACTATATTTTGGCTACAATCCAGGCCCAGTTGTCTTAAAGTACTTCAATTTCACTATTAATGCTAGTTACTGCCAATTGTGATTTATCTTCACCTAAAACCGTTGTTATAAGTGTTGGATATAGAAGTCATTGGAAGATGCTTTCAGAAGATAAAACTTACATTAGAGGTAATTATAAAAACAGTTTTCATCTATCAGTAGAAAAATGGGTGGTGTTGAGGACACAAGCCAAAACAGAGAATTCTGCCCAGGTTTAATAATGCCAAGTTGAGATTCCATACATGAACAAAGTGCTTCTGTTCCCTGCATAATCTGTCAGTTAAATCACAACCAGATGAATCACAAGTACATGAATATAACACACTTTATTCTAACTGCAATAAATGGCTTAAAGTTGCAGCTCTTTAGTTAAACAGTTTCTGGATTAAGTAAAATGGCTCTTTAAAAATGAAATAAATTTGTTTTACACTTTCTAGGATTTTTTTAAATATATATTACATTGTGTCTGAAGATGTCTTCTTTTAGTGCTTGGTTCAACATTTTTATTGTCCTCAAATCTTAGCTTCCTTTGCTAATTTTTCTTCTGAAAATATTGAACATTTTGATCTGAAAACAACTTTCTTCCATAATCACAGATTAGTGTTTAGTCTTTTCCTGTTGTATTACTATGGATATTGTTTTAAAAACTTATCTAGATCTACTTAATAATCTCTTCTTCACAAAGCATCTCATTAAATATATTGACAGAATCATTGTTGAGTTTCTATTTGCTGGAAAAATATTTCTCACTGAAAAACATTTCAGAGTTGCTCAGTGTTTTGTACATCACTGATGAGTACATTATATTGATTTTTCTGTAGGTACAGGTAGTCCTTGCTTAATGACCATTCAGCAACTGTTCAAAGTTACAACTGTGCTGAATAAATGATAGTTATAACTGGTCCTTGAAGTTACAGCCATTGCAGTACCCTCATGGTCACGTGATCAAAATTTGGGCATTGACAGCCCGCCACACTTACGACAGCAGCGTGCATTTCAACTCCCCCCCGCCTATCTCCCTCCCCATCTCTGCCCTTTTTGCTGGCCTGCACTCTGCTGCCCCTGCCAACCCCAGCTGACCTTTGCTGTCTTTTTCTTCCTGCTGCTGACAAGGTGTGCCCAGCCGAGGCAGCTGCTGGCCCTTTGCGAGGCTGCATGAGGTGTCCTTGAGGCCATGCGAAGTACCAGCAAGTGTGTCAGTTGGGTGTGCCTCATCAACAATGGGAACAAGAAGATGGCAAAGATCAGCTGGGGGCAGTGGAGGGCAGCAGGGGTTGGCGGTGGCAGAATGCAGGGCGGCCAAAAGGGCAGAAATAGGGAGATAGGCAGGTGGGGGAAGTTGAAGCAGAGGTGAGTGTGGCAGGGCAGGAGAAGCATAAGAACCTAATGATGGCACAGTCCTCACCTAACAATGGCAACTAGAACTGCCATTGCTAAGTGGTGCAGTCATGTGATGTTTCACCTAATGACTGCTTCACTTAGCAATGGAAATTCCAGTTCCAATTAGGGTTGTTAAGTGAGGACTACCTGTATTTTTTGTTGGACAGCACATCAGAAAACTTTATAAAATTTCTACTGCAAGTCTTCTGAAATGCTTAAGGGATTGATTGATTGATTGATTGATTGATATGATTTAGAGATCTATCCAATTCCCAATAAATCTGGGCAGCCTACATTTGAAAAGGGGGGGGGGAAATAAAATCAGGTATACAGTTCATATGTATCCAGAAGACAAATCATGGGTCTTGAAGAAGCAAAATATCCTCCAAGGGCTCAACAATCACCTTACCACTGGGAGAGCCTGGTTTTCAATGACTTTCTGAGCATCATCTGTGTGGAAACCATACAGATGTCCTGATAGATGGCATTGTTTAATCAAAGGACCGAAATGCACCTACTCTGCTCAGTCTTATAAGACAGGCAAAACCTGTTGTCCTGCAAATAGCCAAATCATATGCTGTGAAGGTGTTAACTAGCACCTTGACTTGTACCCAGAAGCCAACTGGTAACCAGTGCAATGCAGTGGCTGGAGCAGTAGTGTCACATGGATATACCAAAGTGGGAACATGATTCAAGGGTTTTGTCATTTTAATTTTGATTTTATTTTAAATGAAAGAAAAAATGAAAGAAAAAAAAGAGAAAAAAAGAAACAGAGTTCAAGGGAAAGAGAAAAGTGGCTTTAGAGTGGTTTCATCGAAACTAAAAGATGGTTGGCAAACAATCTTGGAAGCTTTTGAATCATTTCTCTGTGGGTTGGGTTTTGGGTTTTTTTTTTGTTTTGTTTTTTTGGCCACTTTCATGATGTGGAAACTGAATACAGTCAACTGGGCACAAATTCAGTTTTAGTCATTTTCAGCATGACTTATTAAAGGATGGTAGTTCTTGTAGTTTGATCCAACAGCAGTCCTCTTAAAGTAGAAACAATTGAATAATCAGACTTCTGTTTTTAGAGTGAGAATATATTTTGCTTCCCCCCCAAAAAATAAAAAAAGAACTCAGTTTCTCATAATTTTCATTTATTATCTCTTTGCATCGTTTTTATTCTTCTACCACAACATGTTGAAGTGATTGGTTTTACTGTCAAATGTAAATGCAAATAAAGGGAAAGGGAAAAAATGTAGGTGAGTAAAATGAAGAGCTCCCTGAAATCAAATAAAAACAGACAGTGAAATAAACATACAGTGATATTTATTTATTAGGATGATAGATGAGAGAAATTGAGTTATGCTTATTTTATAATGGGAAGAAATAATTGCAGCCTTCCATCAGGAAGTTAAAGGACTTGTATTGATCTTTTCTCCTTTGGGTACCTCTAGCAACATTTAATAAAATAAACACAAGTAACACAAATAGATTTTATGCTTTTTTCCAATGAAATTTTCTCATAGCAGGCTTTCTGGTCATATCACTAGACCGTTCATATGACTTGTTTTAAGCAGATTCTCATGTTTAAAAACTTCATTACACATTACAGATTCATAAAATACAGGATTGGAGAGCTGTTTCTTTTTTTTTTTTTCCCAGTTTAAAAATGCTTTCTGAAATATTATACAACACTGCCTATTTCATTAATGTTGACTTTTAATCCTGAAAAATAAATTAGTTCAAATTTGAATGATATAATAGACACAGGACACAATTAAACAAACTTTTCTAATCAGTTTATTTCTCCTGTAGAGGAATAGAAATCTCTAAGTTTCAATAGAGTTTCTGAGCCTTGAGATCTTAATGCAGTGGGAAGCAGTCCGGAAACAGCTAAAGTTCACTGCTTTTAAATCCTTCTGATTGTATTTTTGCAGCCTAGCCATGCCCTTTAGGCACATGCTTGTTCAACACAAAGTGAAAAGTAAAGTTTACTCCTTAGCGTACAATTTATTTTTAGCAAGTCTATCAATCATTACCACAATATGCCACCTTTGATAGCTCCAGGTAGAAACAGAAGGGCTCTCATTACCTGTTGCTGGGAAATATGTACTGTATAAGAAGATGCTATGATGTCCTGCTCATGGGCTTCCCATAGATGTCTTGTTCTGTCACTGTGACAACTGATCCAGTACAGCTCTTACCTATAAGATTATACACTAAAGTGGTTGGTATACCAGTGCTATTACTTAGCTTGCCACCCATCAGAATGCAAGAATACCAGAATGCACAAAACCAGCTTTGGTTTTATTTTCAGATGTAAATGGAACCAGCTTTAAGTGGTAAAGGCAAGTTTGCCTTTTAATATTCTCATTTTGTTCTCCTGAGTTCGCTAGTCTTTGTTTATTAGCCTATTTTACCTTTGCCTGGGGTATTGTTCATTTAGAAGAAAACATCTTAACCAGTACTGCAGTTCTACAATAAATAATAAACATAAATGTTAATCATATGCCTCTACGTGTGTTGCATGGACATTGCAATTTTTACATTGCAATGGAAATAATTTTTAATTCTTGCTGTCTTTTCATGATGTAATCATAATCTGGATCAAGATGGGTTGAACTGTGGTAGGCTGATAATAAATGTGTATGATCCTGGTTAATACCGTGTTATTGTGTTGGTAAGAGAGGACCTGTAAGCACATTTGAATGGCTCTGAATCACAACTTCCAACATCCCTCACCACTGGGCATGCTTTTGAAGGGCCACATTTTCCCTCCCCTGTTACTAAGTATATGCTGTGGTCTTGGATTTACTTCATTATATTCTATCTTTGAAAGCCAGTTTGGTGTAGTGGTTAAGGCATCAGGCTAGAAACCAGGGCCATGAGATCTAGTTCTGCCTAGGCACAAAGCCAGCTGAGTAACCTTGGGCCAGTCACTTTCTCTCAGCCCTAGGAAGGAGGCAATGGCAAAACACTTCTGAAAACTCTTGCCAAGAAAATTGCAGGGACTTGTCCAGGCAGTCTCTGAGAATCGGACACAACTGAATGGATTAAAAAATTCCATCCTTACACTGGAATACTTTATATTAGAAGTTGTTTATGATTGCTTGTGTAAATTTATTTTTATTTATATATCACATTTATATAGCCGCCCATCTCACACAAAGTGACTCTGGGTGATGTATAACAATTAGGTCTGCTTTAATTCTCATTTAATCATACAGTTTATTTGTCTTTAGTTCTCCAACCCAGCCAATCCTTTTAAATCATGAAGATTGTCTACATTTAATTAAGAAGAAATAATCAGTGGCCATGCAGAGTTTGCTGTAGAAACAGTGCATTGTCAAGCAACAGCCTACTGAAATACTTTGTGCTTCTTCTATTTTTGCCTGATATATTATTTGAATTTTGACAGCATATTAATTAATTAATAGGGTTATACACAGTTTTGGGGATGATAGCATATTCAGTGATTGGAAGATTAAATTGATTTACACATCTACTGCTCTTCCATTGGTTCCTATGTGCCACAAACCTTATAATTTAATTGAGCAATTTATAGTTTCCTGTTTGATATTCCACCAGTGGAGAGCATGACACATCAGATCTGGAGAGGTAATCCATTACATCTTAAGCATTCATTGAATGCAAGGGTGAAAACATGTTTACCTCTAAAATTATGACTGTTCCTGTGTTATTAGGCCTTATCCCCATTGCACTTAAACCATGCCATAAATGTGCTCTGGCAACCTCTTTTCTACTGCCGCACCCTATAATGTTGCTTTTGCCTTTCCCCCAGACCGTGAATGAGTCAGACTTAAGCCATTTCTAGATGCACCTGTGTTAAAAGTCATATGTTGATATGGGAGATCATAAATACCTTTAAAATGAATAAATAAAATATTATTTGCCCTTTATTCTAACGCCGTCCAAAGGTCTGATCATCCCTTACCTTAGTCAGATGACAGGCAGTTATTGAGAACTGAAACACAGGAAGGATATGGTTTATGAGTAGGGTGGCAAAATTCATGCTGGCATGGTTTCTGCTGATTCAAGGATTGGTGGACCTGTAATTTCGTATTGGGGAAAAAGCCTCAGGTATTAATTAAATATTTCCAGAAAATATGATTAATATAAGCAATTGTTAAACCCAAGCCTGTCTTGACCAGTAAGCATGACATACTTTTCTATTTTGTTTTCAGTAGCTAGCACATTTTTTGCCATGTGTTGCCTTAAAACTTAACGCAAAGGAAACAGGCAAAATAACAAAGAATGCATGGGTCCATTATACATGTACCGAAATCAATACTATTTACTTAGTGCTAATGCACTAACCAGATTACAAGAACTGATCCAGTGGTAATCAATACCAAAAGTGAATAATACTATGAATGATCTTTGAAAAGAAAATGTGCTATGTTTTTAATTTGTATTAGCTAATTACATCAGCATTTATCTCTCTTTACTTTACGTAATT
The DNA here is from genome assembly GCF_059951505.1 of Python bivittatus. Classification (NCBI taxonomy): domain Eukaryota; kingdom Metazoa; phylum Chordata; class Lepidosauria; order Squamata; family Pythonidae; genus Python; species Python bivittatus. Next base: position 10,895,140 of record NW_028277058.1, on the reverse strand, counting down.
TTCCATTAGCATAACCATTTTTCCTTTTGCTTTATCAGTAAATGAACCCTGAGAGTTTCTGGAAATATAGGATACTAAATTCATACTGATGCTATAAATATTTAGTGTATGTTTAACAATTATTTCTATTGACCTGAACAAGTTTGGAGTCAGACTTCCTATATTTACATGCTTGTTGAAGTCAGGATAACCACTGTGCAAGAACTCTTTTAATTTAGAAATATCTTACCTTAAATAAACCATTTTTGTATTTTTTACTATTTTAGATAGACTTTCTGATTGACAGGTTGAAATGGGATCAGAGAAGCTGAGTTCAAATCCTCACTTAATCACAAATCTCAATTATTTATCTGAAGCTGAGATTTTTATGAGATGAGCATGTTTCAGCGAGTTGAGGATAAAAGCAAAAAGACAGAAAGGTATACCACCTTTGTTTTTTTATTTCTTCAATTTATATAGCCCCCATCTCACAAAGCAGCTCTGGTGGCTTACAGCAAGTAAAACAATACAAAATGTAATACAAGTAACACATACTGCAGCCCAGTCTAAATAATGGAGCACATCACAAGTTCCAACTAATACTCCAGACCCGCGCCAAGGAACACAACTAAGTTTTCATGATAATGAGAACTATTCTTTTCACAACAAAATGTAGAATATTATATAATCCCTCTGAGTTTATGATAGGTTTCATCTTATGTTAGTGTTGTAAAAATCAGTAGCAGCTTGTATTATGTTCATAACTTATGAAACACTTTGCAAATCAGGTTGAAGGCATCAATTTTTTTTCCCCAGTAACTTGTGTAAAATGCAATATTCAGTTCACGCAGCATATTACTAACTATTTGAATAATACCGGATACATGAACAGGATGAAAACCACAAAGCTGCTTATTCAGTTTTTTAAAACGCCATTTACTCCAAGATCATACAGATTTCTTTCAGATTATTGATTTGAAATGCATTATTCATAAAATCTCTCATCCTTGTGGAGCAGATAATTTTTGCAGTGATGGTTATTTTCATGAGATTTATCACTACATAATTTAGATTTTGGTTTCGAGTTTGAGATGCCACTTTGAAAAATTTTAAACAAATTTGTACTCATTTAGGTGTGGTCATATGTACTGTATTGGGCTGAGGAAAGCAAGGTTCAGATCTGATCAGCTGTGAACTCACTCAGCTATTTGAGACAAAATTGCTTTATTTGCTTTGTTTTCTTCTATACTATATATTTGTCTTTGTTTTGTACTATGCTGATTTTGTGTAAGTTGCCTTATGTGTTTTTATAGAAAATGGGTTATTCATAATTAAAACTAATCCTTGTCTCACAGCAATACCATTCATTTGAAAGTAACTGGATTTTTTTTTTTGTTACAAAAAGAAAGAAATTAATTTGAAGACCCATATCATGAAGATTAGTTGCAGAGTAGCTTCACAGATTATTGTATGAGCAAGTAAAATACAATTTAAGTTTGGACAAGGAGGAAATGAGAGTTTGTATCATCACATTCCGGTTTTGACCTACATCAGATACACTTCTTTTTCCTGAGTGAGTCACAAATGGACTTTCACTCAAATGCATGAAAGGAAGAAATAATAGTAAGCCACATACTAATAAAACATTTGCTGGACTACAATATTTGTGAGATTTGTCACTGGAATTTGGCATTGAATTTATGTATATTTAATCCAGAGATAATTTAATTATCCATTTTGTCTGCCAACTGAATAGTTTAGAGAGTCTGAGGTGAGGAAGGAAAGCTGAGATATATAATTATCTCTTATAAATTAAATGATACAGATACTCTCCATGGTAAGTTGCTTGATAAGTGGCTTTGAAAGGTTTAACCTTTGAAATGGCAATTAAAAATGTTTTAAGGCTTTCTTTATCCATTTAGGGTATATAGCTAGAATCCAACCGTGCGCTTGCGGTTGTACACCCTTCACTCCAGGGCCTCATGGCCCCTTCAGCCTAATATTAAAACTCATTTCTAAACAATTAGCTCAGACCTTTGGCAACACAAATGGGTTCTTTCCCTGGGGGGCTTCAGAGTTCCAGTTGAGAAAAAAAGCAGGTAAAGAGAAAGAGTCTCGCAAGTCAAGCTCTTCTCCTGGTTTTCAAAGCAATTATGAGGAAGTAGTTTGCCATTGCTTCTTTCCAGGGTAGGCTTTTTTTGAGTGTGGGGCTGGGGAACTTCTCAATTTAAGCTACATCCCTGAGATTTCTTGATGGCCTCCCATCTAAGTACTAAGCAGGTCAGACCTTGCTTAGCATTTTGGAATCATCAAAGCCTGCTACATTCTGCCATTGCTGCAGAGAAAAGCAGGATAGAATGAATGAATAAATTAAATGAATAAATTAAATAACATTTTAATGAATAAAATTAACTAGAGCCTGCTGAAGGAGACCTGTGTTTGTCTGCATGAGAGAGAGAGAATATTCTGTACTGCCTATATTCCCTTTGGCTGTTAGCACACAGTACAACCTTTTCTCAACAAGCCCTGGACATCCTCAGAATCTGCTCAGAAATTTGGAATTTGGAGCTTATTTTGAGGGGGGTGGAGATGGGGATGGGGATGGGGAAAAGTGAATTGTGGGTTCTGTGTCAATATTGACTAGATAATGGGAAGTGGGATTTCCCATCTTCCTTTAGAATACTCTGCCAATAGCCTTCGAACTATTCAACTCAAGACCAAAACCTGGGATAATTGATACCAAGTGGTATCGTCAGCTCTCCTAGTCAAGGGCAAGGGATGCTAAAAATATGTTTTGAACATCTATTAGCCACATTTAGCACCACTCATGGCAAGAGATTCTGGATTCTAGAGATCCAATTTTTCTGCTCCTGGTCAAATGCATAATTTTAATAATATGTTGTTGCAAAATACAACCATTAGACTCATAGGTTTGTATTTCAAAGAACGTGACATTGTGATGTGGCTTTGTATTTTGAAAAGATGAGCAAACGCTGTTGGCAATTAACATTTTAAAAATTTGATTTCTAACTGAAATGTGAAATAACAGAATTTTTATTGTTCATATTCTGGTTTGCTACTTAAAGGACACATTCCCATTGCTCTTTCAGTATGGAATCGGTCATGGCATAATCTACCTTAATTTAGAACAAATCTTTAAATTTAATAATCAGTAAAAAAAAAAATGAGTACAATATTGATTTTAGAAGACAGCTACATTTTTGTTATTTTTATTGTGTACAGTCGTATTCTAGAACTGAAGTATATCATATATTCTCCAGTATTAAAATGCTTATTGACATCTAAATGGTCCCTGTTTATTATGTGAAATAGAATATGAAGCATCAATAGTAACTGAATTTTCAGTTAAGAGATTACTATTGAATTGTCAATGCAGCATAACTATATTCTTTTTTTTAAAGCCCAATTTACCAAGATATTCAGAGTAATTTGTCAGAAAAGTAGGTATTTCCTGTCAATGAATTACAGGATTGAGAAGGAACAATAGAATATACTATGGTAATAAAAATTACAAGATAAAAAAGAGCTAGTTAACATATTTCCAGACTAATTACCTAATTTCACTATTTCTTTGCCTCTGGAGACTCCAAGAAGCCATCTGACTTTGTACAAATGAGATATATAAATATTGCTTCACAGGAAAGTTGGACCTGTTAAACTAGTATTGTCCATGTAGTTTGATATGCAATACTACCAGCAATAGAGTAAATAGTATATTAGTCTTAAGACATTTTTATCTGAAGCAAGTTCCTAGGTGTTATGGGTTTATCAAAATTCTGCAAATATTTTATATTCTGTAGTCTGCAGACAAATTATAGCCTCTTATGTGTTATCATTATGATCATTTGCTCTATATCTAGAAGAAACTTTATAGAAAATATATTTGTAAAGGATGAGGTATCCCTCTTCTAGCTATATCATCAGCTATAATATCTCTGGTTTGAGTAGGCAACTGATTTTTTATTAAGTACACCTAGATAACTATAGGTAGACCTCTAGATAGGAACTGAGAACCAACTATCTCTTGAGCTATAGTCGAAATAATTATGATAATTCATTAGAACAACTTAAAGAAAGATTTTTAAAAGTATAGCAGAAAGCAGATTGGTACATACAAAATAAGCTAATAAATTTTTAATAGCCTACACAACTTCTGAGAAAATGTCATCTAAACATTTTCAGTATTGCCGGACAGTCAGACTGATGTTCAGCTATTTTAATTCAAAATGATATATCCAGTGATGAAGGAATAAAGAAAAATGCCCTCCATTTATAGAGATCAGGTAAAGAAAGGACATTAGGGTAGAAGCACATCTGCAGAAGCAATAATTCTTACTTGCCTGAGTCTTGGAGCTGTACTGAATTTAGTTTCTTGCCTTTCAAGCCCAAAGATCTAAGAGAATGCTAAGAGGATTTTGGCCATCCCCTGGTGTCAATGGATTCTTTGTCCGACAGTTTAGAAATATTTGAGAAGTCATGAACATCACTAGTCAGTAGTAAAAAAAAAAAAAAAATGCCTATAATAGCATGTTAATTATACAGTATAGCAATACTGTCTTACTTTTAAAGTCTAATAAAACTCTTTTCAAAACCAAGAAAACATTCCTGATCTCCTACCACACATTCTCATTCCTGCTGTCTCCTGTGGTTTGCTGAAACAAATTTAGTTTTCTTGCAGACTTTTTCAAGAAATACCACTTACTGTGGAGCTCAAGATGACGAGTACCGGGTGGAGGTTACTACAGCTTTGCAGCGGATTGACTTATTCACGGAGCAATTCAACACAGTCCTATTAACTTCTATATCTGTCTTCATTAAAGGGGATCTTACTATAGCAAATCTGGGGACATCTGAAGGACGCTTCATGCAGGTAAGTAATATAAATATTGTGCTACTTATTTTTTTACAAGAAATTCACAGTCACTAAAGGGTAAGGCTGGGAAAGAAGAGAAGCATCCTTTAATGGGAAAGTCAGTCCTAAAATGTTAAAAGGAGATAGAGATTAAATAGAAGAAAGCAAACATAAAATAAAATTATGCTTAGTTGAAAACCAATAATTAATTTGAAGTAGAGTGATGACATTATTCCATCTATAGTATTATCTCCTACATTATTATTTGTTAAGCTCAGCACCCACTGTCTCTGGCTTTGCTGCCAGGTCCTAAAGCAATCTCTTATGATACAGATAGTCCTTGGGTTATGACATCAATTGGGACTGGGAACTCCATCGCTAACTGATGTGGTTGTAAAGTGTGATGTCATGACCACATCGCTTAGTGACAGCAATTCTGGCAATCCCCGTTGCTGTTGTTACATGAGGACCACCCGGATCATTCAGTGAGGGCCTCATGGGATCATGATTTCCAACTTCCTGCCAGCTTCCCCATTGACTTTGCTTGTGGGAAGCTGGCAGGGAATGTTGGAAATATGACATTGTGATGGCTGGAACTCTGAGGACCTGTCATAAGTCCTCATCATTCAGCACCATCGTAACTTCAGTCACTGGACAAATGGTCGTAACCTGAGGACTAGTTGTATGCCACAACTTCATTAGCGCTCTGATCCAGAAGTTTCCCAAGCACTTTAATTCTACTATTTTCTTCATTTGTACCAAGCAAGGGAGTTCTATTCATGAGTTTAAGCAATGTAATTAAAATAATCATTTTAAGGAAGGAAAAAACTTTCTACTCTGTGGTATGGAGTAGTATGATATAATTATCCTGTTCTTCAAGAAAATGAATGAAAATGTTCTCTGCCCTAGCATGGTGGGAGATATATCTGAATATTTAAGTATTTTGTAAAAAATATGAAGTCTTGTCTTTCTAAATGTGTGTTTTCCCTAAACCATTCTATTTAGCTATTTGTTTCTGGCATGGAAATTTTCAGTGAATGCAAGATCTTGAAATCCATTTTTACAAGTTGAGTAATCAGTACAAGAAGTAACCAGCATTTAGTTACATTTAACTATTGCAAAATATGGCTCTCCAGTTGCTTTGCAAGAGAAGCCAGCAGCTGTGTGGGGAATTAGTAGCACAGTACATTCAGCTAACTGTTTTATGATTAAATGTGATATGGGGAATAGAATTCTAAGATTCTTTATAGTTTCCTGCAAATTGCCAGCACTTAATTTAAAATATTTTTATACCTTCCATAGAAATAAAAATAAGATTTTCCTAGTTCAAATTAGTGTTCTTACTTATTTATGTCATAAGCCAGATCTTTTCACACAGCATTTTGTCCCTACTAGCCAGAACTCTAAAGAATCTAACACAATACTTCCAGAGCACATTTCCTTTGGTAGGGCCAGCCAAGGGACTAGAAAGAATGCTATTGTCTGAAATACGTTGTGCCATTAGCAGAAATGTCCACATCCACTGTATTGAGTTACTGAGCAGGAGTTAACTTCAAGATCATATTGTAATAACCCAAGGAGTCTTCCCCTCCTCCCCCATTTTTGTTAGAGCAGTCTGACACATTCAGCATTCCAAAACACATGGGCTGCTTTTAATGCTTAATAACTTCATATCTCTGAAACTATCCTTAATAATATATTTTGCCTTGTGATGCATCTTTTAGGCATAGGAGAATGGATATGGATATTATATAATTTATAGAACCATGTCAGGTTTCCTTTATTTTCTTATGCAAATAGTTACATGGGAAATAGTTTCAAATGTATTCTCATATGCTGATAATTAGGGTTATCAATAAAAAACAGAGTTTGAATAGTAATATGTGATAACTATTAGTAGAGTGGAATTGCTTAACCTCGGGATAAAGACAGTCACATATCAGAACAAACCAAATATTGTAACACTCAGTTTAGAAATGATTGGCATAATTATTAACAAAATCAATATGTAATTAGTACAGAATTACATAACTAATATTATGCAGATAGCAGGTAGGAAGCTATGCAATAGACTTTATCTCTGTAAAAGCTGGAAATAAGGAGAATGAAGGTTGAAAGAAAATGAAAAGCAGCAGCTGTCTAAAAAGCTCTGTAATAATTTCTGAGTCTTCATGTTTGATTTTTCCGTTAAGCCTTAGGACCTAATAAGTGCAACTTAGTTCTGTAACAACTGCCCTGATAGTGCAACTCTATGCTAGTTTCTTCACAAATGTTCCTCTGCTGTTCATTGAGCTTTTGAATTAACGGTGCATAGGATTGCAACCCAAATCAGCTTTGATTAACATTATTGTACATATTTTATGAGCCAGACTTTCCAATTGCCATCAGTAGCCACAATGCCTTTCAGATGTGTTAGACTGCAACTCATATCATCTGCAAAAGTTGTAATTCAGTTCTCTGGGCAAGCCATTGTAATTGCCAGGGAGTTTAGGTATTTTACATCTGCATTCAAACTTTTTCTCATCGCCAACATTTTTTTCTAGCAGGGCTCTGAGGCCTTTGAACAGTTGTACGACAGGCATAACCTTTGCTAGTGAATATCTATTCCCTACAGCACTAACATGTCAGGGAAAAAAAAAACTTTACTGACAGAATTTCTGGGTGTCAAGCAACTATTAAAAACTCTGCAAAAGAAGTTTGACAGTTGTAATACTCAAGTGTGTAGCAGCAGGAAGCAAAGATGGAACAGTGGTCCTGAGCTATTTTAAAATTGGCAGTCAAGTTGTAAGGTACATTCAAACAACATGTTCTGCTGATGAATCATATTTGCGTCAGCTAGGCCACATCTGTGCAACAAAACAAATTAAAAAAAATACAAACATTGAGACTTTAATCAACACAACTCAGCTAACTCTGGCTAAAATATTTGTTTTCATTATTAAAATTACTACTTTTTCCCTTACTAAAATAGCAAAGAGTCAACAGAAGACCACCAGATGGTTGCTTTGTCCACAGTTTCAATACTTATTACCTATCTAGGAAGGTCCCAATAATATCAGACAAATCAAATAAATCAGCACATTTGCTGGAAACCAGAGAAGAGTTAAGAGTTAAGTTTTGTCTAGTTTTTCTAAAAAAAAAAAAAAAAGGACACTATCTCTCTATCAGACATTTGCATATGGCAATGTAATGTATATTGAACTACTGCAATTTATCCTTTCCAATTAAGATCTTCTATTTTCATTTTGAAGATCAAGTCACTTTATCAACTGAAAAATCAATACATTTTGTACCAACTGCTAAAGGCAACTAAGTATTAATCATGGAAATAGATGCAGTATTTAGAATACAGACAGCAATCTTACACTTTTAGTTGTTGTTGTTTTTTTAGTACCTAATTGTGTTGGGAGGAGGAATAAATTTTTCCTTTTGGAGCACGTGCTGCACAGTCACGCACATAATTGTTTTGGCTAAAATAAAAGTGTGAAACTTTGTACTGGTCCTTAAATATCCTTGACTTCAGAGCTGATAAAATATTGTTAAGTTTCTGTTACAAAACAGACTGCTAATAATTTGACTAAGACAGCTGTCATGCATGAGAAAGAAAAGAAATTTTGTTTTATATCCACTCTAAGCTGTATGACAAGTCTTCTTGCAAATTTTTCCTTTTCTTTCCACTGACTCCCCCCCCCCCAAAGATTTTGCAGCTGTTTCTGCCTCTTACAATTGTAATTGTGGTTGGTGCTTGGCTGGGAACACAGTCTCAGTACAGCTGTTGAGTGCTAAGTGAATTGGATATTTTTCAGTGGTTCAGTAAAAAGAATTATGCCATTACAACCAGCAATATTATGAGCATAAGGCTAGATTTTCAGTGGGTAAAAGTTGAGTCTCGTCCATTGAAGTCTAACCATTGTTATAATTCTATGTTCCTTTGATTGATGTTTCTCAAAAATTGCCATAATCTGTCTGGTTATAGCCTCATTGGCTATAAGAGATCAATGGTTACTTTAGGTGCCTATTCTTTTGTCATTCTCAGAATTATTAATTTGATCTGTCTCTGTGTTTTATAGATTTTTGGGAATATTGCACATTATAAGAAATATGACTGTTATATGGCGTGATCTTATAAAATGTAAGATGTACATTATTGGGTTTATTGTTACTGTTGGACTGATCATTTGCTGCTAATATAGCCATAGTTTTCCCCTGTATAGAATAGTCAGTCTTATCTACTTGGCCAGTGCTCCTCAACAACCACACTTTTAATGCATCTGTTGTGACTCACCTATTCTATAATCCATAACAACCTCCACAATAACCCTTCCACACCATCATTACCCTCACAGAACAAAATTCCCCTAGCTAGTAATGCTGATCAATTCCACTATTCCAGCATTCCTTAATCTGCTCCTACCAAGCCACAGTCCCAAGGAGTTCAGAAATGAAAAGCAAAGATGCTATTCTGATATAATATCATACTGTGTGATGTCATAGAATTTTAGGGAGATAGCATCTCCCTCCATGACTTGAATTCTAAGGAGAGTAACTAGTGAAGTATTCACTTTATGTGACATTTTATGTCCAGGCTTCCTTTGTTTTCCCTAACCCTCACACCTGTCAGTTAATCTGTCCTATCCATCAGTTATATCTAAGGCTGCCATGTTTTTCAAAGTGCTGCCATGCAAGAAATCCTGTCTTAATAAATCTTGAATCTCAAAGAGCTGTAAAGTTATATTCTTTTTACTCTGCTACTTCCAGCCTTTTCTGGGCCTTTTCATCAAATGCCTATTTTAATAGGATTCACCTTCCTTCTGCTGCTGGAAGCAGGGATTACACAATGTATGGTCCTCCAGATATTGGACAACAACTCCCAAGATCCCCAAGTTCCCATGGTCATGCTAGGTAGGCTGATGGGAAATGTAGTTCAACAATTGCTCATCTCATATAGAAGAATCCAAACTGCTAGAATAAATTCTAGGCAGTGTTTTTTGAGTGAAAAGTGCCTATAGTCATTCAAGGTACCAGTCCAACTTGATAATGAAGTCACTAGACATCTTATTTTGCTGGACCTATAAGAAAAAACTATCTGTTTAGGGCTTGAGATCCAAAATGCCTGCTCCTAGAGGGTGGTGGTAGTAAAAAAAAAAACTTTTGCACAATGCATGAAGCGCAACATAGTGAATAACCACATCTCTCTGTATGTGTTTTTGAAATGTTGATGGCCATGTATCTTACAGCTGCATTTAAACTACTGCACAATTTTCTTCGTGAAATGATTGCTTCATTTGAATAGTGTATGCCTAAATTAAGTATATTTTAATGATAATAGCAACAAACTTAGTCCAAGTAAGTGAATTTTCTGATAGTTAAGCCCATTCCAGAGATTATGAGAGATACTGTAGGTTTGGAGTGCTGAACATGGGAAATGTTGAAATGAAACCAATTCTTGAAACTTGGTGACTATTTTGAGGCAATTATTTCTTTTAATATAATATTAAAATGGTTCAAATCTTCAAAATAGTGCCATTACATTGAATGGATTAGAGATATTTATGGCTAAAATCATCTTCATATGTGCGACTTTTAGAAAATGTTGTGAAATATATTTTCAGCATATCTGTTCTGGATAGTGATTTATACCTGCCAGAAATCCATTGAAGAAAACAGGTAGAACTTGATTTAATTTCAGGCTCATTTTTGTAAATGTCTTCAATTGCGTATAGAATAATAGAACTCCAGTAGTTGCCAATGTTGATCCACATTGTGATAAAAAGTTACTGTGTAACTTTATTAAATGGCAAAAAGTTATTTCATGCATTTATTAAAATAATGATATGCAGATGCATGTATGATTTAACTGGTAGTTCAGACTTCTGCGTGTATATTAAGATCAACTGATAGTAATAAAATGCTGGAAAGAATTTATCTGGTAGCCATGCACTTCAGGCTGATTACTTACTTTCATTTTAAGTGGAACATTAATCTCTTGCTCCTGTGTCATCTTCAGTACTTGCCATCTCCATAGACAGCAATTATTGAAATATTCTGAGTTGCTGTGAAAAGTTGCTATATGTATTTGTCTGTAATTATATCATAGTGCCAAATGAATATATCAGCAGAAACAGCATCAGGAAAGTTTGGTATATTTTTTATGGCTTCAACTCCAACATAAAGAATTTACTAGGAGGAAATCCTGTATGAGGAAATAACCAGAATTGTCTAGGCAAATTACTTGGCAAAATTATTTGTTACATCAAACTTTCCTATGGATATTAGGTCCTGGCCAGTCCTTGGACTAGAGCAGTGTTGTCCAAACTTGGCCACTTTAAGATGAGTGGACTTCAACTCCCAGAATTCCCCAGCCAGCCAACTCCCAGAATTCCCCATGCTGGGTGGGGAATTCTGGGAGTTGAAGTCCACTCATCTTAAAGTGGCCAAGTTTGGACAATACTGGACTAGAGGCTGCTCAGATATTCCATATACCATCCACGAGCTCCTTAGAAGGAAATAATGCATATACAGTATAATATGGTCAGTGGAATTGAAGGAAAATTTATAGACCTACTCATCATTACTTAGCTTTTTAAATTTTTTCAGATTTTTTTTTATCCTGCCTTTATTATTTGTATAAATAACTCAAGGCAGAGAGCATACCCAATACTCCTTCCTGCTCCTGTTTTCCCCACAACAACAATCCTGTGAGGTGAGTTGGGCTGAGAAAGAGAGGGACTAGCCCAAAGTCATCCAACTGGTTTTCATGCCTAAGGCGGGACTAGAACTCACAGTCTCCTGGTTTCTACCCTGGTGTCTTAATTTAATTAATTAAGTAATTAATTTATAATTCATTTATTTGTTACATTTGATATTCATAGAAACAAAATTTATCCTGCTCTGACCAAAACAACTACAGCAAAACCCATTTCAAAAAATGGCAGTCCAAAGTCTAAAATGTAATATAAAAACAAAAAATAATTATCCAAATGCCTATTTAAACAATATATTCAAACGCCCTTGTAGGTCAGTAATGAGGGTGCTAGGTGTACCTCTAGTGGTCCTCATGTGGACCACCTCGCGGGGAGGGGGGGGAGAATTGTCTTCAGGTGCGTGTCCTCTTGCTCTCTTACAATTTTGGGATCTAAGCATTCTTTCCCTGTTCTTGCACAGGACAGGAAAGGAGAGTCTCTAAGGTATCCTGGAACCAGGACATGAAGGCTATTATAGGCTAAAAGCAGCATTTTCAAAAACTATTGGTAATCACATGCAGCAACCACAAAAACTGTGTTACATTGTAATAATGGCTTTCACTCACTAGCAACCTGGATACCACATTCTGTACCAACTGCAGTTTCCAGATGGTCTCAAAGGCCCACATTAGTTTGAAAAAGAGTTGAACTTGTTATGGCATGAATTGCTGTCACCAAGTCCTGTCAGACCAGGAAATGCTGGAATTGAGGCAGCAGCCAAAGCTAGGCAAAGGCCTCCTGACCATTGCTTCCACCTGCTGTTTTAGCAGGAACCATGAATCTAGAAGGACCCCCAAGTCACAGACTTGCTCCTCCATGGAGAGGATGACCCTATCCAGAGGTATAATTGAAACTTGGGATTCAATTTAAGCTTGTTTTATTCCATGCAGTCTCTCCCAGCCTGCATACCCCACATGAGGATTTCTGCAGAATCTCTGGCCTGACTGGAATGGTGATAAATAACTGGATGTTATCTATATACTGAGGATGCCTCACCCTGGATTGGTGGATGACCTCTCCCAATAGTTTCATATGTTAAATATAGTAGCATAAGGAGAAAGTTGAGTCCTCTGGCATTTCACAGTGGAGTAACCATGGAATTGATTGCTCTTTCATTGTGCCTGTTGACTGGAATTCCCAATTAGATAACAGTAGAACCACCATAAACTGGTGCCCCTTGCTCCCAAATATTGCAGATGATTCAGCAGGATACCAAGTATTGAAAGCTGCCAAGAAGTCTAAAAGGACCAGGAGGTCCCAGTGTGGTCATCTATCAGAGTGACCAATGTTGTTTCCTTCCCTTACCCAGGTCTGTCTTTCATAAACTGCATTTCAGGAAATGTGGCAGTGTCCTCAGCAGGTTTCCAGAATAGTAGTTGTTGGAAAAGTCTGCTCTTTTCCTTCATGGTAAAGATTTAGCCTTCAGCCTGCATTGCCTGGGCAAAATTTTGTTTGTTTATTTGCTATGAGTTCCAAATTGAGTAAAAGTGGATACTTCTGAAGCACCAAGCAATTTTCTAGAACCATGGGAAGAAGAACAAACACTTCTGGCACTGTTTTGTGGATGTGTCTTAGGGTTAGTGCTGTTGCTCAGTGAAGAAATAATTTTTGGCAAGAAGAAGCCTGAATGACTGATAGACATTCCTGGCATTTTGTAGCAATGGGCACTGAAGAGACAGAATAGAGCTAATGACTGTAATAAAGGTATTTGCAGCTGTGGACTTACCTTTCCTAAATTCCAAGCTTAATCTGTATTTTCACGCAGTTTTGCAATGTGTTCATGGTTATTTTTTTCATATTCTCTCCTGGCCACAAAACCAAAATACATCTGAAATATGTTTTAAAATCTAGTACTTAAATTTACCCATCTTCACTGTTTTTTCTTCTGCATTGTTAGACAGTGACTTCAAGCTTATACAGTGGTACCTCGGGTTACGAACGCCTCTGCTTACGAACTTTTCGGGTTGCGACCAGCTCCGGCCGCAAAAATTTACCTCGGTTTGCGAACTCTGCCTCGGGGTACGAACTGGATCCGTGGCCATTTTCTGCCGTGCCATGTGGTCCGCGGCCATTTTCCACCCATGCCACGTGGTCTGCGGCCATTTTTCCGCCCATGCCACATGGTCCGCGGCCATTTTTCCGCCCGTGCCACGTGGTCTGCGGCCGTTTTTGTCCTGCTGTGTGGTCCGCGGCCGTTTTTCCGCCCTGCCGCGTGGTCCGTGGCCATTTTTCCACCCGTGCCACGTGGTCCGCGGCCGTTTTTCTGCCCTGCCCCGCGGTCCGCGGCCATTTTTCTGCCCTTGACGCGTGGTCCGCAGACGCCGGAACGGATTAACAGTGATTATATTGAACCTTATGGGAAAATTTGCTTCAGGTTGCAAACAAATCGGGTTGCGACCAGAGTCACGGAACGGATTAAATTCGTAACCCGAGGTACCGCTGTATTCATGGTTGCCCACTGTCCATAAAAGTGCCACTGAAGCTAACAAACAATTAGAATACGATTCTACTTATATCGCAGTATCTATGGCACTGTTTAAAAACTTGTATTTTAGAGTAAATCAATAGACTTACTCATATTTCACAGAATTTATATAATGACTGCACCTCGTTACATTAATTAACCTTTACCTGAACATTGGATTTTCATATATCAGTGGTGGTTAGCATAATAGAGACGTTAACCCTGCCCAGGCAAATAACTTCTATTTACACTGTAATCTCTGTTAAAAAACGCTTGTGTTTATGAACTACTCTTGAAACTGTTTTTTATAGGTGTATTAAAACGTATTTAATGCCAATATTTTGTTTGTAGGTGAAATCCGCCAATTGAAAGATTGCTCATAGCAACCTACAACAAAATTAATATTTCATTTAGAAAACATTTACTAATGAACCTGTATTTCCAAAACAGGGTTTTTAAACAAAGTACAAGCATCTTTATATGCCTTTGGATTTTCTTTTGTAAAAAGTTTTTAACGCTCTGGTAAGGAAAATTTAGTGACAAACCTTATTCTGTTTTTTCTTTTTTCCTTTAGACTATTTATTTCACAGACAGATGGATAACCAGCAGAGTTTCTCCTTACATCTAAAGATCCAGCAAAGCTTGTACAAAATAAGTTTCTAGGCTGAGAGTGTGATAAAGCATTAAAGAATATTAGATTTTTGGGTTGGGTCTAGAAAACTAATATGTAGCCATGTATTTGTCAAGGGTAGCAAACTCTCAGTAAGCCATGTTAGCCATGAGCCTACAGCTCTGTATTAGCAGAAGCTTTTGCACAATTTTGAACGGCAACACTGCATTATCCTAGAAATGCAGTTCAGTATCTACATAAATACAAAATGCTAAAATCAAGTAGCTTATTCACAGATAACCTTGTGCTGAATTGTATTGTTAGATAATATACAGTAAAATGAACTTGTACTATATTTCCAAACTTTGTATTGTTATATGTAGAAGATTCATTAGGAAGTAGTGGGTTTAGTTTTTGCTTTTCCTTTCCTTTTTTTCTTTTTGCAAAACTGAAATGCAGTTGCAGAAGCTAACACCTAAAGTTGAAACTGTGACACTGTGATACCTTTCCCACCTGTACCATTTTCTCAATAAAATTAATGCCCACCAATAGCTCTAAACATCCCTCCTACAGTGCCAATGCTCCATTCAAATTATCTAGCTCCTCCCTCACCCCAATGGTTATATTCCTTTAAGAGAGACCATATTATGAAAGCTATTTCAAGCATTCCCTCTCCCACCCCATAGAGCAATAGTTGTAGATCAAAATCACTATGTAATATGAATATAAATAATGTGCTTGTTCTTAATGTTTCTCTTTTTTTAGATAGTGATCTCTCGTTCAGAACACACAACACCATACATGAATTTCCATTTAGATTCCCAGCCTGTTTCTCCAGAAGTCATAATTGAGAATTCCCCAGGCAGTGATGGGTATATTCTGGTGATCACCGGGAGGAAGGTAAAATATTCCTCATAATCTCTTGTGCTTCTTGATCATATGCATTTATTTGGGCAGTGTGTGTGTGTGTGTGTGTGTGTGTACACAGTGTGTGTGTACTCCCGGTACACACACACTCATACACATATATTCCTAATAGTAGTTACAGTATTTTAAATTCAGCTACTTTAGGTGTGTTTTATTCCTTTATAAATTTTTTCTGTATCAAAGACGAGTGCGAGTAAATTATTAATTTATAGGTAGAGAGGGGACTGAAAGAGTTTGGCTTGTATACCTATCATGTGTTTTATGAAGATAAGTAGGGTCTGATCATGAAATGATTATACCCCAGGTTTAATCATTTTTTTCATACAACACTAATCTGGAATATTAGTATCAGATATCCACTTTTAAATGGAATGCATTCTCCAACTAACACAAACTTTTTATTTACATTTGACTGCAAAAGTGAAAATCATCCATTTCCACTCAGCCAAAGACTAATAAAGTGGACTTACTCAAGTCATTTAATGTAATATTCTGCAGTTCCACTATTTTTCCTTTGCATCCTTTCCAGACATGTGTATATTGTATTTTCTCACTTTTTTTCCTAAGGAGGCAAGTAAATGAATAACTGAGTATTGTTTGAATAGGAGTGCTAGGATACAAACCACCCAAAGAAAGGAAATGCAAATATAGGCTTTTGATGCCTTCTTTTTTTCTTCACTGGAAGGTATGTAGGACAAAAATGCACAATAGCTTAAAAGAATGGGGCTTAAAACTTCCTGCCCTTTGTTAATTTTATATGAGGATTAAATAGCATTTGTAACTTATTCTTAGCCGTTTCTTCCATACTTTTACAAACATCATAGATACCAATTAATTGACACTTCCTATGAAGTTACATAAAAAGCCATGGGAAGAAAGCAAAGATAGTTGAGTCGACTGCATCTTTTGGTCTCTATTGATCTCGAAAGCATTTTAATGTTTTGTGAACTTTCATTTAGTCTTCCAAAGGGATAGCTCTAATAAATTTTATCATCAAGTTAGCAGTTTTCTTGCCTTACCTTAAATGAAAGTAACTGAAAGCAGAATGGCCTCCTATCAGCCCTATAAAAGCCCAAATAGAGATTTCCCTGTGTGATATAGATACTTATGTCAGAACAACTGATCCAGAAGGGCACTTTTCTCTCAGACAAGGCACCGCATCCAGTGATTTCCACAGATCTAGCATTGACCATGAGATTGGACTATGCATATGGCTAGATTTATTTTTATTTTTGCTCTTGTTTAAATGTCTGCTGATGTTGAAGTCTGAGCAGGCATATCAGATTTTAAGTTGAAATTTAAATTAACACAGGTTGTGGTCTTTATCGTACATGCTTAAAATTCAGTCCCATTAACTTCACCATCATCATGCATAATTTCAGGCTGTAAATTATCTAGAATCTATGTTGTAATCTATTCGATATACAGTAACAAACTTTAAAGCACCTCTGTGAGTATAATGAAATACATGATTTTTGCATGCTTCACCAGGAACTGTTGTTGTACAGTTCCCAGTGACATACAGAATGCTTCCAGAGATTGGCAGTACTGTTCTTTTCCTCCTTAACTGATGTTTTATGGTAACCAAAAAAGGTAGAATACTGAAGAAATGCAAATGGAAGCGACAGTGTGTGGACACTGAAAAAAACCCTAAATGAGCAAATGCATGATAAATAACAATAGTGTACCCACAGTGTATTGGATAGCTCTCGTTCATTGCAAAGAAGTTTGCACAGGAAAGACTAATGTGGGTTGCATGTTCTGTATTAATCAAAGAATTGACCCAGTGCATGCATAATATAGTTGATTGTTTTTGTTTTGCATGGCCATAAAGGTTAAGTGTTGAAAATTTACTGACGCCTTAGCTTTCTATAAATCATCCGCTAACCATCACAATTTATTACTATGTCTGTATAATGTTTTACTCATTAGATAACCAAGATTCCACTAAATGGACCGGGATGTTCTCACTTCAGTACCTGCAGTCAGTGCCTTCTCGCACCTTCTTTTATGAATTGTGGCTGGTGTGGCAATCAGTGTGTGAGGTCACGGGAGTGCAGTATAGGAGGATGGACACAGGATATATGCTTACCTAAAATCTCTGAGGTAAAATTATCCTTTTCTTTTTGTTACTGGATCCTTGTAAAATTAGCCATATCATTAGCCAGTACATATCAACTGTATTCAAATTATTTGTAAGCTGGTGTAGTAATAGGTATACACAGTTCTAAGCAAATTCTCTTTTCCTGTTTAGAAAGATATTTACCTAATGAAGAGTAACTACAGGTAGTCCCCAGTTTAAGAACGAGTTCCCAAGATCTGCCTTAAGTCAAATTTGTATGTAAGGTGAAACAGTATTATTGAATAATACCGAATAAGTATTATTGTGTAATGAACTTGAACCATTGTGTATTTAACTCGAACCATTGTGTATTTAACTCATATTTTGCTACAGTAGACTCTTTTCTTAACTATGGGTTGTCTGTGAACTGGGCGATCTTAACCTGGTGACTACCTGTACCATATTCCCAGATGAGATGAGCTCCACTGCTGTTAATTGGCTATAGCTCCTACTTATATCTTGGCTGTCTCTATTCCTTTTCACTCATTAAGGCTCCATCTCCCCCAATTATTTGAAACCTACATAGTCTGTCACACTATGGAATATCAGTGAAGCATGAAACTAGAGGACAAAGTAATCATCATATAGGGGAAGCATTATTTTGCCTATAAGGATTGTGTTGCCTTCCTTATGCAAATTTGCATCTGTAGAACTGTCCAGGTGTCTGAACATCTCACTGCAGCTATTTTCTTAATTGAATCTTTTGTCAAAGCTTCTGTTTGACATAGGAGGGAAAAGCAGTGCAGATGTAGAGAGAAGGCCTTTGTACCTCAACAGGAACCCTAGGAAGCTGAAATATGGAAATTTATGAGGCTTTATCCTGATATTTGCAGCTAAGTTAAAACTGGCAAAGGTTCAGAGGAGAAAATGTGCCCTGTTACAGTTTTTATACCTGCATTCTAATTCCTAAGTTTAGAGTCATAAATATGGAAAGATGAATGAATGGCCTACCTCTTTTAGAGTTGGGAATAGGCATACAGTCATATCTTTCTTAATCTTTCTTCCTCCATAGAATGACTTGCTTATTCTTGGTAACAAAAATAATTAGAAATGACATATGATATGATATATGATATATTACTTAGAGGACTTATATGGCTGCCTATGTCATATAATGATTGTAGGTATCTCAAAACAATCCATAAAAACATAGCTAAAAACATTATGATACCATTTTCAAAAAATCTTGGAACTGATGGGAAATATATATATATTTGCCTCTGTGTAGATCTTTTTCTTTCATGATGAAAAAAGGGATGTCAGTTCTGGAGAATTAGTGCCTTTTATTTTGCAGTCCATCTTTTATTTTGCACTCAGTGTGGCCTTCATATAAGCCACTTTGAAAGGGGACAAACAGAAGCTATTTTCAGCTAAAAAGTTTGTAAATATAAAAAGCAAACAAGAGTAATATTACATAAAAGAGTAAAGAACATAATAGCTCATTGCTGTTTTCATTTAGCTATGATCACTGCAAGTTCTTCAGAGGCTATCTCTGCATTTAACCAAATAATTTTGTATTAAGTGTGACATAATTATGAAAGTCTAGTTTTACAGAATGGCTGTGGCATTTGTAGATCCTAATACATATCATTATTATCAGCTATATTACACTGTATTTTTTTTCAGTGGCTGTCACTTTGTTTTTACATGGACAAACATACACATAGGAGATCATGAAATACCTTATTTTTTTAATAAATGTTTAATGGGATCCAAAACATATCTGATGGGGAAAATAAAACTGTGTTGTTACTGTAACTTAAAAATCCTTTCTAAGCTATGTTGAAATAAAAGTGGAAATCATACAGAAATGGATGTATTAGCAGAATAATGGGAAATATATTTCCCATAATGGATTATAACTCACTTGTGACTTCAGGAATGATTAGTGAACATCCTTTCACTGTCCTGCACTTTACTATTATATACAGATGCTCCGCATGAAAGGAAATCCATCTCATTTGAAAAGGAGCCTTTATATTCGTTTTAAGGAAGCCCATACAAACTAAATGGGGGTAGATGGCAGACCCTAAATAACTTTTAAATTATGAAGTCTGATTCATAGTTACATTAGGCTCTTATGTAGTTCATGTAGTGTACAAGGGCCTTTGAATGAATGTAAATCATATTTAAAGCTACATTAAGTCCCTTTATTCCTGTCAGGGCGAGGGCAAGGTCCCTGAGTGTGGCTGAGATGTCACACTCTGATGAGTCTTCAAAGTTAGCATAAAATTGTTCCAAGCCACCCTGTTTGGCTCTTTGTGACATAGTGAGAGCATATTATCTCTATATTACCAACCTACATGAAGTAATTTCAAAGGTCTGGGTTGGGTTATTGCTTTATGTCCCTTAAAAAAAAAAGAAAATGGCAATTTGTTAAATTAGACCCACTGAACACAGTGCTTATGCTTTTTCAGGGATAATTTTGTATGAAGTTAATAAATGGAAATAATTCTTAGAGTGTAGTTGGATTGATTTAAAGCCAGAGTTCATGTACTGGATATATAATTTTAGAAAATGCAGTAAATATTCTATGTCAATGATAAATAGTGATATATTCTCAGAGCATGTGCCATAGCAAGTGGAAGACTGTGAGGTTTTGTTTCTAAAAGGAAAAAAATGATGCATCTGGGTTCTTAAATCTTTATGGCTGCTAGCTGCTCAAGCAGATTTTATGCTTTGCTGAACCATGACAGTCATACTACCAAAAAAAAAAAAGATTATTCATCTTTGGCCTATTGTTTTAATATATCACAGGACTGTTTTGGCTGTTAGAAAAGCAGGATAACCTGTTTTGTGTGGTATTTGCAATAGCATCTGAATAAAGTATAAAAGATTTTTTGGAAGAAGAATATAATTAAAATATGTTAAATGATCATTTTGATATTAACATCAACACAGAGTAGTAGTTATAAAGGTCTGAGTTGGTATCAGTACTCCCATTTGCCATTAATGTGGTGAGAAAACTTTCAGCTGATTTTCAGATCACAGAATCACCCCAGCAGTGACAGCTATGGTTTTAGATCTATTCCAACTTTTAGCCTTAACACCAGGGATTAAGCATCCATAATAAATGGTACAATCCCACAGGTTTCTGCAAATTGTGGACAAGATCATTTCAATCCACAGCAGTTGAAACTGCATAGCAGCAGTGTCATGATTGGGGAGGAAGTACAAACTGTCAGGATGGCAGTTGTGCCAGTGCAACTGAAACCTCACCCGTTTTTTATGCGCATCACACATGGACAAAGTTTTGATCACAATTATACAACTGCCATCTTGACTTGTCAACCCATCTTGCATACACCGCTGCTGTGTAGATTGATATAAAATCTGCAAACACTATTGTTGTGGTAGCCCCTATGATTTGAGATTTCTTGGTGGCAGAAAGAAGTACCAACCTTTTTTTTTTTAATGCAAATATTGTAATCCACATTTAGTATTCGTGTGTTTCAAAAAGTGGTGGAAAGCGTTCAGGGATTTACCTTATTAATGTACTTCAGAACATTACAGAGATGTACCACTCAAGTGAGATCTACTATCCCTCCTTTAAATAGAGATATGAAAGAGATCCATGGTGGATGTCTAAGACACTTAAGAAGAGATGTGCAAGACAAATTGAAGAACTGAAGCAAATCATAGATCTTTTCTTTAGTCATTAATCTATATAAAAGAAATTGTCAGTTTTACATGCAAAAATGGGAGTTCCATTTTTAAAGGAGTTTCCCATCTTCTTCTCCCTTCAGTCTCACACACTATACTCTTCTCCCATATCTATGTACCCTGTCAAAAGTGTGTATGTTAGTGAAAATTGCCGGTGGTAATCAAGGTACATTTTTCAGTGAATCTTTTTTAAAATCCTACAATATTGACCAACTAACATAGACAATAAAGTGGACCAGTTTTCTTCTTATCCACACATTGCTAACTTTAAGTAGCCTCTCTTTCTTCTATTATCATTTAGGTACAATGATTGTCCTCTCAGCTATGGAACCTGGTGACATTCTCAGTCACATCCATTTATATCATATTTTTTTTATTTAAAAGAAAGAAAAAAAAGATGCAATCCACGAGAACACTCAGAATTCTGCTTTCCATGTGGAAATATATAACTACTACATACAATATACATCACAGAATAAAACTAATTTTCCTTAGATATTTTAATGTAAGGCCTATTTATTTGTCATGCTTGTTGCCAAACAAGTGTTATTTGTTTGGTTGACTTCTACTGAAATGCATAGCCATTATTGCTTAGACTTGAGGAGAAGAAATTATGCAGTTGTTAGCTTAGATGACAAACAGTCCAAAAGTAGTCCGGGAAACTTAGAAGAATATCACCAGAGAGAGAATTTAGTGATATAGAAAAAATATCTAGTTGCAGAATTTAGGCCATTTTAGAAAGGTAAACAAAGTAAAAAAAAAAAAAATTAAAGAGGAAGGTCTTTATTTGCTGCTTGAAGCTTTTTATTGTAAAAAGGTTTATCTGTACATCAGTATGCTTAGTTCAGAAGGGTAGAATCACTGTTAACACTGCTTTTCCCTGTTTCCCATATTATTGCAGTACAGGTAGCCCCCAGTTTAAGAATGAGTTCCATTCCCAAGATCTGTCCTTAAGTCAAATTTGTATGTAAGCCAGAACAGTATTATTGTATAATACTATATAAGTAGTATGGTGTATTTAACTCAAACCATTGTGTATTTAACTCAAATTTTGCTACAGTAGGCCCCATTTTTAACTATGGGTTGTCCTTAAACTGGGTGTTCTTAACTCGGGGACTACCTGTATATACAAGACATTTTTATAATTAATTATATAATTATAAAAACTATAATTACTATGTAATTAAATTATAATTGTATAATTGCATTATACAGCGTATCTAAAACATCTCTCTGTCATATGCTGTTTGCAAGACATTGAAAATAAACTTGCATATCCACTATAGCTTTAATTTCATAGTTAATGTGATTACATTAGTGAAACTATCATGTTTTACTAAATTGTTGAAGGCTGAGAATGTAATCAAGGTGGCTGGTTAAGTCCAGTTGACCATCTCTTTGTTTACCCTGCTTAACTTACTATGTTTTTTTAAATTAAATTTAATTAATTTATTTGTACATCATATTTATATAGCCGCCCATCTCACGCAAAGTGACTCTGTTTGGTAGGGAAGAAGTGTCTCACTGGTCCAGGAAGTCAGTACTATTCTTAATCATTTAAGATTTATCAGGTTTGAGATAGGTTAGCAAAAATGGGAAGGAATCCTTTTATGTTTCCCAACATTGTTCCTCCTCTTCTTAAGTCCTTTACCACATTGCCTGCTGAGCAAGTGTAGTGAGTATGTATTACCAGATGCCTTTCTCAGTTGTGGCATTCTAATTAAAGGTTGTTCTTCCCAGAAAGGCTTACTTGGGATCCATACTCCCATCTTTTTAACCCTAAATAAAGATTACTAAAGCCTGCTTGAACAGTACAGTTGTTGATCTTAGCTTGCCTATCAGGAATTTCTCTCTTCTCAGCTCTTGGAAAATAAATAGAAAGGTGCTTTGGATCTTTCTGCCCAAAGCCCAGAATAAGGAACTTAACAGAACTTGTGCCGGTTCTGAAATAATCAACTGTGCAGCCATTAAATCTTGGCAATAGAGATGCTTTTAATGAGAAATTCTCTTTCACAAAAATAATGAAACCAGTTGTTTAGATATAAAAAAGCATTTGGGGGGAAAGGGAATACAAGGAAGAACAAGGAAGGCAACAGTCACACAGCAATCCAGATAAAATCAATACAGCCAGCATGCTTGAACTAGCTATTTATTAGGACATGTTCAGAGGTTATTGCAAGAGAAAATAGTTGGAAAATAACCACCCAGGGTTCCTTCACAGAAGTTACCACTTTGGCTCTGTGTTCTTCCTTTTTTTTTTTTTTTGAGTGTATGTGGAGAACAAAGAAAAGCCATCTCCTCTAGGGAAATTTACTGCTGTCCACTCCAGCAAAATGCTACATTTCTGAGGTCATGGGCCCGGCCAGCAAATCAGAAAGGCTTCTAGCACAATCCTTTAGCACAAATGAAAAAGGTACTGACCAGTTTTCACCAGCTGTGCCACACTATACAAAAAAGATTACATTTGAAAGTCTCTTTGGGAAATAGAAGAATCTTTCCTTTTAGGACTTTTGGCACGGTATCAGTTCACCAGACACCTGAGGCAATACCGTCATGCCTCACAAAATGTGGGTGCTTGCTCCATGACATATTATAAAGCAAGGTTGCTTACAGGAAATCATTGTCTTTCAACAGTTGGTAACACTAACAACATTAAGAACTTTTGTCCTTAGTGTTGTCTGTGGGCTGCAAATATCTACTAAGGTTAAATAAAAGTTTATCCAAAAGCCTGTGACAATGTTTGAAGGGCTTTCAAATGGTCTTAAGTGAGTATAGGCCAGGGTTTTTGTGTTATTTGCCAAGACACATACTCCAAGGGGGCATAGTACCAAAAGAGAGGCAAGGTGTAAAACAAAAAACCAATACATGAAGAAATAAAATATTCTGTCTCAGGCAGTGGCCGAACAAGATGATTCAGTCAGATCCAGAAGTCCAGCATGAAGCTCTTAGCAAAAAAGAATTTCAAATACAGTATACATATTATGCTATCACCCAGTACCGTTTCTTAAACAGTTGTAAATATTTCTCCCTCCACTCTCTCACACATATCTGCTCAACTGATTTTGTCACTGTGGGGCATTTGAGAAGAAGAAAAAGTTTCAATTTAAAGCAGGGGTCCCCAACCCCCATGCCACAGACCGATACCAGTCCGTGGCCTATTAGGAACTGGGCCGCACAGCAGGAGGTGAGCGGTGGATGAGCAAGCAAAGCTTCATCTGTATTTACAGCCGCTCCCCATCGCTCGCATTACTGCCTGAGCTCCGCCTCCTGTCAGATCAGTGGCAGCATTAGATTCTCATAGGAGCACAAACCCTACCATGAACTGTGCATGTGAGGATCTAGGTTGCATGCTCCTTATGAGATTCTAATGCCTGATGATCTGAGGTGGAGCTGAGGCGGTGATGCTAGCGCTGGGGAGTGGCTGCAAATAGAGATTATCATTAGCAGAGAGGTTTTACTGCACAGAGACCATAATAAATCAATTGCTTGCAGACTCATATCAAAACCCTGTCATGTAATGCACTTGAATCTCTCTGGTCCATGGAAAAATTGTCTTCCACAAAACTGGTCCCTGGTGCCAAAAAGGTTAGGGACTGCTGATTTAAAGGGTGAAACAATTCTAAAATATTTCTGAAGTTTATATAAAAATTATTTGTTTTACTAATTTTTCCCCTCATGCTAAGTTATGCAGTAGTTGTTTCCACGTGGTTTACCACCAAACACCAAAGCCTCAGAGAGAGTACGTGCAGGACTGCAGGTCGTATAACCTAAATATCAACTCTGCATGGTTTCTTTTTCAATATTGTTGGAGAAATTAACCAATTCTAAAGGAGAGAGCTTCCTTTGGCAGCATTTGCATGATTAAAACATGAGGAAATGTAAGAGTATGTGCAAATATGACTGTGGAGCTTTTGAATGAATTTGGGGTTGGTTCTTCATTCCCCCAGAGCAATTATTTCACTATTGTATGGTTCAATCTATGCTATACGTTCAGGAGAACAATTTTTCCCTTGGCATTTAATTTCTTAAATCCTTACAGAATTAAGCTAAGACAGTATGTAGATACAGTTTTTAAAAAATGTGCCACTGTTACTGGATGTTCAAAGAGAACGGTAACCTGAGCATTTTTGTAGAAATTTTCTTTTCAGATCCAGCATGAAAAAAAAATAGAGTTCATGATGAAAGACACAATTGTGCTACTTATTAGGAATTAAATTGCAACTGCTATAAAAGATTAAGTCAAAACACTTTAGCAGTTCTGTAACCAATATAAAAAAGTCTTTTGTTCTCTGACCTGGCTTGAATGTTTGCAAAATTAGATGGCATGTCTATGTAAGCCCTAAAGCATTGTCAAATTTTTATTGATAGTGTCTTGCCAAATGCCCTCCACTGAAATTTGTACAACTTCTCTACTATTCAAGCATTTTCCCACCATTGTTAACATTTACAGCACAATTTACAATATACAGAAGGTGGCTAGAGTGGGAGGGGGAAGAGCATTTCCTTTTGAGATTGTCACTGCATTGCTAGAATGTAGTTTATTTTTAACTTGAAATTTAGAAGTGACCAACAGATAGCATTTCAGTTGACAGCATTGTAAAAGCCACGTTAAATTTTTAGCTCCCAAGATGGTGTTTGATTTAGACACCTTTGAAACTGTCATTACTGTGAAGGCCCTGCGTCTTTCCATCAGGTTGCTGAAATAAGTTGCTTCATCGGTTTGATATTCTTCTGTTCAGTATCTTACTTCTAATAAAATAAGTGCATTGTATTCTTTTACATACCACAAGAAAGACATAAAAGGCAAACTAAAGGGGTATTAAAAAGACTATTACAATGCAGAGCTTGTTCAATGCCCCTAAACACAATAATTCAGAGCTTTCTAGCAGTGGCTGGATTATTTATTGCTACTATCTAAGGAAGCTCATACAGTGATAAATGAAAGGTGAGGAACAATTAAGTTAAAGGGTAGGGTATCTCCAACAGAAGAAATTATTTTCTGCCAGTATTGTTTCTTTTCTTAAAAAGCACCTTCAAAGCCCATTAGAAATCATAAATTTCCTATCCTTTTTTCCCTTTTAGATTATTCCAAGCAGCGCAGCTTTTGATGCTTCAACAAGACTGACACTGTGCGGGTGGGATTTTGGATTCAGTAAAAATAATAAGCCCAGCTTTAAAAAAATATCAGTTTTTGTCGGGGGACAACGGTGCATTGTGGATGGCAAAGCTAGTGACAAAAACAAGTAAGATATGAGGGGGGGGGTTCTCTTCAAGTATTGTGATGTATGGCAAGAATCATCAAACAATTTCAATCTCTTGCATGACATAATGTACATTTATTTTGGCTTAATTGTATTTTAATGTAGTGTGTTTGTCTGTCTCTGTCTGTCTCTTCATTGCTTTGAGTGGACTTCATCCAGAAAAATAGCATATGAATATTTATAAGATCTTTCTTTCTTTCTTTCTTTCTTTCTTTCTTTCTTTCTTTCTTTCTTTCTTTCTTTCTTTCTTTCTTTCTTTCTTTCTTTCTTTCTTTCTCTCTCTCTCTCTCTCTCTCTCTCTCTCTCCTCCTCCTCCTCCTCCTCCTCCTCCTCCTCCTCCTCCTCCTCCTCCTCCTCCTCCTCCTCCTCCTCCTCCTCCTCCTCCTCCTTCTTCTTCTTCTTCTTCTTCTTCTTCTTCTTCTTCTTCTTCTTCTTCTTCTTCTTCCTTTGAGTCAGTGTTGACTCCTGGCAACTGCCTAGACAAGTCCCTGCAGTTTTCTTGGCAAGATTTCAGAAGTGGTTTGCCATTGCCTCCTTCCTAGAGCTGAGAGAAAGTGACTGGCCCAAGGACACCCAGCTGGGTTTGTGCCTAAGGCAGGACAAGAACTCACAGTTTCAGTAGATAGCATTTTACTCATGTTTGTAGAGAAGTACAAGTTATAGTTCTTGCTCTTTCAATGGTTCTTCGTAACACTGACCATGAAATGCTACTTCTGCAGAAGTTATTTGCTATTGTAAAAAAGTGAATGAAATATTCAGTAGATCTCTTTTCTCCACAATATCATAAATTTAGTGCACAAAATCATATGCATCTTTTATGCAACCCCAGTTATTAATTTGGAGTATTAATGTGGATTGAAGCACTTTAAAAGTTGCATAGGACATTGAATGTGCCCATTCACTTGTTGGGAAGGGACCTTTTTTCTAGAGCATCAGTTCAGTGGATGATTTCAAGAAAGAATGTACTTTTCAGGGAGAAGGCTGTAACTAATCCCTTCTTTTTCTTTATGTGGTGCTCTTTGAGTACAGTGGAAGACATTTTTCTTACTAATGTAATCACTCTCCAGATGAGGATTTTGAAATAATTGTACTATTCTAGCATTGTTTATTTTAAAAAGGTGGTTACAAATACATTTATATTAATAGATTCTATCAATCAATCAATCAATCAATCAATCATCCAGATATATCCTGCCAATTTTTGCTGAACCATCTGTAGGTTCAAGGGTATTTTTATTTTACTGATTTAACATATTCTTAATGTTTTAAAATACACATTGGTTTGTCTATTTATTTCCCAGTTTATGTTCAGTTTACTTATAGGTTGTGCTTTTTTATTTTGCTTAGTTATGACTAATATATTTGTTTCTATTGAAGACTGGAGTGCAAGCTTGGTCCTGTAAAGAACGTAGGTTTTAATGTTTCAAGCAGTGTTTCAAATGGACAAGCTAATACCTCCTTCAATACGTTTTCTTATGTGGTAAGTAAAAGGTTAACATTTTTAAATTACATTAATTACATTTTAATAGTTCTTTTATTCTTATTTCAATGTGTCTGTGATTGTATATGTTTTAAATAACAAACCAAACTATGTTCCATATGCAGGATCCCAGAATAAGGCAGATTTCTCCTAACTATGGTCCAAGATCTGGTGGAACATTGTTGACATTAACTGGGGAATACTTAAACAGTGGGAATTCTCAAGAGATTTCTATCTGCAAAAAGCAGTGCAGCCTAACCAGGTATAATATGGCTGATTTGTACTTTTTTAAATAAATTGTAAGCCTAAAGATCTAAACCAAATGGGAAATATACTTTTTTCTCAGAATAAAACATCTCTGTTAGAAACGAAACTGGCAAGACAAGAATCAGTGGTTCCCAACTTGAGAGAACTGTTAAGTCAGCCTAAATATCTGTTGACTTGGAAAGGAGGAAGAGAAAGCTTAAAATTTAAACTGTAGAGCACAAACCTATATATAAAAAAATTGATTACTATATACTGCAGGGGCAGAGATATACTACAGTAACCATTGTCAGGTCTGACCAGAACTGAAAATTGATTGTCCCGAACAGGAGAGATGTGTCTTTTTGCATTTTCTGATTTGTTCAGGTGGTGTAGAATGCTCCAATTTGTGGTACTGTCCAAGCCAACAGGGTGCTTCTCTTCTCCTTGGCAAAGCACCAAAAATGCCACCCACATCTTGGGGTCAAACTGGGATGGTCCCTTGTTCAAGCAACCACTTGAGCCACAGATAGTAGAGTTCTATCAGATGAGGGATCAAGAGTCAGGATAGGTCAGACTTAGCCTGGCACTGATTAAGCCCCTTAATACTTCTCATCACACTCAATGAAAATATCCAACAGTCAAATGGCACTTGTCCCCAAAAAGGTTAGTGGTACTCATTGTGTCTGGCATGATGGTGTTAATTTTTGTAGAGGAAGGGGTTAGATAGCAGACTCCATCCAAACTCAACCAAGTGTCTCAGATGAACTTTTACCCTGGGTGGATGATATAGAAAGAGTACCATCTTCCTGCTGAAAAGTTCCTTAGTCAAGGGCAAGTAGCAGGACTACATGTTGAAAACCAACATTTGTCACTGTGCTGAAGGGCTGGTGGTTCAAAGCCATAATCTGTTCAATAACTTACATAATTGATTATTTTGAATTACCTTACTGTTTGCCCATTGATGCCTGCTTCGTGTACTGTAAAGGCCCCTGCCAGCAACGGAAGGGATAGTGTCTAAATGTAGCATGGTGTCTAAAGAGGTCTAAACTTCTCCATATTAAAAAAAAATGTTTAGCATCCTTACCTCTACTTATTCATTCTTAACAGAGATACTGGCATCTTAGCATAGGATTATGGGATCAAATTTGAAGTGGTCCTGCTCAACACTGTTCTCAAGGTTGCAGCATATTTGCTTTAGAGGTGATGGGTGAGTTGCTGGTTTTTCTGGGTCACCATCACCGTCAGGAAAGAGCAACATCTCACCTCCTCACCCACAATCCCTGGGTTCCTAACATAATGGAATGGGTTGACTAGGTAAGCATTCAGTGCCTCCACCACCACCACTTTTTCTGGGGGAACAGCTTCTTCCTAAAAACTGGTTTCTGTTTCAACTTCATCCACAATACCAGCTGATGGTACTTCTGCTGCCACTTTGGTGGGAAATTTAAAGCAGTCTAGCCTCTTTATAGCTATCACTCTCCTCTTCCCTTGACTACAGATTGACTTTGTCCTGACTCTCCCTCTGTCCCTTCTATGTTTCCCAGTCATGGCTTTTTCCAGTGAAGCTTTTATAGCAGGGAGGTGAATATGGCTAGCTAGTCCTAAACTGGGGTGCAGGGTGGAAACCATAAAGTCAAGCCTTGATTTAAAATGAAAGGCTCTATTATAATCCGTGTGGGGCTTAGCAACCAACAAAGCAGTGCTGTCATTCTAACACCTAATCGGAAAGATTAATTTTTCCCAAATAAGCAAGCAGGAAAGGATGAGGGGTAGTGGGAGAAATGTCCTTTTAACTTTGAAGGAGGCCGAATTGAAAAACAGCGGAATGAAGAGAGAGAGGATCTCTCTTTTTCTGGCTTCCCTCTAACCTACAATCCTCACGGTGCTTTAAAACTAAAGCACGCTGAAGGACTGTTAAAACTGGATTTTAACAAGGGGTTTGCCTGACCCTAACTGATTACTGATCTGTGGAGCTCCAGCAGCAGTAGCAGTCCTCTTCAGTTTTAGCCATTGGTTCTTTCTGTCCTGCAATAAAAGCCCTCTGTGGCTTTTCAGGCCCTAAACCAGTGTTTCTCAAGGCTGGCTGGGGAATTTTGGAAGTTGAAGTCCACACATCTGAAAGCTGCCAAGATTGAGAAACCCTGCCCTAAACCATATCCTTAAATGACGCTCTTTCTCAGCTCTCATAGGAGTGAAAACTGAATGTTTTCTGCATTAATGTATCTGCATGTTCTTTTTCTCATATACTAAAAGATAAAATGGACAGAGCTGCTTAAGCCACAGTTTTCTATTATATTTGAATTAGAAATTATGGTTTAATCGTAGATCTTGAAGATTTTCGTGATGAATAACATTTCAAACTGATTCAGATTGTTTTTGAAAATATACCTTGTGAATGTGGTTCTAGTAAACATTTATTTTAATTCTTTATTTTTTTTCTTACAGTGTGACTGCTAATACCATAGAATGTTATAGCCCTCTAGAAAGAGAAATGTTAGAATGCCTTGTTGAAATGGAAATTGATTCGGCCCGCCGTTTAGCAGGTCGGTTTATATACAGAGAAGACCCTGCTGTTTCTAAAATTTATCCAGCCAAATCCTTCCTTAGGTAAGTGAAATTTTACCATTGATATAGGAATAATAACAGGGAAGGGAGGGAGGGAGGGAAGGAAGGAAGGAAGGAAGGAAGGAAGGAAGGAAGGAAGGAAGGAAGGAAGGAAGGAAGGAAGGAGCAAAAATGTTATTTCCGCTTGTGGTCCTGTTATTAATTATACACAAAAGGAAATGCCTTTTTCCAAAAGGTGGACTGGCAAAATTTTTCCGCTAGCTTTATGGTATTTAAGCCCCTTTCTGGGCCGTCCACAGGGGTGGAGGGTCAAGAAATCAAGATGGCAACCAACGTCTTCCCACATTGTGATGGTAGACTGTTTCCCTAGGGGGGGAAACCACTTGCCAGATAATTACTGTGCTGACATCTGATCAGATTTGTGAAATGTTCCATCTATTAGGACTATATGTTATATGCACCTTTCAGGTCATTATGGTACTTTGGTCTGCCTCACTAGCCAATCTTTTTGCTAAGCATTAACAGGAGCCTAATGGAAATCCCATAAATTTCTCAGGTAGAATAAGGTCAATATTAAAAAAAATAGTCTCTTTTATAAGAATGGGATAGGGTTTTGGGGAGGCTTGCGTATTCTTCAAAATATATAGATTTAAGATATTTTAATTGTGAAAGGAGGATGTGTTAGCATATGGAGGTAAGAACAATGTAAAAAAAAAAATTACTTCATTTTATCCTGCATTTTCTCTGAGAGTGGCTTTTTTTGTCAATGCACTAATCCTGTAAGGAAGGTTGGAGAAAGAGGTAGTGGCCTATATCACTATGGTCAAATGGAAAATTGAGCCTTGGTCTTCCTGTTTAAAATCCAACACAAACACAATCCTATGTGTGTACATACAACACTCAGTTCATCAGTCATAAGCATACACATTCATATTCCGTACCATGTTCCACCCAAACCTCTCCCCTTTGTTGCCTGTCCCATGTACAATAGCAATAATTGCATTGGTCAGAGCAATAGTCGTGATAAACATGTTAATAAAAAGAGAAAGGAGGGCTGGATCCTGGGTGGATGACAAGGAAGGAAGAAGGAAGCTTGGATCCTTGGACAACGAAGGCTGACTACTAGATTGGGGGTGGAGTAGAAAGGAAGGATGATTCGACCCTGGATTGGGGAAGATGGTTAGCAATGAGAAGAGTACTCGAAAAGGTGGCAAAAGATACAGGGATGGCAAGGACACAGTGGTTGGAGACAGGCAGAGGAAGGGATGAAATGGGTGGAAAGACAAGGCAGGGAAATGCTTAGAACAATGGAGGAAGAAGCAGAGAGTGAAGAGAAGAACAGGCACATGGAAAGAAAAGTAGAGAGCTAGGAGACCAAGCAAGAACACAGTGGAGTGGTGAATAGAAACAGGGAGTTTCCTCACTGCTAGCTGAAGGGCTATCCATCCACCCATCCTTGAATTAGAGAAATCTGCATGGTCCCCACTGCTGCCACTTATCCTGCCTCTATTGCCTGTTTCAAGTTACCCCTATCTCCAGACTTCTCCAAGATAATGGAGAGGCAATGCCCAACCCTTGAGGTGGCCCTTGGTCAGTGCTGGAATAGGGGAAATATTGGACTGAGAGAGTGTGACTGGCCCAAAGTCACTCAGTTGGCTTTCATGCCTAAGGGAGGCCTTGAACTCACAGTCTCCTGGCTTCTAGGCCACCACCTTAACCACTACACCAAACTGGCTCATAGGAATGTCACAGAAAACAATGTTGGTAGGGTATATTTCTGCTTCAGTCAAGTGCAAATGGAGAAGGGCCCACAGAAAAAGAAGGAAGAAGGTTGGGGGTTGTGACAAGGAGAAACTGCTTAGAGGTTGCTCTAGTATCTTTCAGAACAACATTTGACATCCTGAACATTTAAACTCTTTAGATTGTCTGAAGAATATCAGTGTATGGTAGCACTATTCCAGAAGCATCTTCTGAAATTGTTATTGCATCAACACAGATTTGTCCAAAAACAATAGTAAGCTTAATGCTTGCTGATTTATACAGCTTGTTCTTCTCATGAGAGAAAAATAGTATTAAGCTGAGAATTTCTGATGTAACCAGAATTCTCTATTTTATCTGACTTCTTGAAATGAAACATTGTTTAATCTTTCTTTCATTCCACTCTGCTCATCACACTTTGGTGAAATAACTGCAGGATCTTTTGATTCTGTTGCTCATGTTGCCTTTTGATGGGAAAAGGTAGTTGAGGTCTGTTTCTAAAATCTCTCAAGTTACAAATCAGTTTGTGTTTTGAGAAAATTGATGAAAGCTGCTGGAGTTTGGGTTAACAACAATACAAACCTAAGATCCATCAGGACTATCTTAAACTACTAAATAGCCTTTGTTTAATTTGCACATTTTCTACTCCTATAAAAAATAGTTACATTTTGAGCCATTGGCTACATTTTTATTTTTTGATACGGGATTCAGAAAAACCTCTCTCTCAAAAAAAGGAAAGAAACAAAGGTTCAGGTGTTGTAATGATCTTTTTGCAAAATCAGTTTCATCCTGTAAAGTGCAAATATGCATGCATATTTATTAAAATTAAAATGCCAATCAGTTTTCTGGAATCATATTTACAACATTATTTCAATGTCTTTATTTTATCAGTGGTGGAAGTACAATAACAGCTCAAGGGATAAACCTGAATTCAGCATTTTCTCCAAAGATGTTGGTAACAGTCCCAAAGATAGGCAGAAACTTTAGTGTGGTAAGTTTACAGCATACAATAACTGCAAAATTGAATTTCCGCTCATTCTCTAAATGTAGCTTTTCAGCATTTGTTATTAAAATAAAATGTAATGTTCAACACTTCTTTGTTTAATTGGATAAACACACCTTAAAAAGGAAAGTATGCCTTCCTGAAATAAAGGAAAGAGACTGATAAGAGAATCCACAATGGGTAACATAGATGAAATTAAGTTTTGTTCCCTGTCTCATGTTGTAAGAACTTTAGATCAGTGTTTCTCAACCCCAGCAACTTTAAGATGTGTAGACTCCCAGAATTCCCCAGCCAGCATGTCCACACATCTTAAAGTTGCTGAGGTTGAGAAACATTGCTTTACATCATCTGTCAGATCCAGGACAGATAAAAGGCAGTATTCCTCTATTCTGAGGAACATTATTTACTTGCATAAATGCTTTAGTAAAATAAAGTATCTTCTTGAATAGATCAAGCTACCCATCCCAACCTGTATACAGACATAAACTCTAGTTACTTTCAGGAGTGCACACCTACTCCATAAACTATAACACCAGTTGGATCCAGTTGAGTTGGGAGAACATAGAAGTAGCATCTTCTTCTTTCTAACCTGGAAAACCTATTTTCTACAAGCCTTTGAAAGGGATTAATATGCTGAGAGATATTGAGAGATGCCACTAAGTCTTCAAATATCATAAAACATATTAAGCCTAGATAAGCATGATGATAAATAAAGAATTATTTAGAGCTATGTGTGGTTGCATTTGATGCCTTCCTCCAGAATAAGAGCATTGCATCTTTTCTTTTTCTGGAAAAGTATGTATATGTGTGAGGGGGAAAACAGCTAGCACAAACAGAAAACTGCATTTGGATCAGTGTGGCTTGCAACCATACCATTTTAGTGAAATCGAGGGAGAAAATTAAATTTCTTCAAATCATTTGAAAAATATGTCAATACAAAGATAATTTGGATCCATTTCAGTTATGAAGTATGGCATTGGTGACAGTATCTACGCACTGAATTTCTATAGACCAATTCATTGAACAATCAAAATGTACGATTGGCACACCAAAAAGATTTGTGTGTGTTCAGTTTAGATACCTGTTACAATAAACAAAAGAACAAAACATTGATTTAAAATGTTTATATCTGAAAAAGTCATGATAAATGTGGATGTTCCAGACTCCGAAAACGAGTTTTCTTCAATTCATTTTCCTTCATGCTCAACCGCTAAGGAGATGATCTGCCAGCTGCAGTTAGCTAGCCAGATGTTGTGGAGCAGGCAATGTTTAGGGTACCTTTTCTAACCCCCTCCCTCATATGAGGGTAGGCAGTGCTATTCTAGAAGGGCTGCCCAGTCACCCTGGACATCTCTGCTGCCCTGGGTACTAAGATGAATGACAACTAGTCCAAGGGGTGCCCACGTGCAGGTTTGTTACTACAACTGCCAGTGGTCATCTCTACCTGTTGCTTCGCCACCCTCCCCCCATCACTGCCAGGTTCACCGAATTAGATTTGGACTGAGATGATTTGCAGATGAGATGTAGATGAAGATGAACTGCACAACAGAAGCCTGTGTGTGATGGAGTTTTAATGGAAAGCCATTGCACAGGGGTAGTCCCACTCTCTCGGCATAAGAGACCTTCATCCAGTGGCACAGAGAGCCATTATGGCTGGAGACCTCTCCTGCTGCAGTGGACGTCCAGGACGTCTAAGTGTCTTGTCTTGCTCTCAGTGTCCCACAAAGCCTGCTGAGCCTGCCTCCTTGACCACTGGACCATTGATCAGTCTCCTCTGCTCAGTCTGCCAGGGCCAGACTTCACACGCTGGGATAGACAAATCATCTATCTCACTGAGAGTCAAAGACCTGTTGGCTGCCCTCCCCCGGTTTGGCCATCTGCCCAAACAGTTTACAGGGATGTGGCTGCTGCATGTGTTACAGCTTATTCATTGTCATGTTATTATTGTTATATTATTATTATAATATTCATTGTCATAATTATACCGAAGTATTTTACCTTCTTAAAACCTGTTTGATTCATCAGATGTTTGATCTTGTATCTTCATGTTTTTTGTTAACATCTTTGCCTTGTGTTTATTAATCTTGAAACCTGCTAATGCCCCACATTCTTTTAATTTACTCATTAAGAGTTCAATTCCCTTTAAAGGTTCTGCCAAAACTAAAACCAAGTCATCTGCAAAAGCTCTTAAATTAAAAGCTCTTAACTTACATGATTTTATTTTAATCCTTATGCCCATGATCCTCTCATTTTACATTACCAGCCATGTGGGTTTTGTGAAAAAGGTTTCCTTCTTCCATCTGGTCTATGTAAACACTGCTTAGTATTTCACTTTTTGACAAATATTCTACCTGTGTTCACAGGGGCAAGTGGTGGGAATAAAAATAATAATACTGAAATATGATTGAAACATTTATTTTATTTAAAACAGTTGTAAGCACTCAAAATAATATTTTTATTTATTTTGTAAATGCACATACCTAGTATTTACTTCTTATATTCAAAACATTTGTAAAAATTTAAAGTAAAACTAAATTAAATAGGATGCATTTTAATTTAGTCTTAACTAGATTGATAAT
The DNA here is from genome assembly GCF_059951505.1 of Python bivittatus. NCBI lineage: Eukaryota > Metazoa > Chordata > Lepidosauria > Squamata > Pythonidae > Python > Python bivittatus. The sequence goes on along the minus strand of NW_028277058.1, from coordinate 10,858,867 downwards.
CTATAAGAAAAAAAGATGAAATTTAATCTACTATTTCATGAAAAGCATCACATTTTTCAATTGCTAAAACTAATTTCAAGGTAAAAATGTCATGTCAAATTACATAACAGTAAGGGCACTAGAAATGTGATTTATCTTGACCTTCCCAATCAGTCACATTGCATCATCACTAAAGAACATTATTAGATATTTTTTATCATTCTCTGACAGCATCCTTTTCAGAGACTACTCTGATAAAGTATAGAGCTAATAGACCCTATTCTAATAGATGACCACAAACTAGGTTACAAATGTCACCGTTATTAATTTAGAAGACATTGGTTACTCTGCAGTAGATAAGATATGTAATGAATTTGCATTAATGAAATCAGTATTATAGATCTATTTTGATCTATACAAATGTTTCTCTGTGTAATTATCTACTTTTTGAATGCCTTCATTGCTCATAAAACTGTTTTAAAAGGAGTTTAGTTTAGATCTTAAAAGATCTAAACTAAACTCCTTTTAAAACAGTTTTATGAGCAATGAAGGTATTGCACAAGATCCTAACTAACTGTGTATCATTTTTGCAGTGTATTAAGTTGTTATAATGTAATATGTCTTATACTTATATTATACTTATATTTTCTTATATTCTTTTGTAATTTAAGATAATTTCCTCTTTAGATAATCTGTTACCTAATAGTTCATTAAAAAAAAGGTTTAGTCTATACAGCAGGAGGTAGTCTGGAATACTTCAATATATAAATTAGAAGTCACCTTGAAGGAAGTCATTTAGTTTAATCCATTCCTCAGAGTAAGACTTTTAGACTGACATGGGGTATAAATTAGTAAATGATAATAAGACTAATAAGTAACAAGCAAGGGTTGGAAATCAGTGATTTTCTGAACTACAACTCCCAACATCCGTTACCATGTGTCATGTTGTCTGGGGTAGTTGGGAGTTGTAGATCAGCAACATCTGGAGAGCAACTATCATTATACTGGAACTAAACTGTTTTTTATAGAAGGCAATCCAGGATTATGTTCAGTCTCTCCAATGAACAAGAGTCTGTTTCACTGTTGAATATTTGATACCCTCTCTTCCTTGAGATTCCCCTCGGTATTTCTTTTCTAAGACAACATCTACATTTTTAAAATAAAATCATTCTGTTTTTTAAATATGGTTATTTCTGGTAGGCCTTTGTTTTTTAAGTGGAAATAGTACTTTCTCTGTACTTTGAGTTGAGCAATGTCTTATAGGAGCATAAATATAGTTTTTGCTGGTACAGATTATCTCAGATCTCTAAATATAGATCTGTATTCTCCACTGAAGTAAATGGGGAAGTCCATGCATATCAAAACAAAATCAAAAACAATTTGCACTGAAATTATACATACAGTTTAGGATTTTAAATAAGTAAACATTGATTAATATATAATGCAGCATCTATCAGTGGAACATAGAATTTACATCTTCCTGCTTGTATTATGAGCATAAATAGCCTTTCAGTATAATTTCCAATGCTCCTGTGTTTAAAAAAAATACTATAACTGCAGTGTGATTACAACAAAAAGATAAAACTCACAGTCTTTCATATAAAACATTTTAGTCAATAATACTAGCTGATACATCTGCTTGGTTTCCTTTTCTTATAGGCATGTGACCATCGTTCAGATTCTGAAATAATCTGTTGTACAACTCCTTCACTGAAAGCCTATGAGCTAATGTTGCCTTTTGTGACAAAAGTGTTTTTCATTTTTGATGGCATCACTTCATCTGGTTTTAATTTTGATTATGTGAATGACCCTGACTTTACCATTTCTGAAACACCGTTGTTGATTTCCAAGGGAAGTCAGAATATAATAATTAAGGTAAGATGTTATGTGGCAAATGTGCGTTCACCTCAATGATTATCCTGGGCATTATGGAGGCATTACATTATTAAATCAAAGTGGCCTAGCTTACTGAACTGATACGACAAGAACCCTGACAACCATTTTAAGCAGATTTGAAAATGACAGATTGCTTTTGAATTTGCTTCAGAATAGTTTTGGATCTCCGAAGGCAAAAGATGGCTGGGTATCTAGCTAAATAAATGGTGGACTTTACTACTTCATCTATTAAGAAAAATGTTTTTCTTTTCCCTTAGTATAAAAATATGCAGGGTTTATCGTTTCAGTTGGTAATAACCTAGTTTTAAAATAATTTCAAATATCAGTTGTATATTTTATCATTGTATGTGCTTATTAGTGTACATGATGTAGTTGTGAATAGTTATTGAGAGTTATTAACCTGTAATAGTAAAAAAAATCAGGAGGATATAATCTTTTCAGACTTATATTAACAGGTGTAAGCTTTTGTGAACTACAGCCACTCCATCAGATACTTGGCATGGATAATTTAATGTAGGATTTAAATTGGGATGAGGTGGAGGGAAAGGAGAAGAACAGGATGGTTATGCATATGCAAGTTTCATGTACTTTATCAGTTAACAATTGTAATGTGCTAAAAGCCCATACACTAAAATAGCCTGAAATCTTTTGATGCATGTGAGTTTAGGAGTCTCTAACTCAATTGTGCTGGTGAAGTTTCTTTGTTCCAGAATAGATTTGAAATGGGGTGTCCTGGGAAGTTAAAATGCTTGACTATTACTTTGTCCTTTTGTGTCCTGATATCAAATCCAGAGGGGCCTTGCTGGCTGATAATGGCATATATCACATTACAGGTAGTCTCCAGTTTAAGAACAAGTTCCATTCCCAAGGTCTGTCCTTAAGTCAAATTTGTATGTAAGCCAGAACAGCATTATTGTATAATACTGTATAAGTAGTATTGTGTAATGAAATCAAACCACTGTGTATTTAACTTGAATCACTGTGTATTTAACTCAAACCTTGCTACAATATGTTCTGTTCTTAACTATGGGTCATCTGTAGCCCAGGTGTTCTTAACCCAGGGACTACCTGTAGAGGAAGAGCAGGTGAAGGGACCTCTAATCTTGGGTGTGAAGTTGTTGAAGTCTGTGATGAAGCATTTTATTTAAGTGTGGGGGCAAAGTAGATATCTGCACTTATGGCAAGGTCTTGTGTCCATGTTAGCATTCTCTTCCTGCTGTTTCTGGTTGCTTGTGGGAATTTGTTTCAGTTGGGTGGTTGTTTATCTGCAGATATTGTGCCTGGCACCCAGTGCCTGACAAAGTGCAGCATCTTTGTACAGAGTGGTTTATAGATTATTAATAATGTACCAATAGAAGCAAATATGTGTAGCTCAGGGTTGAACTGTGGAGTCCTTGGGGTTCTCTGAGCTTGGCTGTTTTTTTGCAAACATTTCATTACCCGGCTAGATAACATCTTCAGTGCTAGAATGGAATGAGGTTTGTTCTCTGTTTATATACAGTGGCATGCCCTGCCAGTGTTGGTGGGGGTGCGAGGGAATTCCTGGAATGCGAGGGAAATTCCTGGAAAATGCAATGGAATTCCTGGAAGCTTGGTATTCAGACAAGACAGCAATCAACAGGCACATAGAGATAAACAACATCTACATACTATTCAAAAGAGATAATAAAAAGGAAAACAAAAGACCAGAACATCTTCTCACCAGCAATTATCACCCAGCTAAGCAAAGATTAACACCAAGATTATCACCAGACATACAATCAGCAGTAAACAATACCCTAATCAAGGAACTACCAGAGGGAAAAAATAAAACAAAACCCCCCACCAACACTGGCAGGGTATGCTACTGTATATAAACAGAGAGCAAACCCCATTCTATTAATAATGCGTTTGAATGGCTTGAGCTATGAGCTGAAGGGAACAATCAGTGGTGTTACGTTGTTCTGTTTTTGTGGTCTGTCTTTTAATAGGTTCTCCCATTGAATTGATTTGGCTGTGTTGATTTGGCTGTTGATCTCATTGGGTGGATAGTTCGATTTCCTAAATGCCTGGTTTAATTCCATCAGTTGAACATCTCTATCATGTGGGTCAGAATGAATGCAATTGTAGCATAGAGTCTGGCTATACCCAATAGATTTGATAGTAAGTTCTGCTAGAAGCATTTAGGCATCCATGATGATTTGTAGGTTTATTATATAACATGGTGTCTATGTGTCCATTGTGTAACTTTACCATGACATCAAAGAAATGGATTCAATGGATCAAGTTGATGGTGAGGTGGAAGTTGTTGAAGTCTTGATGAAATTTGATGAGAGATTATTTTCCATGGCTCCAGATGATGAAAATGTCATCGATGAATCTCAAGAAAAGGAGCCATTCCAATCCATTACCCTGCCAATCTGGTTCTTGATTCTCCCTGTCCTCCAACTATGCTGTTGATTCCTTTGGGTGTTGAGAGATATTCTTTCCCTTAGGTTTTATTTTATTACTTTTTTAAAAAATGTGTTGCTATACATTTCAGATTCCCAACAAATTTGTTTTGGCTACAGAATGCCAAGCTTATCTCCATAGAGCATTTATTCCTATCAGTAGTAAAATCATCACCAGCTGTTTTCAAACAGGGAAAAAAAACTGGATATGGAGAATTGCTGAATGGAAAGGGCACCCTTCCATCAGTGAAGTTGTAGGTCATACTCTCTTGCTTTTTACTTAAGATATTACGCTGCGATCCAGAGTTGTAGAGTGCACTGATAACACTGGCTCTGAAACATGAAGCAAGAAGAATAATTTTTCTAAATTGTGATCATTGTTGAATCACCAAATTTATAAGACTGTCTGGGAGCCTGGGAGCCTTATTCAAAAATAAAGCTACCATTTGTTGTTGTTGTTCAGTCGTTAAATCGTGTCTGACTCTTCGTAACCCCATGAACCATATTGCGCCAGGTGTTCCTGTCCTTCGCTGCCAGGATTTTCCCTCCCTAAATGCAAAAGTAGATGCTATCTTTCAGCATTTCTGTATGTATCATATGTGTAGCTTCCAAAACATGATTATATATGCATAAGATTCCCAAATAATTGCAGAATACCTATAAATAATTCCCAAATAATTACAGAATATTAAAAAGTGTTTTGTCCAGATTTATTCTGTGACTATAATGTAAGTAAATGCCAGTTTACCTCAGGACTGTTGCAATGTGTTTTTAGAGAAAATATGTGAACACCTAGCCAATATTAGATGATTTGGCCTTTATTAGCACTTGGATGGGAAACCACTAGGAATCTCTAAGGCTAGAGATTAGACTGGGAATTGAAAACAAAATCCCAGAGGTAAGTAAAGAGCAAAACACTTATATATTTATTTATATATATATATATATATATATATATATACATACACACACACACACACACACACACACACACGCATGCATGCATACATACATACATACATACATACATACAGTGGAACCTTGGTTTACGAACTTAATTCGTTCCGTGACTCTGGTCGCGACCCGAATTGGTCGCGACCCGAAGCAAATTTTCCCATAAGGTTCAATGTAATTACTGTTAATCCGTTCTGGCGTGGAGGACAGGGAGGCGGCTATTGCTTGGAGGGAGAGTCCCCCTCTCTATGACCACATGTCAGGGGTGGAAAATGGCCGCGGATCACGTGTCAGGGGCAGAAAAATGGCCGCGGACCACGTGTCGGGCGGAAAAATGGCCACGGACCATGTGTCAGGGGCGGAAAAATGGCCGCGGACCACGTGTCAGGGGCGGAAAATGGTCGCGGACCACGTGTCACGGGCGGGAAAATGGCCACGGACCAGGTCACAGGAGGGAAAATGGCCGCGGATCCTGTTCGTAACCCGAGGCGGAGTTTGCGAACCGAAGCAAAATTTTGCGGCCGGAGCTGGTCATCACCTGAAAAGTTCGTGAACAGAAGCGTTCGTAACCTGAGGTTCCACTGTATGTATGTATGTATGTATGTGTATGTATGTGTGTGTGTGTGTGTGTGCGCGCGTATATATATATAAACTACATGGATTGGTCCATATAGTCATCAGGAGTTAAGCACATTTCAAAGGAGTCTTTAACCAAAATAAGTGGGAGCAAGGAAGGTAGTAAGAGGGCTGTAAACAATCTATTATGTTGTGGGCATTCTGTTTTGCACTATGCTGGTGTAGGGTTCTTAGTATGTCTATAAATAATTTATTTTTATTCCCATTAAACTACATTCAATGACAATGACAAGTAACAATTTGTGAACCCATTTAGACATTCTTATGGTCCTTTATAACTTTAAATGAATAATTATTGGGGAATTTTAGGAAAGTAAAACTTAGACCAGTGTCTTGCAGTAATTATTTGAAAGGCCAAGTTTTTCAGCTTGATCATTTGCTAGGTTCTGGAGACTAATTAGCCTTATTTAATCTATTATAATGGCCACTAAGAAATGGCATTTCTTATGGCATTTCTCTGATTATGGAAGGAATAAGTACAATCTGGTGTCCATTCTGCCTTTGGTTTTACTACTTCTCTTTAACATGTTTAATTATTGTAACTTTTTTTTTAGGGAAATAACATTGATTCTGAAGCTGTTAAAGGCGAAGTGCTAAAAGTTGGAAACAAGAGTTGTGAGAACATCACCTTGAAGTTGCAGTCTGTTTCTTGTAACATTCCTAAAGAGCTGCTGAAAACCAATCATGAATTTAATATAGTGGTAGGATATTCATCTTAGTATTGAATATATGATTCAGCTTCAAATGTCACCTTTTTGCTAATAATACCTGCTGCCCTGAATTTCTAGCAGTTTTTGTGTGTTCATCCTGTGTTCAGTTTATGAATTAAGTGGGTAGCAGCAATATTTAAAATAGTTTGGAAGTAATGACTTAGGCTTTGCATGCTTAACCTAGTTTGAACTAAGCATTTGTATAATTAATTTTTCCTCTTTTTAATATTTTGAGCAATTTAATAATCTCATAGATGGTCTGTTTCACAATTAATTCAGTCTTATAGGAAACTTGTTCTCCATAGGCCACTATCATACTATTTCAGCTAAATATATGAATTGGAAATTTGTCTGCAGTACTGGATCAAATTTGCAACCATAACTTGGCACTTTAAAACATGGGTAAAGCGTGGGCTTTGCCTTTTAATAATCCTTAATATTTGCATAATTCCTCCTCTGCCTATACAAATGTTCAAAAAAATACAGAAAATATGTCAGTCAGCTTAATTCTCCAAATGTTTACTTGATGGAAGGTTAGCTTTTGTTAGCTAGGCACCCTCCATGTGTATATCATGATTTCATTTATGGTGCCAATACTGAAAGAGGAGTTTCATGCTTTACAAGGGCATATACACTTGGAATGTTAGATATATGTATCAAAGTGAATATGAAGCATGCCAAACTAAATATCGTAGGAGTAAGTGAGCATAGGTGAATTGGAATGGAATAATTAATTTCAGATTTTTATAAATTATTCATGGCATGAATTTGTACAGTGAAACAGAATGGGAGTAATATTCAGAAAATACACTACTGAGTACTGTACGTGCTTGGCTATAATCTATTAAACAATAGGATCTTATCTGTTAAAATTAGTGGATATCCAGGAAGAATCAGTACAAACATGTGCACCTATTAGGATACAATGGCAGAATGAATTCTATGGCAAATTGGAAGAAATACTATATGCAACACTAGGAGCAGTATAGTATTGTTGGGTGATCAGAATGGCAAAATCGAAGAAATGGAGGAACCTGTGTTTGGTCATGCCATGTCACTGCTTATTTAACTCAAACATGTATTTTTCTAGGGCTGCATGGCTTCTGTAAGGTTCTGCCAACAGGGTACAACAGACACATACTTTAGATAGGAAGCATCTTTTCCACTGCAGATACAAATACTGCACACTTCTAGTAAAGATCAGAATACTTAAAGCAATGGCTTTTTGTGATTAAAATATGGCTGTAGAAACTGGCAGTGAGAAAGCATGTATATGAGAAGTTAGATGCATTTGGATTTGGAGACAGTTACTAAGAATACCTTGGACTGCAAGAAGTATCAGTCAGTTTTGGGCTGATAAAGATTTGACTGCTATCCTGAAGTGATGATCAGCAAACCAAAACTCATTTTTAGGCATATGAATGCAAGCAGGTGATGGATGAGGAAAAACATGCTTGGCAAGGTTGAGCGAAGTAAAAAAGAGGAAGGTAATGGATAAGGTAGATGGCTGACATCAATGATAGTACTGGATGTCTTTGGAAGTTATAAAATATTAGTAAAGATAATTCAAAATGGCAAATATTTGTCCATACAGTTGGCAGAAATTGAATCCAATTTGATAACACCTAGCTAAGTTGCAGTAATTACTATACAACTCTGATAGCATATTTTTACCAACAACAGAACAAATGATTTGAGGAGACCAAAAGCTGTTCTACTTCTGTAGTCATAAGGAATGTTATTTATTGCGAAGCACACAGCATGGCATAGTTTAAAATTAATCAGTGACTCCTTTCCTACAGAAATGATCACATTGTTAAATTTGGTGAGCTGCCTTCAGCAGGGTGTAAAATAAATCAGTATGAAAATGGCAAGAGAAAAGATACATATATAGATGATAATTGAATAAATATGTAGGCAGTTTTTTTCCTCTTATCTCCAGAATGGGGCAAAGCTTCTTGAATAAGCCCATTTACTTAGTGAACTTACCGCATGCTGCATTATTCTTTGCTAAGCAAAGAATCAGTGAACCAGCAGGCAAAGACAGATATAAATACTTATCATCATCTTTGTTCCTTATGAATTTGGTCACTTTTCCTGGGTAAGAAGGAGACCTAAGTTAGCATACTGATAGCAGAGATAAACAGGAAGTAGAATTTGCAGTGAGTGTGTGATAAAATGTGTATTATTAGTCAGGTCAATGCCTGCCCTGTATATCAACTTCCACAAATAAAATTATGCTGAATTTTTTTGTCATTGTTGCTAGGTATATGTATGTTTTAGTACATTTTAGGGTTTTTAAATTTTTATTTCTTTCAGTGGCAGAAAGAAATCTCATCAACAGTTATTGGGAAAGTAATGATTCAACCAGATCAGAATTTCACAGGACTCATTACAGGCGTTGTGGTAACATCATTTTTTCTCTTACTGCTAGCGCTTGGATTTCTCTTTTGGAGAAAAAAGAGAAAACAAATCAAAGGTGATGATCATTAATTCTTTTTACAGTATTTTCAGTAAAATCTCTTCTTAGTTCCTGGAGTTTATTTAAAACTGCAATAATTGTTGCTTAGCTAAAATATATTCCATGATGTAAGAGGGTCAACCAAATCTTGGCTTTCTAATAGTGTTGGAGAAGCTATAAATGTTAAGAAGGCTCCCTTTAGCAAATGGAAAGCCTTTCCTAACAAATAGGAATATTGATTTGCAGAAAAAATGTGTTGAATTCTTTGCATATGACTTTCCTACAAATGATATAGGACAGATTATCTGAGCCAATACTGACTTTCTCAGGGAGGGAATTGGAATAACTAATGCAGATAGGCATGTGGATGGAAGTGTCAATGCTGTATTCTTCAATTATCAAAAGCCTTTGACAAAATTCCTCATCAAAGGCTCTTTAATAAACTTAGTGGCCTTTGGATAACTGGACCCATGCTTTTATGGATTGCTAATTGGTTAAAAAACAAAAAATAAAAGGTAGGAATAAATGGGCAATTTTCTAAATGGGGGGAAGGAATAAGTACAGTCACTGAAGGATCTGTGTAGAGATCATTTAATTTGCTCATAGATGATCTTAACTTGGGTGTAAGCAATTTGTTGGCCACATTTGCAGATAATACTAAAATATGCAGGGTAGTAAAAACCAAAAGTGAAGGGATCCAGTAGGAACTCTTAAACTAGCTTAATGGACAAATAAATGGTAGAAGCAATTCAATGTTAGTAAGCGTAAGATGAAGAAAAAGGGCAGAAGAGGGCAATCAAAGGTACCAGACAGATCAAACACCTAACCCTAGCCCTACAAAAAAGACAAGAACTTTAGAGACCTTTTAGCTTGGAAAAAAGATTACTAAGGAAGAACATGATTGAGATCCATACAATCATGAATGACATGTTGAACGTAGTAAGGGAGATGGTTCTCTCCCGCCTCAAAACACTAAAATTAGGAAACATCCAATGAAGCTGATTGGAAGGCAATTTAAAACAAGAGAAAGCATTTGTTCACATAATGCATGAGTCATACAAGGAGGCAGTTTACAAATGTATGTAAATAATCCATCTGTGAATTCATTACTATGTGATGCCCATTAACCTAAATAGCTAGAAAAGGGATTGGATAAATTCATTGAGGACAGGTCTATCAAAGGCCTACGGTCTTGAAGACTCAGTGTTTTCTCTGGGTTGCCTTCTGCCTGCAAGCAACCCAGAGGCATATGATTGGCCATTGTGAGGAATAAAATGCTCTGGATTAAGACAAACCCTGGCCTAATCCAACATAGTTCTTATGATTGGAAAGAAGAGATATTTTAATCATAGCGGTAATATGAATGATTGTTTGTTCCATTAAGGGGGAGGAGGGGGAGGGGGAGGAGATGGAGGAGGAGGGAGATAATAATGTTAACAACCATTTTTTTATAATTAATACTGACATTCTTTCTTCTGTGATAAGATTTAGGCAGAGAGATTGTTCGCTATGATGGAAGAGTACACACTCCTCATTTGGACAGGCTTGTGAGTGCAAGAAGTGTAAGTCCTACAACTGAAATGGTGTCAAGTGAATCTGTAGACTATAGATCAACTTTTTTGGAAGGTATTACCCTTTTTCTCATTAAAAAGATACAAAAGGATTACCAAATTTTAAGCTAGTATGTGATTTCTATAGTGAGATAGATATTGGTACCTTTTTACTTGTCTTAGAAATGTTTGTTGTATTAGCTAACTTGGTTTGTGTCGCAGATTTTCATCATCACTCAACCTGAATCCTCGACCCTCTCCTTGTTTCTTGTTTTTGTTGATTGATAGAATATTGGTGCCATCACCTGTGAAATTTTAGTTCGTGTAATAGGCCCTTCCTTACCGTTTTTCCCACCCAATTCACCAAAATTTTCCTTCTTTTTTATATCCATTCTGTGTGATGACTTCAAGTAATATATGCTCCCAACATAAGGATGAAGCTTATACATAGAGTATTATAGCTTATTCATGCAACCTGCCTTTCACACACTGGCCTCCAGAAATGCATGAAGTCACTGGTGAGCTTGTGACCTTCCATTATACCTGTACTCAGAGACTTTTGTAATTTGTGAAATTCTGGAGTCCTCTTTTATGCTGTCATTATCATATAAATGGCAATATCAGCATCCTAATGTGTAGAGTGGCAGTAATGTGAACTATCCATGCACACTGTAGGAAGCCTAAAAGAAGTACCAAGTATTCTAAGACATTATCCACCCTAAGGCTGCTTCATAAACACCATTTTTCTTACATAGATGAAAAAGAATAACACTTAGAATAACATTTAAACAAGTGCTATTGAATACATGAAGCAACATGTCAAGTTGTATCAAAGTTCAATAAAGCAGCAGCCAATCAAAGAAAAGTATCTGTTGTAAACTGAGATCTCTGGCTTGAGATCAGAAGTATACATGCTAAACCTGAGAATACTTACTGCACAGTGCAAAGCATTCAAAACATTGAGGCAGCAACATCTTCCGGAAGTCTTGGGAAGGCTGCTTCAAAGGTTTTCCTAGGTATTCTGCAAGAGTGTGTGTGCATACACAGCCACACTTCTGCTGGGACTACCTGCCAAGCAGAGTGGCTGTGCATGCACATGTAGGCCATGTATAAAAGCCATTGAGGTACTTGTGCTGAGCCTTGCACAGGAAGTGGTTGTCTCAATGCTTCAGGAAGGTGCTTCACCAGTGAGCTTTGTGAAGTGCATTTTCAAATGCTTTGCCCAGTGCTACTGATGCATCAGGCTTGGCACTATGCAGTCATTTAAGCATACTATAAACAACTCAGTATATGTATGAAACTGGCCTTTCTCTGAACTCTGGTATTGCTAGTCTATATCCTGCTTAAGTAAAACAGGATTAATGTATGAATCAAAGATCATGGTCTTATTTGAACATAGCTGGCTAAGCAAACAGTACTTTCTGTTTACATTACAGTAATGTATAGAGCAAATCTCATCATAGAAGGCTTTATGTCCTTGTAAGGAATGTTCAGACTGATTTCTGCACTATACTTATAGAGCCAGTTTGGTCCAGTGGTTAAGGCCCCAGGCTAGAAACCAGGAGACTGTGAGTTCTAGTCCCGCCTTAGGCATGAAAGCCAGTTGGATGACTTTGGGCCAGTCACTCTCTCTCAGTCCAACTCACCTCACAGAGTATTGTCGAAGGCTTTCACAGCCGGCATACGATGGCTGGTGTGGGTCTTCCGGGCTGTGTGGCCGTGTTCTGGAAGTTTTGTTTCCTAACGTTTCGCCAGCATCTATGACCGGCATCTTCAGATGCTGGCGAAACATTAGGAAACAAAACTTCCAGAACACGGCCACACAGCCCGGAAGACCCACACCAGCCATCACCTCACAGAGGAGTTGTTGTGGGGAAAATAGGAGGAGGAAGGAGCATTAGGTATGTTTGCTTCCTTGAGTTATTTATAAAAAATAATAATGGTGGGATTAAAAAAAACCCTCACACAACCTAAACATTTCCTGACAACATTATAAAAGACCAACTATTTGGGCTACAATTGTGTGTCTGTGTGACACACACTTGCCAGGAACTTGCAGCAAAATAAACATAAAATAAAATTCCATTGTGATTCAGTGCATTGTTCATGCCTAGCTTGTTAACTAGAAAGGCAGAGAAAGACACATATGTATTTCCAAACTGGGCACTTTCCAAATGTGTTCACTGAAACTTCTAGAATTTTTAGCAATGGAAGAGCCAAGTTCTGGGAGCTGAAGGAGTTGAGGACTGGGAATTTAGGCATCTAGATAGGGTAATGCTGATCTAGAATATAAAGCAATAATTATTTAGGTTTTGGATCTCAGAAGCTACTACTTCAAATTGTAAGAATAGGTGGCATACAGATGTTGGTAAATTATATAATGCAATAAATTAAATAAATACAAATACAGTTTTCAGCATACTATTGTGCTAGACCACTTACTGGTGTATAGTTCATTGCATCTGCAGTAATAAAGTATCTACCTCAGTTCTAGCAGGACAAGGTCACAATTGATCTCAATTGTTTGCAAAGCAAGAGAAAGAGACCCACACATTTCCCAAGCTTTGTCATCATCCATTTCCTTGGATTCAGGATAATCAGAATGGCAGTGTTTTGCTTCAAAATAGTTTTTATTTTGCTAACTTGTCTATGCAAATTTAAAACAAATCTATAAAGAATGATGTCTGATCAATCCTATACATTATGGTTCTTAAATGAAAATAATATAATTGATGCATTTACTGTACAGTACTAAAACTTCAGGATATGAATCATAAAAGCCAATTTCCTAGTTGAATATTTACCTCTAGATAAATATAGTTAAGTAACCTGGAGAGTATTAATCAGATTTTCAGCTGCTCATTAAATTATAACCTGAAAATAACCAAAACCCTTTGCTGTTTCTTTATTTTCTTTGTTAGTGTGTAACGTCCCAGTTTTCTGTTCCCTTAAAGTTAATACAAATCCAGATTACTTTTGTTATGATTTTGAGCTTGGTTCAAAATACAAAATTGTTGGGAAATGCTTCAAAACGTTGGTTGCACCATGGCAGTTTTGGTTAAGGTTTGCTGTAGAACAGTATGTTTATGTGAGTTGGGATGTCAATTAGCATTTGAGACTACTTTTATATAAATGGTATGAGGAAAATATCATTCCAACAAATGAAAGACAAATTATATAATGGTTCGCTTTTGCAAGCCATATTCTCTTCATCTATAAGGGCTTCTCATTCTCTTTGCAGACTTAGCTCTGCCATTTTAAATGGATCCTGCAAATCAGATATCACTGCAGCATCATTATGAAAACTCCTCTCTCAAGAGTATAGCTGTCATTCTCTCAAGCTTCAGACAAGCTTGCTACTGCTAGAATTACTTTTATTGTTCTGGCAATTGTGTTACATTGTGCAAGAAGAAAGGTGGATAATGAATTTTAAAATGAAAAGTAAACAGATAAAATCTGGTCCTTCTGAAGTGGAATTTGCTATTGACAAAGATGCTTACATTTTCTTGTAGACCAGTTTCCAACTTTATCTCAGAATGGATCCTGCAGGCCAACCCAATATCCTCATGTGGACCTATCTCCCATTCTGTCTACTGGAGACTCCGATTTAGCTAGTCCTTTGTTACAGACTAATGTTCACATTGACATCAGTGCCTTAAATCCAGATCTGGTCAAAGAAGTTGAACATGTCGTTATTGGTGCTGATAATATGATTGTGCACTTCAATGAAGTAATAGGAAGAGGTAGGTCTTTAAACTGTACTTTATATTTACACATTTAATTTGAAAATTTGGGTTTATCCCTGCTTATGTTGTAATTTTGAATCAGTCTTATGCAATATCAGATAAATTCCACTGAGAGCTTCCCAAAGGGTCATTAAATGCATCAGAGGGTATATCCAACATCAGAAACCTCTTACTTGCACACAGGAAAACTCTAAGAGCTGTATTTCAAAGGTTAGGAAAGTCTGATATTGGTAAGGTCCAAAGGAAGACATGCCAAGGGCAGGGTGATGGATCTAGTATTTTTCTGTCTCTGGCAGATCTTTTGAAATATTAGAGCTTCCAGTTGGAAAACTGATTGTCTTACCCATATTTGGTTGCACTGCTGCATTGTTCTAAGTAGCTCAGAATGGTTTCTGAAAGAATCCAGGACTCAGCTTCTCTCCTTCAGCACTTGACCACCCTCAAAATATAAAGACAACTCCAGAGAGATCTGTACAAAATTGACTTGTGATGATATTCTCTCTGCAGGACACTTTGGATGTGTTTATCATGGAACTTTATTGGATACTGATGGCAGGAAAATCCATTGTGCTGTGAAATCCTTGAACAGTGAGTCTTATAATATTTTATTGTGAGTCATTGCATTTTCACCAACTAACTGTATTAGTTGAGCCATGATTATTTTTAGCGAGTAAGTGTCTTCATGTAGCTTGCAGAAATTTTACTCCATAGAATTGTCTTATGATGTCCATATGGAAGAATGCTCATATTTTCCTTCCACACAATAAATAAAAGATTAAAGGAACAAAGGAAAATATGGTGGCTTCCTTTTACCACTGGACTAGCTTATGTTCACTTTTTTATGAGTGAGACAGTTGGAAAACAGCAGGACTTAATTGGTACACACTATTAATAACCCTCTTCTGGTTTGACAGATGGAACATTTCTATATATTGTTACTAATATGTGAAAAAAGAAGAGAAAGGAATTCTGGAACCATAAATGTTTGCTAAAATTTGTTAAATATATTCCAGCATTGGTAACCATTCATTTAGGAATACAGATTATCCTTCCAGTTCATTTGCTTGTAGATATGGAGTGTCTAGCCGTGCAAATACCTGAATATAATTTAAAGAACACTTATCTAAATTTCAATGTGTTTTATCACAATTTTATTAGGATTAGAAAGGAATAATACTAAGGAGCCACATTTGTTCCTGTTAATTCAAAATGTGTTAAAATATATTAGAAATAATATATATAGCTTTATGGAAAATTTGTTGCTACATTTTTCAGGAATTACAGACTTGGATGAAGTAGCCCAATTCTTAAAAGAAGGAATTATAATGAAGGATTTCACTCATCCCAATGTCCTGTCACTACTTGGAATTTGCTTGCCTAATGAAGGTTCCCCTTTAGTGGTGCTTCCTTATATGAAACATGGAGATCTTCGAAACTTCATTAGAAATGAATCTCATGTATGTGTATTACGGGATATTTATTTTAAGTGAAAATAATTGATTTTTTGAAGGCATAGTAAAACTACCTGAATCAAAGTATTTATACATATGTTTTAAATCTATTTTAATTTTAGTTTTATTTTAAAAGAGACACATGTTCTGCATATTATATACATCCTTGATTCTGGACAGGGTTATACTGCTCCAATCAGACCCTGTGTAATTTGGGGATCCTTCTGCACAGATTGCATCCTTTTCTGGCTCAGGAGGCCCGGTTCATGGTCACTCATACCTTAGTAATCTTCTGGTTGGATTACTGCAACACACTCTACATGGATGCCCCTGAAGACTATCCAGAAGCCGTAACTGGGACAGAATGCAGTGGTGCAGGTCGTTGTCAGGGTACCTTAATGCGCCCACATAATACCACTAGTCTGTGAGCTGAACTAGCTTCTTAAGAGTTTTCCAAGTGTAACTCTAGGTGGAGTCCTTGGGGTTCTCTGAGCTTCGTTATTTTCTTGCAAATGTTTCATTACCTGGCTAGGAAACACCTTCAGTACTAGCACTGAAGATGTTACCTAGCCAGGTAATGAAACATTTGTAAGAAAACAACCAAACTCAGAGAGCCCCAAGGACTCCACAATTCAACCCTGAGCTACACAT
Source organism: Python bivittatus (assembly GCF_059951505.1). NCBI lineage: Eukaryota > Metazoa > Chordata > Lepidosauria > Squamata > Pythonidae > Python > Python bivittatus. Next base: position 10,842,404 of record NW_028277058.1, on the reverse strand, counting down.
ATTCTCTTCTTTGGTAACTGTAGGTGCTAGTTATCACATATAAAACCCTACATGGCAGAGGCCTGGGTTATTATAGTCATCCAGGGTCACCTTGGATGGTGCGCATGCGCGTGTGTTTGTGTGTGTATATATATATATATATATGTATGTATGTATGTATGTATGTAAATGTGGAAGCACCTTTCTCCACTGGACCTGCTTGTCTCACATGCTCTTATAGGGTAGGCATGCCTTAGGTCCCTTCCTTGAAACACTGCCATCTCATGGGATGTAGAAGGTCTGCCTTTTCCATTGTGGCGCCTGCCCTTTGGAATGATGTCCTCTGCAATACTGTTGGCCCAATCTTACTGGATTTTTCAAAGACAGTGAAACTTTGTCTTGTTCCTCGGTTGCTTGGGCCAGGATGATCAGAGTTCCTGTCTGGAGGAGTGTAAAGAATCTGAATTTTTGTTCTTTGATGTGTTGTATGCTGCCCATACTTGCACTGTTTGAGTTGGTGGGAGGAGGCCATATAAACATTTTCAAATATATGAACACATTTTCCAAAGTAGCATGCCATGTTCAGCCGTTAAGATCTCCAGGTAAGCCTGGGAAAACTCTTATCTGTAATCATAGAGAACTGCTCCAGAAAATTATACTGCAGTGGCAATCTGATTCCATTTCTGGTAGTTTCCCATTTATCATTGTCACAGGCAATTAAAATAAATAAGATATAATAATTACAGTACTAACATTCTTTCAGTTTACTTAAAACTAATAGTTAATGTTCACCCTAATTTTTAAACAAATATATCAATATTTTAACTGCCTTAGTTTTCACAAGTGGCTTTATTAGTAAGCTCTAATATCATAAAACTTGCTTCTGTTAGTTAAGATTGCAAATCTGTGCACATTCAACTACATTTTTTAATGGAATTTTCCTTCTCAGTTGATATAGAATCACTGTGTTAATAATGTAACAAAACAGTAATCTAAAACCTAGATAGATTTATCACATATTTCAACTCTTCTAACAATCAGGTAGCTTCATCTAGATTTTGCTGTATACGTGCTATATAATCAAATACTTAAATTGATTCAATATTTTGTTTCCTCAGTTACTAAAGAAACTTTAGGGTCAGGAAAAACAATGGTATGATGTAGAGCCTTTCAATACTAAGCAAAGACTAAAGGTTAATTTCATCAATTACAGTATATATTATAACTCAAATTCGTTCTTCTGCACTGCATTGTTTTAACTACTAACACTGTCATAATTTTCAGAATCCAACAGTGAAGGATCTGATTGGATTTGGTCTACAAGTGGCAAAGGGGATGAAATACCTTGCAAGCAAAAAGTTTGTCCATAGAGATTTAGCAGCAAGAAATTGTATGTAAGTACAGATAACTTTATTCTCATATAATTTTATAATGGCATCTGGGAAAAAAAAAAAGATCATTCCATCTATACTGCTTTATTTCTTTTTGTGTATCTTTTTAACATGGAGCTTAGAACTTAATCTAGAGTGTTCCTGTAGATCAGTGTTTCTCAACCTTGGCAACTTTAAGAAGTGTGTACGTCAACTCCCAGAATTCGCTAGCCACCATTCTGGGAAGCAGAAGTCCCCACATCTTAAAGTTGCCAAAGTTGAGGAACATTGCTATAGATGCTTACAGCTGCTGAATATCACTCAGAGCTGCATCACTAATGGGGTGTAGCAAGCCCCACTACATTCAATTCTGCTTACTCTCAGGAATATAAATAGAGAATTATGATGCTAAGGGTTTTTTTTTTTTTCTGTGCTGAATTCTTAGCCTGAAATAGTTCTGCTTTGAGGAACATCCTTTCTATAAATCAATGTGCTGTATTGGCTTTCTCTGAGAAGGGATTATTTCCATGTTTCCTGTTGCATTTTACAGGTTTCCTTTGTTCCTGAAATATCATTTGATTATAATTCAATAATATGCTTAAAATTTACATACCTACATACCCATGATGTTTTTTTTTCTCAAGATAAGTGATCTTTTGAAAAGCACCAGAAAAAAAGTAAGCCCAATTAAACTGGAAGAAATGCATAAGAGAAAAGGTTAAACAATCTAACTAAATCTAATTGGTATCAACACCATTTCCTCTTGACACCTTTCTATTCTTGCTTCCATCATATCCATTCCAATTCATATATTTCCTTTTGTTCTTTAAACATCTCACCTCTTTCTTTTTAAGAATCCTGTCATTTCCATCCTTTCTTCCTCCATTCATTTTTCCTTTGTATATTTGTTTTATAATTTGATCATCATTTAGTCTCTTCATATGATCAATCGATCTCAATATATTTCTTTGAACTGCTCAAGTATATTTTCTATTCAAGTCACATTCATCCATTTATCATTCTTCACAGTATCTTGAACATCCTTGTTTACTTTCAACCCTGTTTCCATAGCTGTGGCATATTGTTTATCCAAATTCAAAGGTGGGGTGGTATTTTTCTCATGCTAATCAATAAAGCTTTTAATGTTACTACTTTGTGATCTAAAGAATCAAGACTCTTCTTCCTCAAAAGTACTGTTTCACCCCATCCACTGTATTTTTTTTATCAGCATAAATTCGTTCATCCTAAAATAATGTACTGTAAATCATAAGAAAGATAACCCAGTCCATGTAGTTTTCTTTCTGTGTAACATTCTCTGCTACATTCTCTTTTGAGTCAGGAATAAACTCAGCTTTCAACTATTTTTCATCTCATAATTTATCACGACATCGCAATAAGTTAATATGAAAAAAGACAAAGTAAGTTTTCCAGTTACTGATGAATAAATGTTTACTAATTACACACCTTATCCAAAGTATGATACAGTCAGAAAAACACTGTAATTTCAAAATTCCATCCAATAAAATTAGCTTACAACAGGCAAACCAGCAAATATTAACCACGAAAACAAACCAAACACAATAGCCGTACTTAGGTCAAACACTGTCCTCCAATAGAATCAAACATGTATGTATCTATAATTAAAATAAAGCAGGTATTAAATCTAGGAACTGCCAAGATTAATTTGAATAGTTCAGAATAACCAAGTGCTATGTCAAATCAAGTAAAAAAGTTTAAAGCTTTTAGTTAAAAGTTTAAATTTATAAAATTCCTTTTTAAAGGCCATCAACATTTCACAGAGACGAAGGAAACGAAAATTAACTCCAGAGTCACAGGGCTGGTTCTTCAGGTTCAGAACCTGGAGACCACAACCCTGGAGCAAGGAACTCAAAGGAGGCTCTATTCAGAGGAATATAAGGAGCAAACATGATTATAGGGAGAAATAAGGACAGCCACACCCTGGGGGCAGTGATGGTGGTGACTGAAAAGCTCTAAACATAAGCACCAGTAGTTTAAATTAGCCCCTGGCTCAAATACAGAGGCAGTGAACAGCCCTGTGTACTAATGAGATAGAGAATAGAATGGAAGGTCTAGAACAGCCAAAATGGCACTGTTCTGTACTAAGATCAGGGGACAAAGAGAGAAAAATTGGGATCACTTGCCAGGAAACTACTGCAGTAATTTAGGCATGAAGCAACTAGGGCATGTATCAATAAAGCCTCAGTCTCCACCATTTCCTGGAGACAAAGAAGGGAAAGATACAATAGGGAATGAGAAGGATGATTAAGCCAAAACAGAATGATCTCTGTCTTATCCATATTTAATTTGAGCTGAATAGAAAACACTCAAGAGGAAATAGGTAATATAGGATAGAAAGAAATAGAAAAATATAATAAAGCAATGAGAGGAAAGAAAAGCAATATAATGAGTCTCCCATTGTTTGTTGACCCTCTACCTCCAACATAGGGATAAATTCAAATATAGAGGAAGTGGAAGATAAAAAGGAGAGAGTGACTAGTAGAAGGAAAGGTATAAACAATATTTGTTATTTTATTATAGAAAAATACTCTCAAGCTTCAGCTGAAAGCAAGGCTCCAAGAGATAGCATAGAGTATTCCCTGGTTCAGTGGTAGGCATTGTTAATAGAATATGAATGGTGGAAAAAGGCTGGTTACATGTCCTGACTGAATGGTAGTCTGAAAGAAAGACTGCTCCCACACACAACGAAGGTATTCATCTAATAGGATTCTGTGCGTGTCTAAGCCTGGAGCAAGAGGCCCCAAATACTTTTCTAACCAGCATTCCCTCCTTCAGGGGTGCAGACATTCATTGCCCACAGAACTCTTTCACAGCCAGGAGCCCCTTGATCCAGAACAACCTCAGTGGTATTAATAAACAAGCCAGCTAACAATCAACACCAGTAAAGTCTACCATGTACTAAGAGCTTGGGGAAGATAAATTTGCTAATACATCTCTGAGGAGATGTCTCTAAAAGCACAGCATGAGTCATATACTGTAAGACATAGGAATAATCATATGCTATCCACTACCTATTCAGTGGAAGTTACAGTGGTGTCAAAAGTGAAACAAATGACTAAGAAATGATCTAGTAACTCAAAACTAAGTCTAGATAATATGTAATCATTGAAGACAATACCATCTTTAAAATCCCCCACCCTCTAACCTGGAGGAGTGGAAACTTAAAGAGAAACCATACATTGACAGGACAAAACTGTGCAGCTGGTGAGAAAGCAATATGAATATTAAAGTCCCTCCAAAACATTGGACAGCATGATTAAAGAAATTTGGAAAGTCATGCTGAAAACTCTTCTGAACATAATTCTGAAATGGGCATGTGAGGATGATAAGTAGAAGCTACTCAGGAAGGTATTTTTATTATTATTAAAGGAACTAGCTGTTACCTAAAAAGGAGCACTAATTAAAAGCATGAGTGGAAAGAGGGCTTCCAAGGGTCCAAGTCAATGAAAAATTAGTGGCCCCTCCCCATTTCCCACATGAATGAGCTTAGTAGACACTAGTGTAACCTATAATTCCCAAGGAAACAGTTACTGACTCATTTTTGCAAAACCAAATTTCAGTGATAACATAAGCATATGATGAATCAGTCTACTTTCTTATTCAATAAATGTGCATTCCACAACAGGTGTTTATAGCTGGTTGAATGATTGAGGAACAAATGGGTCAGAAACACTTGGGGTCTCACAAGCTTAAGACAAAAACTATGAAAAGGCTACCATCTGACATCCTGGACCAGGATGGACTGTCTCCACATGGTGGCAAATCATTGTGTGATAGTTCAGCTTAAGCAAGTCTCTTGTTTGCACCTTGTTTCAACCTTACCACTATTACCTGCATGACCACTATTTCCTATTCGCAGAATACTGCCCCTTGTAGGTTCTTTTTCAGGGCTAGTACAGTACCAAAAACCACTATCAAAAGAGATCTTGCCACTGCCACTTCTCTCTAGTCATGGATTGTGATGATGTAACATTCCCAGTCAATTACACAAGTAGCATGCTGTTCCCTGGCACAAGGCTTGAATAAATAAATGAAGCAGCAAGTCGCAAGCACCTTTAAAAAAAAATCAAGAGTCCCAACTGAAGTCTTTAACACAGAATTGTAAAGTAAAAGTAATTTCAACTGCAAGATCTGTAAGAAACACTTTCAGTTTTTAAACATCTTTATATTTCCTTTCAAGGTTTTAGAAGTGTTCTCCTTGTCCTTATTCTCTCTCTTGATAAAGTTGTCCTACACTGTAACATTCAGCTTGGCTCATTTAGGGTGGCCATGAGAGCAAGCTTCAAGGTTGCAAGATTAAGACTAAACACAGCCCAGTGATCAGTGGCAGTAGATCTAAAACTCTCTAAAAGTAAACTAGCCTTCACCAAGAGATTAAGAAAATGGCTCCAGGCTTAAAAAAAAAAAGATGTAATAATTAAACGATTAAAAAGTAGTCAAGGGCATGGGGGAGGATGCTTTCATGAGGTCCCTCATGGAAATAAAGAGCTTGTAAGACACACAACCTACTGCATTTTCACTTTGGATGCAGTCCAAGTTTGGCTGGGACTAACTGCCCTTCCTGTTCCAGAACTAAGGCAAAAGATGCTTAAGCTGGCAAGGGACAGAGACTGTAATTTCAATAGATAGTCCTTACTAAATGGAAGTCCCAAGTATTACATTTATTCTTATACATGCTTTACTCTTATCAAATATTTTTCTTATCATTATCAACAAGCAACCTTCAGCTCCATATTCAAGCAAAACTTTCCATAATTTTAAGCTTATTTACTCTATCGTATACTTTTTCTGAACCAACAGATGTACCATAAGCTTTCTTTCTCATACATTGCAGAGAGAGAGCTGGGTTAATCAATTGTGGCAAAAAAATCAGGATTCTGATAGCACCTTTTCCAACAACCAATTTTTATTAAAAGGCATACGCCTTCTTGAGCTACAGCTCACTTCATCGGATGCATAGAATAGCTAGACTGATGTAGGATTAACAGGCAATGACCTTCTAGATTCTACATAGCACAAGCGGGAAAAACATTGCACAAAACAATTAATGAATACTAGTTTGACATCAGGACTCAAAACAAGGACAAGGTAGTACCAGAGCATTTCAGCTTCCCAGGATATTCCACTGCAGACCTCAAAGTAACTGTTTTAGAAAAAAGGGACTTTAACATCACCTTCAAGTGAGAAATTGTACATCAAAAGGTTTCAGGCAATCTCAGAAGGTCTTAACCAACACAATGGGTTTTTAACACATTACAGTTGTTAATTGATAAAACTTGTAATCTGTCTCACATGTAACTTGCATCTGCATAACCAACCTATCTTCCCCTCCCTTTTCCCTCCCTCCCTCCCACTTCACCTCAATTTAATTTACATATCTAGCCACTCTGCATCTGATGAAGTTAGCTGTACTCATGAAAGCTTATGCCTTTTAATAACATTTGTTAGTCAGAAAAGATGTTACCAGATTCCTGATTTTTTTGTCACTTTCATACAGTGACCTACTAAAGAACAAAAATCTGGTCTATCTACCCCCTGTATAACCTAAAGCCACATTGCACTTCAAAATTTTGCTCATAATTTGATTCTTGAAGTACCCCGTTTCTGGATACATATAATACATTGAATGCATTGAATCATAAACTAACCAAAATGATTGGGTTGAACACCTGTGCCACAAAAAACTATCCCAGTTTCAAAGTAACTTAGTATGCAGTATGTGGTATGCAAACTTCTAAGTCTTGAATTGGTCTGATCATGTTGTACAAATACAGCTATTGCATAATGCAAGGTGAGGTAATATTTTTGCTGTCAAGGGGCCACATTTTCAGTCCATTAGGTATTTTTTTTTGATGCCTGGGGATCATAATGGAACTGCAGTGACTTCAACAAAGCAGATGGAGCTATGATTTCTTTGGGGATAGTGGGTCAAGGGTGGCGCATTAGAATTCTTTAGATGTGTTAAGCTTAAAACAATTTTTCAAAAGGATTGTACAGAACTAAAAAGTAACTATTGTTAGCAAGCTTCCTTTAGTGTTTTGTTATTTTATTCCATAATGAACAGTATTCAATTTATTAGACTATTACAATAAGTGTCATGGAATTATGTAATAGAAATACAAGATCTGGCTTCTATTAGTTATTTCTTCCTCAGTTTTTCTGACATTTGTTGGCAGAGTAAGAATTTTTACTCCAAGCAAAAGTTATGGAAAGAATCTTATTAGTGTCTGGATAACCAAACAGATTATTTTGCATAATTATTAGTCCAAGAAAAGTGATTGTGCTGATTCATCACTCACACTATGAATTAATGATCATAGTGATTATCAATTAAAACCTAAAATTATTATCATAATTATCAATTATAACTTGAAATTATTCTCTGAAGTTTAAGTTGCATTACTATAAAATTATGACTACCCATTTGAAAAGTATTGTGTTGGCTGATTAATAATGTTCACAAGTATTAAATAAGTCAGTAAAAGTTATCCTTATCAGCTAGTTATATTACAGATAAAAATAATAATAAACATGGATAATTTAATAATATATTAAATTACCCATGTATGTTATTATTTTTACTTATTATGATTACTTCAGAGAGTGTTTTTTTAAAATTATCTGGCCACACATTCTCATTCTTTTTATGTGACATTAAAGTGGAAAAAGGCTGTCTTAGACCAGTCTCTTTTTTTCCCCAAGTTAATTGTTTTATTGCATTATAAAATGCCAATGATACATTATAGAATAGAGATAATAATGGAGGACAGCAGTATTTATACAAAAATCAGGTTGTCTTAGACCATACAAGTCTCTTTCAAGCTTCAAATATCAACATTTCAAGTAGAAGAAATCTAGCACAACATAGGAATTAGGTATCACTGGAGGAGCTACTTTATTAAGATAGAGTCAGATCTATTTATCTGCTGGCATTCAATTCAACCCACCTTCTGTGGTATAATACAGGTGGTGCTCATTTAACAACCACTCATTCAGCAACTATTCAAACTTATGACAGTACTGAATGAGTGGTAGTTACGACATACTCACAGCCTCTGCAGCATCCCTGCAGTCATGTAATTGCAATTTGCAACCTTCCCTGCTGGTTTCTCACAAGCAAAGTTAATGGGGAAGCCAGCAGGAAGTTGAAAGTCACAGTCACGTGAGGTCCTTATTTAACAACTCGCATGGTCCTTGTTTAATTATGGCAACAAGAACTGCCATCACTAAGTGGAGTGGTCATGTGTTTTTTCAACTTATGACCATGTCACTTAATGACAGTTTCCGGTCCTAATTAGCATTGTGAAATGAGGACTACCTGTACTTAATAATAGCTATCTCTTCTAATACTACTCTTGCATTTCACTCGAGCTATTCTAGATTAGCTCTACGTATATAAAAAAGTAATAGGAGGTAAGACAGTAAAGAATATCAGTATATAAAGGTAGCAGATTGGGAACAACTGTATTCCAACATTCCAAAATGACCAAGATTTATTCAAGACTTGCAATCAGAGCTAACCAAAGAATATGGTGAAGACTAAGCTTTAGTTTATTTATAATTATGTTCTCTGCTTAGAGGGAATCCTCTCTTAGCCTGTTTTTGAAGAACACACATATCTGTAAATAAACAATGGGTTGTTTACAAGCAACATTGCATTAAGGGAGGAGTTAATGACTGTGAAGGGAAAGTTTGTTAATATTAACCATGCAGTTCAAGCTCACCCCATAAATGTAAATTCTGTCCTCTTAGCTCCAAATAATATTTTGTGTTTGTGTGTGTGTTGTTTTTGTAGGCTGGATGAAAATTTCATAGTCAAGGTTGCTGATTTTGGACTTGCAAGAGATGTGTATGATAAAGAGTACTACAGTGTACACAATAAAACAGGAGCAAAATTGCCAGTAAAATGGATGGCTTTAGAAAGTTTGCAAACCCAGAAGTTCACTACGAAGTCAGATGTGGTAATATACTTATCATTATGTAGGTCTTGCTGATTCTCAGCACATTCTGGAAATACTGAAGAAAAAGAATTATATGGTAGATTAATGCAAGAAAAAAAGTAACCCTAAACCAGAACTAGGCCTCCACTTTCTTAATTTGCAAAAATAATGTATTCTTATTATTTTTGTGTCCGTATTTCAGATGATAGAATTTTAAACCTAACAGCTAAGAATAGTAAACTTTCCAGTCTTAAAATAGTAATTTTGAATGAATCCTATGAAAAGCTTGATCATGCTGACCTGTTTTGAAACTGTCTGCTTAATATATGGGTGTACAACTGCTATCAACTTGAGAGCAATATCAGGCTTCCTCCAAGATGTACAGGAAGTCCCCAGTTTAAAAATGAGTTCCGTTCCCAAGATCTGTCCTTAAGCTGAATTTGTATGTAAGGTGGAACAGTATTATTGTATAATACTGTATATTATGTAATAAACTCAAACCATTGTATATTTAACTCTAAGCACTGTGTATTTAACTTGAAATTTGCTACAATAGGATCCGTTCTTAACTGTGCGTCATCCTTTACCTGGGGACTACCTGTACTCCAGAAGTGTGCTGAGCCTGGGACTTTTTTTTCTGGGGAATGGGTATGTGGGGCATGATATTTGAGAACTAAAGAATTGAAATGGATGTGTTAAGTATCTGCAGGACTTAAGGCACCCATTTTGCTCTTAAGCTTTCCCAGCCATCCCAAAATGGCCATTCACTCTGATGATCCCAAGGCAGATGCTGGTGGGCCATACTTTTTGCTCCCCTGGTTCAATCTCACCAATTCCATTTTTCTTTAAGACTTAAAACCGAATTTAAGTTACACCTCTCTGTAAATGTATGATAGGTAAATGCATATGTGTATGCAACTTACTAGTTTGTTTTCTTCATCAGTTTTTTACAACAATGTTTTTACAACTGGCTGTGCTTCATTCTTAGAAACCCTCTTTTCCCTTGAAATTTTGATCTGGAGATTAATTTCTTGTTTGACCTTTGCTGGCTTGAGGCCATTAATGTAAAAAATCACAAAAGATCGCCTCCATCTTACATGGAAGAGGTCCCAGATTCAATTACTGTCTTCCCCAGTAAAAAAGTTAGGTAAAGAAAATCTGCCAAAGTAGAGAATATGGGACTAGATGCCTATGTTAATTTTGTTGATGTAAACCAGAAGTGTATAATTTCCATCAGCTTGAGGTATTCACCTAGTTTTGCACAGCATGTTAAGGACAGATGGGACCAAGATCAATTTTTTTCGGGAAAGGCGTTTTAAAGGGGTATAATGACCGCTTTGCAGCCCTCCAAAACTTAAGACCTACCCTTAAGTCTGTTCTCCCAAATTCCAAAAAATGCAACAACAGAACAATCAAAGTTTTTGGCCTGACCTACTTGTTGGTAATGTAGCATTTAGTTATGAATGCTTGTGCCTTTCTTTCACACACTTATGATTTGATTTTTATGTTCTTTTTGTTAGTGGTCCTTTGGTGTATTACTTTGGGAGCTGATGACAAGAGGAGCACCACCTTATCCTGATATTAGCTCTTTTGATATTACCGTTTACTTACTACAAGGAAGAAGGCTCTTGCAGCCTGAATACTGTCCTGATCCACTGTAAGAAAAGTGTTTAATACCTTATAGAAATTGTGCTAAATCGTGTTGTTAAACGTAATAGATTAAAACTCACTTTTCTGCTTTTTCGTTGCAGATATGAAGTCATGCTCAAGTGTTGGCATCCAAAACCTGAACTACGGCCAGCCTTTTGTGAATTAGTTTCAGATATATCCATGATCTTCTCCACTTTCATTGGGGAACATTATGTTCATGTGAACGCCACCTACGTCAACGTGAAGTGTGTGGCACCATATCCATCTCTGTTGTCATCACAAGATAATATAGATAGAAATGCAGATACATGATGAGAAATGTAGATACATGATGTGCTAAAGGGGGTGGGGCATAAATAGTGGCCAACTACTTTTTAACTGTTTTTTTGTGAAACCACTGCATATGTGTATATGTTGTTAAAATTGCACTATTTTGAGGAGGCAACTGAGGTTGCTGAAAACTACAAGGTAATGTATTGTTCAGATATAGTTTTCAAGCGTGATGGGCAACTACAGTAACCACCACTGCAGCGGAAACACGTTGTTGACTGCCAAATATCACTCATTGTGAACAATCCAGCTGCTGTTATATTTTGTACAACTGATGATTCAGAAATTTCTCAGTTACTCATAATGCGAGACACTGAAAGAGTGAGTTGATATTATTGGTCAGCTGCTTTTCACTGAATAAGGGCCAAGCTAAATAAACATTCTAGGGTTCAAAGACTTCATTTCTCTATTGAGGTTTATTTGGTATAGCAGCTACACTACTATACAGGTAGCCCAGACTGAATGGACATTAATCAGATTGTCCGGCCATCGCTATTGAGTTTTAAAAGGAATTTGGAATACTGATTGCAATATATCAGATAATGATTATGTCACATTGTGGATGCACAAGCAATATACAGAGCATAAATATTTAAAGGAAATGTTTCTGTACTACAACAAGAATGATATCTTTGAGAAATTCCTTTACCCAGTAGGCTGAAGAGTATGTTAAGTATGTGGACGAAATTCCAGAAAGGAGGATACAGAAGTGTGCAGAGGAGCAGTAAGTTTTAGTAAAACTGGCTGTATGTGAGTCAAAGAAAAATTACAGCAGAAGAAAGGTGAAGAGCTTGAATCAGGATGCCAGACTATTCTACCAAATGAAGTGCATCTTTGTATTACTGCTGCTAAATTCAGCACATCACATTTAAACAAGTTTTTGTTGAAAAAATGAAATAAAGATCCTGTGAATACAGTCCACAGTTGCTTGATGTTGTCAACTGGTTCTTAAGATTTTGGCATGACATATGCCTTCCTGATGACCAAAATGTTTTTAAAATAATGTTTTGTTTTTTTTAAAAAAGGTTAACTTTTCACTGAACATCTTATTTTGTTTCTGTTCCTGTGGAATCCTGTGCATTCTACTGTATAGGCTATTTGATGTAGAATCAACAGATAGGTGAGGAATTTTTTTGTGTGTATGTGTGTAAACCTTTCAAATCATTCTATTTTTATACTGATTTTTTAATTAATTTTATAGATAGGTGTATATATAAAGGCTTGGCTAGGGTATAAAATATTGCACTGTGAACTCTTCAGAAGTATTTTATCAGCTTTTAATAATTGTAAAGTTGTTTTAAAACTCTGATCCTGTGAAGACTGGAAAGGCAAAGAACTGTTGCATACCACTTGTAGCCCAGGTGTTTAATCCCCTTTGCTGGAATCAGACGTATTTTAATATCTTTGAGGAGACAGTGCTTATAAAGAAGCCAATTACAGGGGAGATTTATTGTTCCAGAGAAAGGATACCACACTGAAAGATTTATGATGAGATTGGAGTGGTAAGCAAACTACTTGCTGATCATACTGGATTATATTGAACTGCCACATCCATTTCAGGAGCAAATACTTCATGTCTGCTGAGAAAGCAATATTACCTGTAAAAGGCCTTAGCACAAAAAAATAATTCTGCTTCAGGCAAAGAGAAAAAATGTTTGAAGGTTAAGGCAAATTATTATACTATGGTGTAATGTAGATAATATAAACCTACATACACAGGGAATGCAGGGTGCAGGGTTGAACTATTGTAATATTTATGTGATGAAATTAATGCTATGTCTGGGACACCTGTAAATAATGTCCAATTGTTGTAGGGATTTGATGTTTAAATTCATATACTTGCGAATAGGATAAATGGTACTTACCTTTTTAATTGTGATGACCTAATAAAAAATAAAACATTTGTATGTTGGTTATTTGTGCAAGTATGTATGTATAATATGTGTGTGTATGTCAATGTAGTTGTGTCAGACAAGTTGATTATGCCAAGACTTGAATTTACAATCATTTGTGAAAATGTAAGAACTGTCAGCAAGATAATGATTTTGAACAATTCTCACCTCTTAGCTGGGCAGAAGCAGATACTTTGTGATTGAAGCAAAGAGGATATATGTAACACAACGGTGGCCAGCTCTAGGACACATCTATGATGTAGCTGTCAACATGTTTTCTTAGGTGAAGATTACAGAATTCCACGGCTTGATATCAAGATGGATGACCTGGAAATACGCAAGAAGTGTGTCTTAGGCAAAAGGGCTGGAACATTCTAGAACAAAGAGATAACATTCAGAAGCTCAGGGAGACACCTCCCTGATTTACTGGGTATAAGAAGGGGGAGGAGGTACAGCACAATCAGACTTGCAAGATTCTGCTATTACAGCCAATCTCAGTAAAAGTAGCTTTAGCCTTCCTGTGGAGTTGAATTCCTGGTCTGGTCTCCCTAGTGGGACTGATATTAATGTATTTTAAATAAACACAATAATATAATGCTACCAGGAAAAGTAACTGATATTGTATAATATTTCCTTGCACCTTAACAAAAATACAATCAACAGTAACATTTTAACATTTTATGCCTGCCCTCCCTATTTAGGTTAACAAATAAGAGAATACTAAATTATATTTTGACTTCCCAAATTATTCTGTAAATGTTTTTGGCAGATGCCCAAACACATATTTAGGAACTGATGACAACATGGGCATGTGTAGCACACCAGACTGTTGTTTTTTTTCAGTAGGCAAGTTAGCAAATAACAGCATATGATACAGCGTGCATCATAGCATGTTCTATACTGAACAGGCAGCTTACAACTTGCACATCTTCTGTATTATTGACACAGTCTCTTACTTAATTTATATACCTATCTATCTGCCTATCTCCTCACAATGATGTCAACACCAAAACCGCACAGTACACATTTGACAGGTAGTCCTGTGAAGCAATATTAATTCTAAACACACTTTCAAGATTTAATAAAACAAGGAGACAAAGTGGTGGTAAGCATGGCTAACTTACAATTATTATTTTATTATTTTTTAGGTATGGTGTGCAGCCTGGTTTGCAATAGCACTAAACCTTACTGGGTGAGTTCACACATTATTGCATAGGACATAATGTGGGAGCTCAGACAATCTTAATCCTAAACTATTAAGTCCTTTTTATTGCTTGTTACCAAAGAGTTCAAACATTCAGAAGACTTGATTACATACAATAAAACCTAAATAGAAATGATTCTACATTAGGATTTCCCATGCTAACTAAATTGTTAATACCTAAGAAAACAGGAAACTTAACTAGGGTTAATTCCTATGCTACCTAGGAGTCTGGTAAAATTCAGATCATCCAGGCAAAGTGGTATTCATTCATTCTGTTTACTTTTTGGAGTATGCATCGAATGAAAAATGTTTTATTTTAAACTCAAAATATTGCATATTGAAAGTTTGTCCAATTGATTTAGGAGCTAGCCATGTTAATAGAAACAAAAAACAGGATTATTCACCTATTCTGTCCTTTAACAAAAGCAAACCCTAAAATAATTTTGGGTGTTTTGACCATGGGGAAATAGTGAGATTCAATCTGTCTGTTGGGCTGCAAAAATCTGACAACCACAGAAAAGTAACACACACATTCTAATGTAAGGAGATATAGGCTGGCTCTATGTTTTTTAATGTTTTTCACAAGTCATAACCCTTTCAATCAATTATTCTCCTCAGGTCAAGACAGGCCACTGGTACAGAGTATTGCATTAATTCCAGTCTATTAAAGGATTACTTTAAGAATGTATTTAAAATAAACCTCTTCTAAATCTACATTGCGTACGTCTAAAGTTAACTTTGCAAATCATCAAAAACACAGACTCTCTCCCTCCACCTCAATGTTTAATGGTTTATCCTTTTTCCTGGCTAGCAATCAAAAACAAAGAAACATGAATTTCAGTTCCTATCTGGTAGAATAAGGGAGGGAGGGAGGGTGTTCCTCCAAGAGAAAGACTTTCAGAGTGCCTTTGAAGATGGCACATTCACTGCATAGGCATCCTGAATTTCAAATCATAAAAGGGTACAAGAGTATGAAGATGAATAAACAATGACAATGAAGTTAACAATTACACAAACCAAGCAAAATGCTTTGTTTTTCAAACGCATTCAAAAAGCAAAATCTCTGAAATAGCCAACCCAACCAAATAAGCTACCAACATAGAGTTTTGGAGGAAAAAAAGACAGTAACTTATGTGGAGGATGGCTTGATGAATTTAGCTGTGCATTTGTTGTTTTGTCCTCCTGATTGTGGAGCTTTCAAATTACCTTTGAAGATGAAGACGCTCACTGCATATGTAAAAAGATCCTGAATCTTAACATCAATGGACTCTAGACCATGCACAAAGAACATACATATACCTTAGCAGCAGGCCAATCAAACCAACATGTACTAACAATTGCATTTATATTATTTCTGCATGAACTTAAACACAGTAGTGCATATTCATAAACAAATGCTACCTTTGATGTTAGTTCCAGCGTTCTACCTACTTCTGAAGGCTAGGCACATCAACTGAAGCAGACTGTCTTTACAAGAAAGTGAAGTGGCTTTCTTCCAGGCAGGCAGGGAACTGCATGTTTTTCTGTGTTGGCTGCTGCTAACCAATGCATCACCTCCATATTGCATGAGCATGTGCTATTGTGCATGGGGCCTAACAGCCAACACAATTTATTTGACACAGCCAGGTCATCAAATAGAGACCAGCAACAAGATTATGCATATGTTGAAGCATCACTTGAATAATAGGTAGGCGGAATGCTAATGGGTGGGGACATCCTGAAGGCTCAGGGATCAGATTAAGTGGAGCTCAAACTTGTCGTGATCTGTCTTCACACTGTTGGAAACAATCAGCAACATGACAGCACTTGCCCAAAGCACCGTTGGTTGCATCCTGGTTGTCAGCTTGGTTTATCTTGGTGCTGACCCCTTCAGATCAAGATCATCTTGCACAATAATGTACTGTAGTTTGTGAGTAATGTGGCTGATGCCAGGAAACTCTGCCTGATGGATTACTCTTCACTGTTTTGGAATGAAAGATAAGAACCATTAACACGGTGGAAATAATTCGGATTTTGAAAGTGGTGAACAATCTGAAAAATGCAGGGAGTTGTTCCACTAGCCCACAAGCAGTACCAATCAAGAAAGATGCATTCTTCTCTGTTCCCTGGCAAATCCTGCCGTGCTGTCTCATTGTGATAGGGGGTGGGTGTTCCTGGGAGGAATGAGTGAAGAATGTAGGGAGTGTATAACAAGAGTATAAAATCCTAGCACAAGGCATGAAGGTCATCCCAGCTGCCCAACTAAAGCAAGCAGGCACCTATATTGGGCAGCAGTGATATAGGAAGATGCTTTAGGGGGAGATAGCTTTAGTGACAATAACAAAGACATTGTTTCATACTATGTGGGAAAAGACAATGGTAAACTATTCCTTTTTTTTTCACTAAGAAAACCACATGGATAAACGATATAAAGTGATCATGATATAGTGCTAGATGATGGGCCCCTCAGGTCAGATGGTACTCAATATGCTGCTGAGGAAGAGCTGAGGATCTTTCAGAGTACTAATCCTGGTTCTTTTCCAGCCTCCCCTGCGCTTGCGCATGGCCTGCATTGGGCCTCCCCAGGCCTCCCCCCCCTGCAGCACTCCCCCCCCCCGTGCTCCTTATGTGGGACTCCTGCTGCTTCCTGCTTAATGATCCGCACTTCTTGGTGTTACAAAGGCAACCGGGACTGCTGGAATTGTCGCTAAGCAATGAGGTCACATGATGTCACATTTTATGACAGCATCGCTTAGCAACAGCAATCCTGGTCCCAATTGCCGTCGTAACCTGAGGAGTACCTGTATTACTAAATAGATTTGTAGACAACGCTTTAATATGACAATTATTCAGGTTTATGCTCCAATTACTGATGGAGAAGAAGAGGAGGTTGCTGAGTTTTATGATCAAGTTAAATTTGAAACTGACAGAACATGGAAGCAAAATGGGCTACTTCTGATTGGAAACTAGAACGGTAAAGTTGGAAAAATTAAGGCAGAAAATGAAGTTGGATTCCATGGCCTAGGAAACTAAAATGAAACAGGAGAATGATTTTTCAATTTCAGGGTAATCCAATGATTTGTTCATTGCCAATACAGTATTTAAAAAACTAAAACGATACCTACATACATGGCTATCACCAAATGGAGAACACAGAAATCAGATTGACTAAATTATTGATAGAAAGAGATCGAAAAGCTCAATTATAACAGCAAAAATGTGCCCAGGGCTGACTGTGGAACAGATCACAAATAGTTAAAGGAGCAGAAGAAAGCCAACTAACTTTCATGATGTGACCTTGAGCATATACTCACCATTTTTAAGGAGAACATCAGGGATTGCTTTGAAGTCCTGAATCTCATTGACAGAGAACCAGAGGAACTGTGGAATTAACTTAAAGCAACTATTAAGAAGACTGCCAAAGATCAAGAAACTGAAGAAAGCAAACTGGATGTCAGGACAAACCATGGAAATTGCAAGAAGGGAAACCAAAGCCAAGAAAGACAAGGACCTCAGGAAAGAAGTTAACAAAGAATTTCAGCAATCTATTAAAAAAGACAAGAAGTAATATTACAGCAACATGTGCAAAGGCATTGAAGATGGACACAGACATGGAAAAACAAAGAAGGTTTTTGTAATGGTAGGTGGGAAAGACCTTGGGAGACGGGGGGAAGAGATGCTGCCTAGGGAATAGTCAGATAAGAGACAGCATAGCCCACAGCTGCATAGTGGGAGG